>NC_138773.1:270603892-270913892 GCF_965119305.1 Pelophylax lessonae
AGGAACTGACCGAGATGCGAACAGTCAATGGCTGGCCTTACACTACAGCTAGGTAATATAGCAATGGCAAGGTTAACCCCAAGACTCCGGTTTCGATAGTGAAGCAGCGGCTGATGCAGTCACATTTGTTTTCTTGGATAGACTGAAACAAATGTGCAATCAAATAGAACCATGATTGACTATATATGATGATGTTGCCTCCAGTGTACTGCTATACATAGGATTACAGGGGCCTGATGTAGACCAGTTCAGGTACTTATTCTAGCTGCACTTTTAATGATTTTCTAAAGAATGCCTACTTTTTTCACACCTGCTTGGAGTTCCGCTTTAAGTTCTTTAAGGGCCTTCTGTTATTCTTTATGATGAACATTTGTTGGTTTTGTCGTACTCTTTAACTCTTTGCTGACCACTGGGCGCACTGTGGATACTTTATTGAACAAAGAGTCAGCAAATGCTGACATAGAACTCCATCACAGGAACAAATTTTCTCTGTAGCTGCCAGTAAACCATAGAATACTGAATACACTAATGCTCAGTTACAGGAACAGTGTTAGAAGCACAAGGGTACGAGCATTAAAGGCTTGCCACAAATCCTTGCACAAAACATGGGGCCTCCATCACTGTGCTGACTACCACGATAGAGTTTTTTTTTTTTTAATGTTTTTTTTTGTGAATTTAGAAGCCCAGAAAAATGTATGTATTGCTTATGTTGCCCATAGGATGATGGAGACCAGACTGCTACAGTGGAGGAACTGGAGAAGCAGATTGAGAAGCTAGTGAAGGTAATTTGCTCTTTTTCTTGTATTTTGATATATTATTTATATTAAATGTTTGCAGTGAGCTATTGAATTTACAATTACTGTAGATGTCATTACTATTAAGGATATTCTTTCCACAGCAACAAACCCAGTACAGGAAGAAGCTGTTCGAGTCCTCCCACTCCTTGCGGTCAATGATGTTTGGGCAGGATCGGTATCGGCGGCGGTACTGGATTCTTCCACAGTGTGGCGGCATATTTGTGGAAGGAATGGAGAGCGGTGAAGGTGAGTCATTGAAAACATATCTTATTTTCAGTTCTTTGTCTGATGTCAGGAGCATTAAAACTGCGATAATACTATTTGCTTGGCTGCCTTGCAGATATTTAGCAATAACAGCCTAGGGGAGAATTATACTGAACACGTCATCCAGACATCATGCAGGTAGTAATTTTGTAGGTTGAGCCAATATTCCTGGATGCAGCTTGACAACTTACATTTAGGGCAGAAACCACAAATTACTTCTATTACCTTTATAAGCTATACATTTTTTCTTTGCATGCTTCTCTTAAAGAAAAATAGAACTTATAGAAAAAATTATAGTTGGCAGTTTTGTCATAGAAAGGCATTTATATATGTTTTTCCTTTGTCTTATCAAGTATATTTTACTGTACATATGCAGTGCAGTGTACACTCTTGGTATCTGTCAGATGAGGGAAGCTTAGTGCCAGGAATTATGCAAATCTATCACGGGAATTGCATTATATGTGGCCACCCGATGACCAAGAGCAGAAGAAGCCTCAAAGAAATTGTTTCTGATAAAAAGCAAACTAAAGGGTAAATATGGCATAATGTGCAAGTGTTATGCATACTTACACATTATAGCTAGTGCTCCTGCTGTACCCCAGCTCTCAGTTCTTTTAGTGCAATTTTTTTACTAGGGGTTAACTTCCTTGTCTGCAGGTCCACCAACTGCCACCCGACTGTGGAATAAGGCCCTGTTCACACCTGAGTGTTTTTCAGCTTGTAAAACGCTGATCTCTGAAGTTCTAAAACCCCCAACAAGCAAAATCCCATTAATTTCAATGGCCCCTGTTCACATATGAGCGTTTTGTCGCCTAAAGCAAAATGCCTGAAGCTCAAAAAAGTACATAAGCTTCTTTTTTGGCAGATTAAAAGCATTTTTGCTCAGATGTCAATGCCTGCCTCCAAACACCTGCAAAAAACACCCAAAAAAACACCCGAAAAATGCCCAAAATAACACCTGAAAATGATACACTCAGGTGTGAATGGAGCCTTAGAGTGTCCCTATTGGCCACTGAGGCATCATCAATGGATAGAGAATGGCTGTTTGCAGGGCTTATCATTGAAGCTGGAAAAATCAATACAAAAGTAAAGTTACTTTCAGAAAGGCACATAAAGGAGCGGGTTTGGTTACCAAAGCAATGGTAGGCATTTTAAGATGTTTGCAATGGGTTTTTAAAAGTTTAAAATTGACAATGGATTTTAAAAGTGAAACACGGTGACAGGGTTCACGTTTGGGTTTAAGCCTGTGTATTAGGGCAGATAAGGATTTAAACAAAAAAAATTGACATCGCAGGAGTAGCTGCTGTACTAACTATGCAATGTTAGTACAGTGGTCTCCCCTGCTGTGCTATTATGTTCTGCCCCCCCCCCCCCCCCCCGGAAGAACACTGGTCAGCACTCTCAGCCATTGGCTGAGAGCACTGATTGGGAGTCGATCGGCAGACCTTTTTTGCTCTTGCCCCTCGACAGAAGCCAAATGGCCGGCTTCTCTCCAACCGGCTGCAGTACACACAGGTGACAGCCAGTCTCTATTGAACCAACCGATGCTGCCCCACATTTGGCCCATGTGTACTATGCTTTAAATATACATCAGGATACATGATTTAAAACCTCAATGTGTAAGAGGTGCCCCAAACAGAAACTTGCTGTTTTTCTTTTTTTTTTTTTTTTTTTTTTTAGAAGAAGAATTTCAGACTTGGTATATTTTTATATATAAATGGAAATCACTGAAGTAGACACCATTACTTCATTGATCTCCCCTTGCATCCAGGTCCCATGCTGATCACCTTGCCTAATGTATAGTGAATGCAGGAGGTCACCACTTAGCACATGTGCCATTCAGAGAATGCTCTGCACTTTCTGAATTAGTGCAAAGTAGTCTTTAAATGGATGAGAAGGAGAGGTGGGGTGGTGACATCATGTGCTCCACATCATCCAATCAAAAAATGCTTTGCATTTTCTTTAATGAATGCAAAGCATTCTCTGAATGGCACATGTGTTAAGCGGTCAACCTTGTGTATTCACAATGAAACAAGCTGGCTGCTCACTATGGGACCCAGAAGCAAGTGGAGATCACTATACTATTGGTGCCCATGTCAATATTTTCCAGCTTCAAGAGGCATCGGCCAATTATGGAATATACATAGTTACATTGGTCCAAGCTGAATCAATGTAACTATAAAAATATACCATGCCTGCAGTTCATCTTTTAATACTCTAAGTATAATTTATTATGTTTAAATTGATGTATTTATTGTTACGCAGGACCAGAGGAAATGGCAAAAGAAAGAGAAAGGCATCGACAGGCTGAAAATATTGAGATAAAAGAAGAGAAGCTTGATGGCCTTGATGAGAAGCCAAACTGTCTGAGTTCCAGCCCTGGGGAGCAAAAATGTCTGAAGGATAAAGACAGCACCAACTTGTTCCTCCAGAAACCTGGATCCTTCTCCAAACTAAGCAAACTGTTAGAAGTAGCGAAAATGCCCCCGGAAACAGACTTTGTGCCCCCAAAACCAAGTGTTTCACCAAATGGCTGTTCTGTCCCCTTTCAAAATAAAACCCGGAGCACTCCCATCTCTTTGCAGGCCACCACATCCCAATGCAATCCTGAAAAAACAGACTTGAACCCATTTAGTCCTGTGATCAGCGGGTCTGGCAAGTTTTATAATTCTCCAGTAATTCCCAATGAACAGCTGCTAAAAACTCTTACAGATAGGAGCAGGCAGTGGTTCAGCCTCCTCCCTCGGACACCCTGTGATGACATGTCAATAACTCACATAGAATCTACCTCGGTAGCTTCAACCAGTCAATTATGTCATCATTCCCAGTCTCCTTCTCCTGTGCCATCCCCCATTATGAACTCTTCCTCTACACAGAGCTCAATGGGACATAGTTCCTTCTCAATTTCCCCACTTCAGGTGAGTAGCCAAGAAGGAAGACTTTTTTAAAAGTTATAACTGTAATATATATTGTTTTATAGTTAAAGACCACAAAACCACAAAAGTTTTAGTGTATTTTATGGCCATCTACATTGCATTTTTACTGATCTCAGACTGGTGATACTGTATGTACACTATATATGGAACAGCAAAGGCATTTCCTATTTTTCTGAAAGGCCTAGAGTAGTGATGGTGAATCTTGGCAGCCCAGATGTTTTAGAACTACATTTCCCATGATGCTCAACTACACTTCAGAGTACATGAGCATCATAGGAAATGTAGTTCCAGAACATCTGGAGTGCCAGAGTTTTCCATCACTGGCCTAGAGGGAATAAAGACCACATATAGGCTCCAAGAATCAGTATTCTCAATGGAAAAAAAAAATTAATTCAACAGAAACGAAAGATTGAGGCATAGAGTGTCTCCCTTTATAAACTACAGAATGTACTGCTACAAAATGTATTTTAATTTCATGTCTGTGGGTAAAATAAATTATTCCCAGAAAAAGAGGCAAACATAAGTCATTATATTCTGCTAAGTTTTTCGTCAGTCATTTTCTTTGATTTAGGCAAATATTCACTGTTGAAAATAGGGATAGGGATATTACATCTATCTTTATCCATGAAAAAAACTATTAATGTTTTTTCATATCCTAATGTACAGCTTTCGCTGCATCAAGTAACTGTTTTTATGTTTCTACCCTGTTGCCGCTAGAAGGCTCCAATTTACCGGGAATCAGACAGCTTTGCCCTAATGTGAGGAGAGGAATAGTGCAATTCTAAATGTGGACTCTATAAAATAGTTGCTGTACATGGGGTAAAAGAGGAACAAGTTTATTATGACTGTGATATTAATATTCATTGCTCTATCTAGATGAAGCCTGGTTTACCAGTGATGGGACTGCAGTTTTGTGGGTGGCCGTCACCCGTCGTTCCAGCAAATCAGTTTTCTCCACCCATGCCGGGGCTCGGGCTATCCGGATTACCTGAAGGAAATGGCCCGACTTTCCTCACTCCAAATGCTCAAATGAGCAAAAGTGAATCTCCTGTGCAACAGAGTGACAAATCCATCTGTACCCCATTACCGGCTGTGGAATTACCAAAACAAATGGATTACCCCAGCCCTAGACCAATACCAGAAGGTAAGATTTATTTGTGCTCAGTGCTACAATATTGATAAACATAAAAAAAAAATCTATTATTGATGTGTCCACCTTTTGCCTTTAAAACAGCATTAATTAATACCAAATTTTAAGGAACTCTGCAGATAGGTTGTAGCACAACTAACCACAGTTCTGTGAATTTAAGAGGTAAAAAACCTTAAACCAACAATGTAATATATTACAGCTCACCATTTATTAGATGTGGTGGCTGGATCAGTTTTCCTCTTTTTTTTTTTTCCCCTCTGTTTTTTTTTTTTTGCATCCAATTCGCATGACAGGAGAGTGTGACCGGCTCTCAATGAAGCCAATTCACCCAGCTTCTGGGCGGCTGTGGTCCGCATTTGGAAAGGGTGTTGTGCGTCTTTGGCTCCAAACCTGGTGCAAACTCAGGCAGAAATTTGCACCTGAATCAGTGAACAGGGACACACAGGACCCCCTGCTGTGAGCCGGAGCTGCAGCATGTGTGAACCCGGCCTTAAACATATTCAATTATGTTGAAATCAGGGCTTTGTGGGAGCCATACCATCTCTTCCAAACTTCATTGTTTTTATTTTCACTGAAGATGGTTCTTTATGACTTTGGCTGTATGTTTGTATGTATGGTCATTATCCTGCTGCAAAATTAATTTTGGAACAATCAAATGCCTCCTTGTTGGTATTGTTTGATGGGAAAGTATCTGCCTGTATTTTGTATTTTTCGCATTGAGGAAAGGATTTAGGCCAGCCATACAAGGTTCGAATCTTGACCAGTTCCTGCTGATTCAAACCATTAATGGGCAGGCTAAATGTACCAAGTTAAGCGATCAACTTAGGTACAACCAGCCTGCCGGATTCATTGCAAGCGGCTGCTACAGCCACTAGCAATAATCACTGTCTTCTCCCGGCAGGGGTGGCTTCTTCAACCCGCCCCCGCTGGGAGAAGACAATTGTGCAGCAGGAAGGATTCCCCTGTCAACACTGTCTGTGTTGATGGGGGAATCAAGCAAGTTTCTTTCCCTTCAACCTGTGGTTGCAGAAAATAAATCCCCAACTCCATGTGTAAAATTGCAGCTTAAAACATGCCTGGAACTTCTGCTATGCTTTTCTTGTACAAATAAACCTTCTATTTTTAGACAAATATTTCAAATGTGGACTCATTGGTCCAAAGCTTCTGCTGACATCTTTTTGCACACCAGTTTCTGGTTTTAGTTGGTATTTGAGTTGCTTGGTCTTTTAGGCCTTTTTTTTTCCACGTTGAATGTATAGTTTGGCTAGTTGTAGAGTTTAGGCACCAGCCATTCATGAAGACAACATTTCCGGACTGTAGATTGTTTAATAGGGTCTCACTGGGTTCTGCATAGGTCTGAGCAGATGGTAACACTGGATACGTTTAGATTACTAAGAAAATTTTGCATGATGGGTCTTCTAGGCTGACCACTATTTTGTGATACATAATAATACAGACATAACAAATGTATGAAAGATACATGAGGCACATTATCATCAACACAGTCTTATTGCCATTAGTAAATCATTTCTTAAAGTGACTGTAAAGTCACGTGTTTTTTTTTTGTAAAATAACAAACTTGTTATACTTACCTCCTCTGTGCAGTGGTTTTGCACAGGGCAGTCAAGATCCTCCTCTTCTTGGGTCCCTCTTAGCTGCTCCTGGCTCTTTCCTCCTGTTGAGTGCCCCCACAGCAAACAGCCTGCTATGGGGCCACTCGAGCCAAACTGCAACTTCGTGAGTCCATTCAGAAACTGAGCTGCTGTTTGGCCCCGCCCCCTCTCTCCTGATTGACTTATTGACTTTGATTGAATGCTGTGGCTCAGCCAATCAGGAGGGAGAGTCCCAGGCAGCCGAGGGACTCGCTGACATCGCTGGAAAGAGATGGAGCTCAGGTAAGTATTAGGGGGGTTGAGGGGAACTGCTGCACACAGAAGGCTTTTTATCTTATTGCATAGAATGCATTAAGATAAAAAACATTCTGACTTTACAACCCCTTTAAGGCTGGCCATACGCGGTTCTAATAGGCAGGCTGATGCACATATTGGGGTTGATTTACTAAAACTGGAAAGTACAAAATCTAGTGCAGTTCTGCATAGAAACCGATCAGCTTCCAGTTTTTTGTCAAAGCTTAATTGAACAAGCTGAGGTATGAAGCTGATTGGCTACCATGCACAGCTGCACGAGATTTTGTACTATCCAGTTTTACTGAATAGACCCGAGTGTCATTGACTTTATTGGGAGGGGAGGGGGGGGGGGGCATAGTCATAGTTTTCCAAAAAAAGAGGGGTGGTTTTACAGGCAAAGCCTAATAAATGTATTTTTTAAAAGTAAGTACGTACCTTAATTGGACCTATTACCAGCTTCTTGTATTCCCTGTACAGCAGAAGCAGCACAAGGAGCCAGTCAGTTCATGTGCTGATAGAAAGCTTGCTGATAGGAAGATAAAGAAGAGATGATTTAATCTCTATACGTATTCCCCTTTTACTGTCCAATCACAGGCTGGGGACAACCTGGGCTAAGAGGAAGTCAATTGAATGATGCTGACTATTAGACTACCAGAAATTTCTGCATTGAAAGTGCATGCTGCAGCAAAGGCTGCTTTTATTTATTTTTATGGGCTATTCATTTTAAGTTGTTATTTCTGTCTAGAGTTCTACTTTAAGGAACCCCTATAAAATAATGCTTAGCATTCAAAGCATGCCTTGAAAGTAACTGTTTTGGGAAACAGGTAAATTGGTGGGTTCAGTTCCACTTTAATTAGTTCCTTGCTATGCTTGTATGTTCTTCTTGGGTGCAAACTGTTCTCATTAGTGAGGTGTCTGTAATTATTGCTTAGTTCACGGCTTTTTGCCATACAGGCTTTTATTTACAGCAGTAAATAGCCAATGATAATTTCGGGGCTGGATTTGTCAGCCTACACTGTAATTGACAATACAACCTGATGAGGTTCCATCCCAAGCCTACAGACTGGACAGTAAAGCAGCAGAAGCACACCCAACAGAGTTCATCCATGTGTTCTGCCCTCCTGTAAGCATGTTTGGTTTGTTAGACTGGCAGCACTGTGTGGTGGAACACCGCCCTGAATAGCTGAGAGTGCTGACCTCTCCCAATCTGAATGTGGCTGTGCAGAAGATTTCAGAATGTTATTATCAAGACAATCTAGATGCTTATGCAAGTTCTAAGTAAAAACATATTTTACAGAATAACTAAACTAAACTGTTTGTTTTATGTATGTTTGGATATCAGCTTTGAAACGATAGATAAAAAATGCTTTGAAAGAAATAAAGCACATCAAAAATGAAATAATCTCATGAATATTTTACATGTGGTCATGCTTTTACTGACAGAAATGCAGTTTGGCTGGTGGAGAATCACAGATCTGGAAGATCTCAAATCTTTATTGAAGGTGCTTAATCTCCGAGGAATAAGGGAAAAGTCTTTACAGAAGCAAATTCAGAAGCACTTAGACTTCATCACCCAAGCTTGCCTGAAAAACAGAGACCGTAAGTGTCCTGCTGACAAATGATCTGCTGTCTAAAACATTCCCATAATCTGCATGTGCAGAATTTTACAGACATCCTAAAAATAAAGTCTTAAAACGTTTGGAGCTTTCTGTGGGACAATTGTTTGTTGTACCTTGCAGATAAAAGCCCCGTACACACGCACAGATTGTTGGCCAACTGATCGGCCAACTTTTGTCCAGTGTTGTTTGTTGGTTGAAATGTGCTCTAGACTTGCACTTGACTTTTGTTGGACAACAAAAACCAACTTCAGAAGTGATGTCATGTGATGGTTAACTTTCCCTGTGTTTTTTCTTCTCTGAGCATGCCCAGTCTTGCTCATCTGATTTTTGTCTGCCGAAATCTGTACTGACTGAGGAACAATCGGCCGTTTTGTGTTGGCCAACAAAAATTTTATAGCATGCACACCAGATTTTTTTCGGCCGAAAATTCGCAGTTGGTTTTCGGAAGCATCATACTAACAAGCCTACAATCGGCAGATCGGACGTTGGCCAACAATTTACGGGGCGTGTGTACGGGGCTAAACTTAGGAGTCCTTGCTTTTCTGTTGAATGTAATAACTGTTTCTGCTCCTGTAGCTATCATAGATGTGAAAGGACGTGACAAATGTGAGCTGACGCGGGACGTGGTGGAGAATTGGTGTGTGGAAGACCATGAGATGGAGATTGACATTGCCATTCTCCAGCAGGTGGAAGATCTGGAGAGACGGGTGGCTTCTGCCAGTTTACAAGTAACGGTAATAAAGAGTGTTGCTTCATTATGATTGGTCTCATTTCACCACTTTCAGACTGGAAGAATTTGCCCCCTAATGACCAGGCCAGATTTTGCGATTTGGCACTGCGTTACTTTAACGGACAATTGCGCGGCCGTACAACGCTGTACGCTGTACCTATAAAAAATTGACATCCTTTTTTTCCCACAAATAGAGCTTTCTTTTGGTGGTATTTGATCACCTGTGCAATTTTTATTTTGTGCGCTATAAACAAAAAAAGAGCGACAATTTTGCAAAAAACAATATATTTCACATTCTGCTATATGACATTCCCCAAAAAAAGAAAAATTTAAAATCAAAGTTTTTTTAACATTTTAGGCCAATTTGTTTTCTGCTACATATCCTTGGTAAAAAAAAATAGCAATAAGCGTATTTTGATTGGGTCTACTAACTACGGGAAAGATTTATGTCATTTTTATTTATTTTTTTACAATGGTGGCGATCTGCAAATTTTTGCAGGACTGCGACATTGTGGCGGACAGATTGGACCCCTAACTGACATTTTTGACACTTTTGGGGGTACCAGTGACATTACTACAGTAATCAGTGCTAAAAATATGCACTGTTACTGTAATAATGATACTGGCAGGGGTTACCAGTATAGGTGATCAAGGGGAGTAAATGTAAGCCTAGGGGAGTGATTCTAACTGTGGGGGGTTGGGCTTGTCAGATGATCATAGAGACATGCGATCCTATATAGAAGGATCACATAGCCTCTGTGATCATCTGAGGGAGAAGGACAGATGGCTGTGTTTACATCAGCCATCCGTCCATCTCTGTCAGCAGGGGGAGAGATCGCTGGTGTCAGGCGGTAATCGGAGCCGCCTGACACACGCACTGGCTCCCCGGCTGACGAGTGCGCTCTCCCCCTAGCTCCTCCCAGGCAGATGACGTTTATTAACGTGATGCTGCCTGGGAGAGCCACTTTGCCGACGTAAATGTACAGTGCACAGTCTGCAAATAGTTAAAAAGCCATGTCACATATTCCAGGCAGCTACACTACTCTGACCTAATTGTAAGAAAAAGTTCAGTTTCCTCTTTAAAGACAGACTCTTTAGGTGCCTCATTTAGCTTACTGTGCAAATACAGAAGAATAGCAATACCAAAGTCTTTTTTACATAATTTTCAGATGAAATATTTTTAATGTGAAGGAAAACGCTAAAGGAAATTGCTCTACAATAGAAGAACTCTTAGGCCTCATGCACACTGCTGCTGGTAAAGGCACGTTTTTGTGAGTTTGGGCATTTTTTTTTTAACTGCCCTTAAACACCCCTCTATGTTATCCTATGTGTCCATGCACACATGTAAGTTTTTAGCAGTTTATCAGCAGGAGAGTTTATGGGCTGTTGTCTGAACGCCTTAAAATTGCTTTTAAGAGCAGTTCTTCTGACTACAAAAAACACTGAACGCTGAAGAATGCGCGTAAACGCTAACAAACGCCCATAAATGCGCATAAATGGGCAGAAAACTCTAGGCACGTTTAGCACTTCAGCGTTTATTTATTTTAATGGCTAGAATAAATTAAAATTCTGGCCAATTAAATAAATAAATTCCCAAACTCCAAACTCTGTGAAACTTTACTAAACTCTGCTAAACTTGAAAAAATGCAGCTTATGTTTATAACCTAGTTTAGTTTATAACGCTGATTTTTTCCTGTCAGGATAAACAGCATTTACAAGGAACCAGTATGTAGGAGGCGTTATACTAAGCTTTAAAAAGGCAAATAAAAGTGACTTACTAAAATTTTCTACAAAAAAAAAAAAAAAAACAACCTCATAATGGGGACTACCAAAGGCTCAGAACTATATTATGTCTGCATTCAACTGTGTAGCACCGTATTTATCGGCGTATAACACGCACTTTTTTCCCCTAAAAATATAGAGAAAATAATGAGTGTGTGTTATACATGATATTTTTTTTACCAATGGGCGAGGTGGGTATCGGGTGGTCCACCCTTGGTGCCACACATTGGAGGGGTGTCAGGATGGCCGCCCCGCCTCTCCTGGCTCTGAAACAGCCCTGTCAGCGCACTCTGCAGTTAAGAAAAAATGACCGCCAGTCCCTTTTTATAGATCCCTCTTACATTATATCACTGTCATTGAAAAACAGTGCCTCTAAATACCTTGTTAGCTTCCTTCTTTCTCACCGCTCTCCTCCTCCCGCTCCTCCTCTGAGTGTAGCTTCAGATTGGTGGAGAGATCACATGACCAGCCATTAAATGTCAGAGGAGAGCAGTCACGTGACCGGCCATGAAAGAACAGAGCTAACAAGGTATTTAGAGGCATCGGTTTACAATGACAGTGATACAATGTAGGAAGCATCTATGAAAAGGTGCTGGCAGTGATTTTTTATTTACTTTAGAGTACGCTGACAGAGCTGTCCCAGGAGACTGGAGGTATCCTGGGACAGTGGTGTATTTAGGTTTTGTGCTGCCCTAGGCCTGACTAAACTTGTGAAACCGCCTAATTTAAATATGACCCACCTCTTCCTGTAAAGGCCACACCACTTCCTGTTTATGACCCGCCCTGTCATCTGTAAACCACAGACCACAAGCAGTCTATCAGTTCCCATCAGTCCAGCCTCATCAGTGCCATCTTATCAGTGCCCATCAGTGCAGACTCATTACTGCTCATCAGTGCGGCCTCATCAGTACAGCCCGATCAGTGGCCACCAGTGCATCCTTTCAGTGCCCATCAGTGCAGCTTATCAGTGCCCATCAGTGAAGTCTACTAGTGCCCATCTGTACTAGCAGGTAGCAGTGTGACTGCTTTATGGGGGTGCCAGACTGATTTGCCCCATAGGACTGGCACTATACTAAAAGTGTAGTGCAAGCCGGTGGGGACCCTTTTCGTGCGGAAGCCAGGAGGAAGCTGTTTTTTTTCCATGTGGGGTGCAGTTTTTTTGCTGCCCCCCTGCAAAGTGCTGCCCTAGGCCTGGGCCTTGTTGGCCTAGGCCAAGATACAGCACTGTCCTGGGAGTGCAGGGGGGCTGTGCAATGTAAAGGGGGCTTTATAATAAAAGGGGGGTGTGTACTGTGCATGGGGGGAACTGTGTAATGTAAAGGGGGCTGTGAAATGTATAGGGGGGCTGTGTAATGAAAGGAGCTGTGTACTGTGCAGGGAGAGGGGGCTGTGTAATGTAAAGGGGGCTGTGAAATGTATAGAGGGGCTGTGTAATGAAAGGAGCTGTGCACTGTGCAGGGGGAGGGGGCTGTGTAATGTAAAGGGGGCTGTGCAATGCAAAGGGGGACTGTATAATGAAAGGGGCTGTGTACTGTTATTTTTATTTATTTAAAATGTTTTTTTCCTGAAACTTCCCTCTTAAAATGAAGGTGATAAATAACATTTGGAAATATAATGAAAACTGTCAAGATATGCCTATACAAACATCGCACTTATTATTACAACTTATTAAAAAAATCTTGCTTTGGGGGAATGTAAACGTAATCAACGTACACATATCTTGAATAAAAATCTTCCCAAAATTGTTAAAAGCGCAGATTCCATTGTCAAAATGTGCAACACACAGATACAGTAAGTACTTTACCAAGTGTGGATTGGCAACATAATATAACTTTACTTGTCAGTTGTCACTTTACAAGTGTTGGATTTCATAACAGAGTGGTTACAAACTATGCTATCATTCAGCAAACTTTATGAGTTATGTACAGATTTCTGACAAGGCGATCCACACCAGGGATATTTTCATTCAATAATTGTCTGATATATGCACATTGATTCAGTTTATTTTTTCCAGGGGGTACTGTCGAGGCAGATATTTTTAATCTGTTTTAATAAGAAATAGTATTTTTTTTTTCTAAAAGGCATCCCCCTATGATTTTCAGTGTACTTAAATAGATTATGTACTATACAGTGAAATGTACATATAATATAGTTTTGATAAATGTCCAAACCATCCCACCCTCCATATGCTCCCGTTGGAGATGAATCCATGGAGCATGAGTTTTGTGCTTCTCCATGTTTCCAAGTACCTATAAAAGTATAAAGCCACAAGTTGATCAGCACGACCACAGAAAAATTAAACAAGATCCTTTTAAAATCCCCTCCTCTGGAGCATGTTTTTGTACATGCCTGACATTGTTTTTAGGCTGATTTAAAAAAAGGATCTTATTTTGTATACTGTGGTTATGCTTTATAACTTAGTTTTGAGCCTTTTTTATACAATTTTAGAGCTCTTATAATTACCTTTTCAAGTGTCCTGTTACACCTTCTCCCGGTTCGAGCAGTGAAGCCTCCATCAGTTTCTTCAGCATTCATTGCTCCCAGAAATGTCAGATGCTTGTGTCCCTTGCCTTACATACAGTGTTGGGGTAGTTACTCAAAAAATTTAACTAGTTACTAGTTACTTCTGTAAATTGTAATGAGATTACTTTACTAGTTACTGCATTTGAAAAGTAACTTCACTACTTATTACTTTACTTTCCTCTTTCATAACTGACCGTGTAGAAGAAGATACATGACACTCTTTCTGCATAGAGTTTATTGTATAAACACAGGCTTTGGGAAACATGAGAACAAAACCTGAAAAAACAGAATAAAACATAAAGTGCAACAAAAAGTCATAAACTTCATCCCTCTCTATTCTTCGAAATAACAATTGTATCGCACGGCTTGGGTAACGCAGGAAAGCGCATTCCTATAGCCTAGTAAAGTAGTGTAGTTACCTCCTATAGCCTAGTAATGTAGTGTAGTTACTTCTTATAGCCTAGTAAAGTAGTGTAGTTACCAATGTTAGTATTGTAACTAGTTACTTTACTTAGTTACCAAAAAAAGTAATTTAGTTACTGTAATTAGTTACTTTGTAACTAGTTACCCCCAACACTGCTTACATAGTGGTTAAATCCTCCAAACCCTACGTTATTACAGGACACAGTAGGGATCTAGGCAATGCAGGATAACTATGGCACGTGGCAGGGGGACAGAGACATCCGACACTCCTGGAAGTGTTGAATGCTGAAAAGACTGACAGCCACTGCAGTGCTTGATCTAGCCACCAGACAAGTGAATATGAAAAACTCTTCTATTGCTGGGCATTTTCCACTTGAATTTTATTTCACCTTAATACAGTTGCTTTAAGAAGAACGTTTTTTAAAGATTCTCACTCCTCCCTTCATGAGAACGGTTACAAAATAAAAAGAAACACATGAATGAATCACTGCAATGGGCTACCTTGTGGACACAATGCTTTTCATAGAAAAAAGACATAACGGCCTATTAGGTATCTTTGTGCTAGTCATTGTATTGTGGATCTGACCTTAATCTATCTAGCACGCTATTACTCATAAATAACATCTGGCCATACACTGTTAGTTCTCTTTTACTTCAGCCACCTCCATCCACACAAACGAGGTGGATGGAGGAAACCAGTGGCGGCTGGTGCTCCATGGGCCGGGGGGGGGGCAGACAGACCCCACCATACCCCCGGACCACTCCAGCCGCCAAACACTCCCCTCCCCCCGGTCGCTGGCTCACTCACCCTGCCTGGACATGTGGAGAGAGGGAGGAAAGGCAGCGGCAGCAGCAGCGGCGGCTTCTTCTCGGTCAGTCTCCTGCATCTCCTCCCTCCTCCTCCATGGCCAATAGCATGGCTTCTCATTTCGGCCAATTGGGAAACAGGTCTCAGGACCCGCTTCCTGATTGGCCAGGAGGACGAGCCGTGTGACAATATCGAATATTCATTCGCTATTGTCAAACAATGGGGTGGGCTCTGCACCCCGAGCCCACCCTTTAATTAATCCTATTAGAGTCTCTGGCTCTAATCATGGGCTTCAACAAAAAAAAAACATTGAACTCCATGTGTCCAGCACCCTGCATGTAGATTAGGGGGCCGGACGCATGGATAGGGGGGGCAGCGCCCCTGCGCCCCCAATGGATGGGCTGCCCCTGGTCCACCCGCTAGGACATTGTATTCTAACAGCTGCACCCACAGTTGTCAGAATATGCTAATCAAGCAACGTTTTTCAACATGTCCCTTTGACAGCAGTCAATCAAGCAATTGACTTCTCTTGAGCAGGGGTGGCTGCACACTGATCAGAATTCGTTCCGTACCTGCTTTACTGGCTTTTTTTTAATCAGTGTATGGCCAGCTTAAGATGCAGATGATTTTTAAAATTGAAGATCTTTTTCCAAGCAATAACTTTTTTATTTACATAAGTATTTGTGAACGAAGCTTGCATTTACTTACAGAAAAAAAACATCTATTTATCTTTCCCAATTGGACACAAAGAGGTTGATTTACTAAAGGCCAATAGACTATGCACTTTGCAAAGTACAATTGCACTCTGCAAGTGCAGTTGCTCCAGAGCTTAGAAAAAGAGGTAAATCTTCACTTTCCAAAGAATACCCAATCACATACAAAGAAAATAAAAAAAATAAAAATACATTTTTGCTTGCACATGATTAGATAATGAAAGTCAGCAGAGCTTCTGCTCATTTACTAAGCTCCGGAGCAACTGATCACGCAGAGTACATCTGCACTTTACAAAGTGCACACTCTTTTTTGCATTTAGTAAATCCACCCTCATGATAGCAGTAAAAATACATAAAAAGTTTACGAACAAAAAAGTGTCAATGTGTTATTTTTCTGTTCCACCACTGATATGGTGTCCTTGAAAAATATATAGAATAAATGGCATATCCTACAATATAGGATCCAAAAAAATTTACTTTGATGCCTCATTTGGTGTTTAAATCTATAGGATGCGCCCCTCAGGGCTTTGTGAGTGTCAATTAGGTAAAACTGGATATGTTTTTTTTCTTAAACAGTAAGTCAATGAAATAGTTTTACATGGTCATATATTAAATGCATGTACTGTGGATGACATTCTAACAATTCTCTTGCTGTTTAGGGCTGGATATGTCCAGAGCTTGCTTCAGAGAGAGAAGACTTGGTTTATCATGAACATAAGTCAGTTACTAAAAGGCACATGGACAATGATGGCGGGCAGGATCCAGTAGAAGGAGGCAGCAATTCATGTGCTCTAGAACGGAGGAGCGACAACCCTCTAGATATAGCAGTAACCAGGCTGACTGACTTGGAGAGGAACATTGAAAGAAGGTATCTGAAGAGCCCCTTAAGTACCACCATTCAGATCAAACTGGATAATGTGGGCACAGTTACTGTCCCTGCTCCTGCACCATCTATTAGTGGTGATGGTGACGGGTAGGTCATTGACATTAATATATATAACCAATCATTGTGCTTCTTTGCTCAGTGGAGCCTGTTATCTTTTGCCTGTTGCTCTCTGTAGCTTCCTGTGTGTCTTTTTACAGGTCATGTTATCCTGCATGGTGCTTCTGTACAATAATCTGTGTTCTGTATGTCAGCAATCCTGCAAAGCAGTCCTAGATATCTAACTCGAAGTTGAAACTGACTGTGGCTAAGCTGCGAGACTTCTAGGCAATGCGGGCCTCATTCATCAAAGTGTCTAAAAGAGAACTGGCCACCAGTAAGCTAATGGGAGAATCTGAATATTCAGTCTTAAATTGTAATATTTGCTTAGACTTACCTGTCCCCTTTTTTGAATTTACTTACTTGACTCCAGCAGGGAAGGTGGGTCGCTGTATAGGCAAGTAAACAACTAAGGGGCTCTTTATTAGATGTTTTGTAGACTCAGAAGCTGGGTGACGGTGTGTGAGGTCAGACAGTTGACAGATCACTAATTCTTCAATATCAGGTGACTTCATACCCCTAAACCTCAAACTGAAGAATCAGGCTCAGGCAAAGTAGGTAAAGCTGAATAAAGGGGGCAGATATAAATGTGTTATAACACTTTAATCATGAATATTCATATTCTTGTAAAAGCCCAAATGTGACTTGTTCTCTCAAGAATTGTCTGTGGTGCATTATAGAAAAAAGATTTAAATGTGTACTAGACAATGACAGTTAGATGAACTGTTGAAATATGATTGGCAGCCAGGGACACACAGACAGTTTTTATTTCAGCCACTTTGATAGTTGGGCTCTCTGTGCTCCAAATTCAGTAATTTTGCTTTAACTTTGTCCATACTGGCTGTTTACCCCTGTATTGTCACTGCTTGGCTGTTTAGTGTGATTTTGAGTTATGTTCGATTCAGGTCAATTACTGAGCGTATTCTTACACTGTTACACTGCAGGGCGGAGGATGACATCGCCCCAGGTCTGAAGATTTGGAGGAAAGCACTGTCGGAATCACGCAGCGCTGCACAAGTATCACTCTGCATTCAACAACTGCAGAAATCTATTGCATGGGAGAAATCCATCATGAAAGTTGTACGTTGTTCTATGTTTTAATCTTTATGGATTTTAATACAGATCTGCTGATCTGTCTAAATGCGCCCATACATGTAGGCAAGATTGATCAAAAACTAACAAATCATCATAAACTAAAATATCAACTAGTATTAAACTAGTATTAAACGATACAACAGACACAGTATTAGTATGAGCTTTGCAATCAACTGAAAATATTTATTGAAAACATTATCAATCAGTTATAGACAATTAACCACTTCGAGAACGCCCACCGTGTACTTACGTCGGTACTTTGACGTTAAATACCGGTGTTATGACAGCAGATAGCTGCCGTAATCCATTTTTTTTACACGGCCGGCAATCCTCTTTCACATAAAAGTGGTCCCAGCGGCGGATTCGCCGTGGGATCACTTTTATGGGTGGCAGGAGAGGTGCCCACCCCCCTCCCACCGCTTCCTTGTAGTTTTCCCCGCTTACCGGAGCCTAGGGTTGCCACCTCATCCCTTTAAACCAGGACACACATTAATTACACAGGTTCTGTGACTGTTTAAGGTGGTAATTAAACTCACTTAGTGCCTTATGTGCATTTCATTAGCCTCAGAACCTGTGTAATTAATATGTGTCCTGGTTTAAAGGGATGAGGTGGCAACCCTACCTGAGCCGTCGGTAGCGGGGAAAACAATCCAGTCCTTTCCAGTCCCAGGCAGGAAGTGAGTGAGGGAAAGATGCCGCTTACTCAAATCTATTGCCTTGGAGGACCAGAGCGACATCATACCATCTAACGGCCTTAAAGGGCTAGTTTATTTATTTATTTTTTTTTGCTTTTAGGTGTAGATGTTAGATCTGAGGTCTTTTTGACCCCAGATCTCACATTAAAGAGGACCTGTCCTGCTTATTTCTATTACAAGGGATGTTTACATTCTTTGTAATAGGAATACATTTTTTTTGAAGGGACAGTGTAAAAAAAATAAAAATAAAAAGGTAAAATAAATAACTAAAAAATGAAAGCGCCCTGTCCCTCCAAGCTCGTGCGCAGAAGGGAACACATACGCAAGTGTCGCCTATGGAGATTTTCAAGTACCAATGTTTGTCTCTATTCCATAAGCGTGTGCAATTTTTAAGCATGAAATGTTAGGTATCAATTTACTCAGCGTAACATTCTCTTTCACATTATAGAAAAGAATTGGGCTAACTTTACTGTGTTCTTATTTTTTAATTCAAAAAAGTGTATATTTTCCTAAACAATTTCGTTGTAAGACCGCTGCGCAAATACGGTGTAACATAAAGTATTGCAATGATCTCCATTTTATTCTCTAGGGTCTCTACCAAAAAATTTTTTTTAAATATAATGTTTGGGGGGTTCTAAGTAATTTTCTAGCAAAAAATACTGATTTTAACTTGTAAACAACAAGTGTTAGAAATAGGCCTGATCCTTAAGTGGTTAAATAAAGCTGGTCTCGTGTGGAAAATAAATAAAAATAAAGCTTATCTTTTACAATCTGTTCCCTAGTACATACACATGTATATTTTCAAGCAATGAAAAGTGATCAACAAAATTACCCCATGGCCAATCAACATAGCAGAGTCTAAATTACTCAAGGGCTCTCTATATCAATTCATTGGAGGCCTCTGGTTTTGAAAAGATTATTTGATGTGAACTGTTTGTGAATTGTTTCTTCTCCTGCACCAGTAATGTCTAGGGGAACCATGTATTTGGGAATATCAAACCCAACTGGATTCAAACCGAAATAACTGAGGACAGCCTATATGATCAGCCAAGGATCCAATGACAGTTAGGCCTCATGCACACTGGGCTTTAAAATATGCTGCTTTTACAAGTGTTTGTCATTTTTCTTCAGCCTATAAAAGAACCTTTTAGCCTACGTGTCCAAGCACACCTAGGTGTTTACAGGAGTATTATAAAAGGAGCATTTATAGACTGAAAAAAAAACACCAAAGGCGAATTCAGGAGAGAAGCTGAACAGCGGAAAAATGCTGAATGTGGCTAAATGCATTTAGCTTTAATGCATTACAATGGCCAGAATAAATGAATATTCTGGCCAATGGAATCCATTAAGGCGCAAACATTTTTTCACGTTTTTTTATGCAGCTTTTCTACTGCCAGGATTTTGGCCTTAGAAAGGACTAAACAACTTAATAAATAATTAACATTGCTTACTATCTGCATATCTTATCCTTTTACTATTGCCTTCAGAGATCTTATTTTTGATAGAATGTACCTTACACGTTCTGGAATATATCACTTCATGCTGATTATAAGCTCTGTGAAACTACCTTTTATTGTATCTGTTGCATACCATCAAATTAATATAGCACTGCCCCCTAGAGGTCTTCTGAATTTCTATACTTTTCAGGTCCCTCTGGGTTACCAGTAGCAACTGCATGCAGAATCTTAACACTTTACTTTCTGGCTCAGTCAATGAACAGTCTAGGGGTTGTTGTTTTTGTTGTTTTATTTTATATGGGGATAAGAGAATCGATGAGTGGGATACTCCAAAACTTGAACTATTCATAATGCTGAGGACTTGTGTCTGAGAATATGACTAGGCCGCAGCTTCATCCTGCCACTAGATGAATCTGAGGTAACGTTCTTTAGCACTTATCTTCAGGGTACTCGCCTAGCACCCCTTTCTATCCACCAGCTGACACCCTTCCTCTGTCAACTCTACTCCGGAGTGGCCCCCTTCCTGGTCAGGCCCTTAGACACGATCCCCTGTACTCACGACACTGCTTTTCAGGTTCTCCAGTGTCTCAACTCCTCCTAGTCAGCTCTACTGGACCTGGGTTCAGCTCCTCACTTCTGGCTCACCAGGCTGACTGCCTGTGACCATACACCAATCGCTGCAGAAGGGGAGGCAGCCGCCACCCTCCTTCCGGAACTCTGCTCACCAGCCAAAGACCCTGAGCACATGTGCCCTTGGCTTTTATACTACACCCCACAATGCATCAAGACAGCAGTCTGGGCCCATTTACTGGGGCTGTATCAAAGCCTGTGTACTCATTGGCCAGGTTTCCTCCAACTGTTCAATGTGCCTTCCCATTGGACCAGTGGGGACACTCCCCCAGACCACATGAATCACACACTGAGCCCATTGAGCAGACCTAACTCCCAGATCCTGCTCCCTGTTAAGCAGAGAGCAATATTGATTTTACCTGCTGCTCCTCTGATAGGCAGGCAGAGCCAAAAACTATACTCACTCTCTAGCACCTACCTGGGAGGGTGCTACATAAAAAAAAAAAAAGAAAGAGCTAAACAGAAACCCTGTGTGCATGAGGCCCTAATGTCTATGGGTACCTTCAGAATGTTACCTTTGCCTTGTGAAATATGCAAGTCAGTATAAAGAAGCAACCAAAGAAAAGAAAAAACAAGCGTGAAAAGTGTACACTCTAGGACAATTTATTTGTGGTAAATAAGAATAAAACTCACATGATGGTAGTAAGGAACAGGCATGTCACAGGAAATAATATATCCAAGGACATCCACGGGTGTAGGGGTTACATGAGCCCACGCTGGAATGGTTATCGCCACTTGCTAGGCTGGATGTTTTTTTGGGGAATTGTCACTCATACATTGTGAGAAGCTCACTATTAGAGAATTTACTCCAGAGATAAAACGATAATCCCGCCACTTATTAAAACTCTGGTTTGGCCACATCTGGAGTATTCCATCTAGTTCTGGTCATCAGTCCTCAGGAAGGATGTGCTGGAGCTCATACTACTACTCTTCTCCTTTCCAGATGTCTTTCCTATGGCTGGCCAAAAAAAGTATCTAAAAATGTGTTTAGGAATGTATCATCCAAGCAAGTAGCAACACAAACAATTGAAGCGTATCTATGTATTTGTATTTCTATCTATTTGTTTCTGGAATTTGTACAGTTGCCTGTGTGCATGAGGCCCTATTGTCTATGGGTGCCTTTATAATGTTGCCTGTTCCTTGTGAAATATGCAAGTTAGTATGAAGAAGGCCACCACATTTTGTGATGTTACTTTTTCTTTACTTTTTTGATGCTACTTTCAGAACTTTCTCACAGCATAGTACATAGCCGCTACTTGCCTAGGTCTCCCTCTTTAATTCATTTCTCGAGAAAGCGGAAGTTAAGTAAATGTTGAAGATTACTGGTGCAAGATAGAAATATATTTACCTGTATTTTTACAATAGATAATGTAAGATCCACTTTGAAATGCAACTTATATCATAATACTCATAAATCAGAATTGGGATGGGATAGAAATGTTACTGGACAATAATGAATTCTCTCCCACCTACTGTTGTTAATTGCTCTTGTTTACTGTGTGTGTTGCAGTACTGCCAATTATGCCGCAAAGGAGACAATGAAGAATTGCTGCTTTTGTGTGATGGATGTGATAAAGGATGTCACACATACTGCCACAAGCCCAAAATCACTGCTATACCAGAGGGTGACTGGTTCTGTCCTGCCTGCATTGCTAAGGTAAGACATACCCAACCTTATGAGAACTAATGAGCTCATTATATGTGGATTACAATGAGTCAGGTAAGGTTTTTTTGGGCATACAGTATCAAATTATTCCCCTTGGGCACACACGGCAGCTGTACCAGATGTGTCCAACAGTGGTGAGGTCCAGAGATACCCAGAGCATGTTTGGAGGTATATTCATATATTACCCTGTTGGTCCCAGGGGGTACTTTAGCATCCCTTCCAAGACTGAATAATGTATCTACCTGTAATATTCAATAAACCCAATACACTTACTTATGAGAATATTTGTTGTGCATTCCGAAGCCACTGTATTTTTATCTCCACTTAAATGAATTGTGAGGTAGTCATCAATTAGCCTTAGAAAACAGTGTGTTGTTTGTATTTTAGGCAAGTGGACAGACTTTAAAAATGAAGAAGGCCAATTTAAAAGGGAAAAAGAGTTCTGAGCTGAAGAAAGGAAAAAAGGCATCCGGGGAAGCAGAGGATGAAGATACTGCAGCAACTGGTGGTTCTGGAAAAAAGGGGAACAAAGATACTAAAAAAAGAAAAATAGAGGAAAATAACTCTAGTCCCTCAAAACAAGAGACTTCACCTGCATCTAAGAAGTCAAAACACCACACCAAGGATGATGCTAAGGAACTGGCTCTCTGCAGGTGAGACATTTTGGTTTAAGTAACTTAGCCACTTAAAGAACTTCCTGCCACAGTCACAAATGCAAACCACTTTGTTTACAATCCAATTCACCCGCCCTTGTTTTGGGATGTTTGAGCGAAAACCATAAAACTTGGGGAGAACATACAAATTCTTTGCAGCTAGCGTGAAAAGTATGCATATCTCATACCCAATTAATGCCTGTGTACGCTACAAATCACTGTAGTAGTCTCCGCTACTAAAGTAATATCAGCAATCTTTCGGGTCCAGTGGCTGCCCTTCTGCATAGTAAAGTTGTCACTTGCTCGGCACTGCCGCCCCTGAGAGAAAACCTTTTTTTCAACTCATACAAGGTGTTCTCTGAGATTGTGACATAATAGTCCTACCTCGCCCTTCACTTTGTTGTCCAGAGAAACCATAAAATTAGTTTTTACATCAATTGTTTTAAAAGTATACCGTGGCAATTTTTTTTTTTTCATTTTTTTTTTTTTTCTTTTTTAAACATCTGTTGTTTTCAGGATCCTTTTTTTGTCCTGTGCATACTCCCTATCCACTAATGCACTAGTGTAGTGTAGAGTGAACATTGCTGTTTTTTTCTGGTCACATGCTGCACTCGATGAGTACTACAATTCCCATAGAGCTGAATATTTCTGTACAGGACATGTAGTTCATCTCAGGGGTGGGAAATTGTGCCTACATTCACATACACAAGGTGGGCACAGAGAGCGAACAAAGCCACCCTACAGGAACAGGAAATCTGAGAATAGGAGAAAAAAGTTTGTATTTGAGAGATGAAACAAGGTAAAAGAGAGATAGAATGTACATTCTAGTTATATTTAGACATATTGCAATTTTTCTTATAAAAAAACTGAGTTTAAGGTCATTTTAAGTTAATTGTCTTCCACAGCTGAAACAAAGGACAGCTGGGTTTGGTTGGCTGACATTGGCTATGTCTGTCTCAGATTTTTCTGTGGATGCTGTGGCTTCTTCTCTTCTTTCTAGCTGCTGTTTACTAACCATAGAATGAATACTGCAAGAAAACTTGTACAATTGTGGGTTCAGCAGCATGAAGAGGATTTTCTGAGGGACAAGGGCAGAGCTGTATCCTCTACATCAGCCTATAAGGGGGCAAATGTTTCTTCTTTTTTCAATGAGTCCAGTATACCTGTATGCCTCCAGTTTACAAGCTGGTGACTATCAACTTATATATTACCTTAAATAGTGAGGATTGTAAAATAGCCAAGATGACTCAAAGTACACCCTGAACGCAATAAAGTCTCACATGAGATTCTTCTAGGAGATCTTTGATGGATTAGAAACTACAATGAGAATGTGTTGCAAAGGCTTTATACAAATGTCATGCAGTCTCAGATACATCTGAAAAAAATCAATATTTGTTGCTTGTGACACTGGAGTCTGTCTTGCTTAAAGCTATTATTTTATTTTATCAGTGCAATTTTGTCTGAGATGGAATCTCATGAGGATGCCTGGCCTTTTCTGCTTCCCGTTAACTTGAAACTTGTCCCTGGCTACAAAAAGGTCATCAGGAAGCCCATGGACTTTGCAACGATTCGAGAAAAGCTTAGCAGTGGGCAGTAAGTATAACCGGTGTTCCCCATTAACTTAGTTTAGGGTTGCATGCCACATAACAGTAGTATACAGTATGTCAAAAACAGTTTATCTGAAATAAGTAAGAATTATTTGCTGTGTTAAAGCAAGACTCCTTTTAGATATAACCTTGACATACCTCTGAAATACTTCCCATCATTTCAGGCACCCATATAAAGACAAAACCAATAATTTATGATGTGCAAAATGCTTAATGGCTCAGTTAGTAAAAAAAAAAAAAAACACATTGCAAAAAGCAAACAGCAATACCATCAACATAATGTATATGAAAAGCCCACCTTGTAGTAATTTGATGGTAAATGTATGCCCAGACAATCTTAATTTTAAAGTGAGGATGTTTTTACTGCCATCCAGGGCTTAGTTAGGCCCATGTCAGACTTGCATTCCTGTGGCTAGTGGCACCATGACAGGATTCCTAAAAAGTGCAGAGAAAATACTTGCTTGCTTCCACAGTATGTTTGATTGGATCAGCAAGTTGCAGCTCCCTCACCAATGGAAATGCGCAGAATGGCTTTTCTCAACATAATGATAGGGATCAACACAGTGCAAGCAAGGCTTATTCAGCCCTGTAACGCTATTCTGTCCCTGGCGAGTTGTTATGGCCTGTAGACACATTTCCCCTTTCATTTTATGGTCATAGTGACTAAAGTAGCACCAGACACGAGGTGAAGGAAAATCCGCGGCATGGACACGAGATTAAAAAGCTACCTAGGATTCTAACCTTTCCCTGCACTGCTAATATAAAGCTTTTTTTCATTTCTCCGTGTTAGGGATTTCTTTTATTTCCTGTCTGGTGAAATCATTATCAGCAGGAAATAAGGGTTCCAACAGAGGCATAACTAGAACCTTCAGGGCCCTGGTGCAAGAAACCATGAAGAGCCTCCCGGGCCCACAACCGTGGCCCTTCCCACTGATCCCACAGCCCTTTTCTCCCATCGTGGGACCCTTCATCACCTTCCTGCCATCTTGGTTCCCCCCAAGATTGGGGAACACCAGAGCCCAGTCACAAGTGTGACCTTTGCAATCCTGGTAGTTCCGCCACTGGTGTCAGTAGTTTTTTATTTTTGTTGGTTTATTTTTTACCATTTTGTTTTATTTAATTTTTTAACATTTTTTTTTTCAATTTTATTTTATATTATTTTTACAGATTTGTTAGGACCCCCCGTTGAGGGGCTTTGTTGAAATATCAGAGGTCTAAACAGACCCCTGAAGTCTCACTCTTGAGACAAAGAAAAGACCGAGGACAGATTCATCAGTCCCTTTCTCTGCAGCCATACCTGCACAGAATGAATGAACAGGAATAGCTCTGTACAGAGCTTCCTGTTCATTCATAAACTGAATATAGTAAACACAGCTTACTATGCCACAGTTATGGATGAAAAAAAAAGTCAGCTTAGACCAATGTAACACCATACCTGGCTGATGCCCCTGGAAATCACTCAAGTAGACACCACATGTTGCTGAATAAATGCAAAGCATTATCTGATTGGATGAAGTGTAGAATGTGATTTCACTGCCCTGCCTCGCTATCTCATCCAATCAGAGAATGCTTTGCAATCATTCAGAAAATGCAGTGGCTGGCCTCCTGTATTCAGAATGCTAACTCAGCATGTAATCCGTAAACAAATGGAGATCACTTGAGTAATGGTGTTTACTTCAGTGATTTCCAGCTTCCAGGGGGATCAGGCATGTATGGCATATTTATAGTATAGTATAGTCAGAGTTGTATAAAGTTACTCGAAACCCATACTTGAGTAAAAGTACAAGTGCTCGATCAAAAAGTGACTTGAGTAGAAGTGGAAGTTCTCTATCAAAAAGTGACTTGAGTAGAAGTACTTAAGTATTCAACATTTTTTGCACTTAAGTATTGCAAGTAGTTTTTTTAAAAATGTTGCTACTCAAGTACTGAAAGTAAAAGTACCAGTAGTTTTGAAAAAAAAATTGCTACTCAAGTACTGAAAGTAAAAGTACAAGTACTGTGTTATGTAGTTATTAAAGAAAGAAGTCAAAAGTTTGAACATCATATTGTTTTTTATTATTTCAAATGCAGCTTTTATTTATACATACAGTAGCTTTTATTTTCGTATGCGCTGATAATACACATGTTTTGAGCTTCATGAAACCTGCCATCTACTGTTCTGGCAGTGGTAATTTTTATAATTGTAGTAACTATGCAGCACAAAAAAAAAATATTGGAGTAGAAGTATTGAAATCATTGAAAAAATGTAGTGAAGTAAAAGTAGAAGTAGGAGAAAAAAATTCTACTCTAGGAAAGTACAGATACCGCCTTTCGGTACTTAAGTACAGTAGTGAAGTAGTTCTACTTAGTTACTATACATCTCTGAGTATAGTATAGTATAGTATAGTTTACAGTATAGTTACATTGGTCCAAGCTGGACTAATGTAACTATGTAAAAATATGCCATGCCTGGAATTCATCTTTAAGGGGCAAATGTGCTTACACAAACCATATCTCATTAAATGCTTTTAATTTTCCAGATATCCAAACTTTGAGGCTTTCGCTCTGGATGTCAGACTTGTTTTTAACAACTGTGAAACTTTCAATGAAGATGACTCTGAGATAGGCAGGGCGGGACACAAAATGCGGACACATTTTGAAAAAAGATGGACAGAAATTTTTAGCATGAGCTGAAATTCCTTAACACTCCTCCATCCTTGTCATTTGGATTACAAGACCAGCAATGTGAATGATCTCTACACAAAATAAAATCCGAATAGTCTCTTGCAGATCGTGAGTGGCACGTTACAAATCACTCCAGTTACAACTACGGTTCTTAGTTCAATTATTTGTACTTTTCTTTTTTTGGCCTGTGCATTTTACCAACTTCAGCCTCATACTAGCAAGGACATACGTCCGGAAAAAAAAAAAAAAATCGTGAAGAAAAAAAAAATATATACGAAAGGCGTCCTAGTGCAATAGCTAAAAAAAAAAAATATTGAAACGCACTGATTCTTCAACCACCAGAGCTGTACCAGGGAAAACAGTTACCCATTATCTTTTCGATAAATATCTATTTTTTATTGATTTAATGTTATTTTGTTTATTTTTATATTACTTTGTAGCTCATTGTTAGTGAATGTATTTAATTTTATGGATTATTTATGAAATAAATGGCAGAAAGAATCTTCGTTTTCTGTGAAAAGGAAGAATAAGGAATATTGCTTTAAATCTTGAAAATACAGTGAGAATGTTAAAGAAAAAAAACACTAAAGAAAAAAAAAAAACAAGCCAAGTAAAACTGTTTACACAGCTGTGCTAAAAATGGCATCAACACTTTACTGTAAAGTAGTACATTTATATAAGTATACATTGCTGCATCATTCATGTAGTCAAATTGTATTTCAAGATGGTGAAAAAAAAAAACACAGATCTGTATATACTGTTGACAATTGTTTATATTAAGTCTTGTTTAATATGTATGATGTGTACATATTGTTTGCAGGCATTGATTATGATGTCTGTTTTAGAAGGACTGTAGCATTTTATTTTAACCAGGTAATAATAACCTATAGCTTGTACAGAATCCTCTACCAACACTGTGGAGTCTCCCTTATATTGGTAGTGCCTGCCTTTAAAACAGGGTGTAGGGGATATTTTGTTTCTGTTTTTTTCTTATTATTTTTTATTTTATTTTTTATATTATTTTATTATTTTCATTTTTTCTAATTTTGTTACATGATTTACCGCCAAGTAGGCCTAAAAAAAAAAAAAAAAAAAGAAAAAAAAAAAAAGTATACTCATTTGTATCCATGTGAGACAAAACGTATGACAGATTTCTTAACACACAGTATTTTTTCATAGATACATTTCCCTTCATCTGCCTTGCCACAAAAACAGTAATAATATTATAAAAAATAATAAAAAATAAAAGGCATTTGTAACCACTGTGTTTTATCTACTGTGTGGTATCAGTGGCCTGTTGGAGGCAAAAAAAAAAAAAGATCAGACATTTTTTGTACCAATTGTACTTGAAGTTGTTTTATTTAAATGAAAATGTTGTGAAAAGGGTAGTTTTTTCACTAGTTTGTGTGGCACGGATACAATAAAAGACTGTTTTGCAATACATGGATTGTGTTTGTATGTGTGCGTCTGTTAATTCACAACAGCATTGATTGAAGAAATTCTTATTGTTAAACCGCCATTTATTTATTATCAACACTCAAACGTACAATCCAGACAAAAAAAAAATACTTTTGGGAGTATATTATCATTTGCAACACATCAGTACAGTAAGTGCTGGACTGCAGATTTTATTTTCAGAAAGCCAGCGTGACAAAGACTTCAAGTAACTGTTGCATTCCAAAAAAATCTAAATTGTAGCTCATGCAATAAAAAACACTTAAATACTTACCTCTCCAGCAGACGGCAAATCCAAAGTCTGTTGTCTTAAAGTAGCACAGTCTCCAGCATTTGAAAAGTACACCCCCTGCTGCACACTTGGTTCCTTCCAAACTATATCAGTACAAGACTCAGTAATGATCTAGGGCAGGCATGTCCAACTTGCGGCCCGGAACTGCAGGCAATGCGGCCCACTGCCCCCTGACAATTTTTTTTATTTTTTTGCTGGGGAGGAAGGAAGTTGAGTCAGGGGCACGGCCACGGCGGCTTCCAACTAACTGTAGGCAGAGGCTACCTCCTAGGGGATCATCCACTAGTTGTGTTAAATTAGTGCTGGGGGTGGGCGTGGCAGCTGCGGAAGGGCGCAGCGGCGTTTTATTACTTATATACCTTAACTATAGTATATATTTTATATGCGGCCCGAGAACATTTCTCTACACTCAATGTGGCCCAGAGAAGCCAAAAGGTTGGACACCCATGATCTAGAGGCTGGTAGTAGAAACCATTGAAAACAGCAGAGGACACATGCATTCAGGATAAATGACTGGGCAGAAAGCCCCATATACAGTATTTGCTGCTGATCAGTAAAATAATTTAGCTTTCTAGCTTTATTATCACTTTAAATAGTTTGTTTGGGCTAACCTCACAAAATAACTTTTTCTGTTATAGATTGATATGGCCATTGTCTGTGTTGTAATGAATTGTAGTAGCATTAGCTACATATAGTAAACCTGCAAAAAGAAAACCCCCTAATTGATGGGACTTTAAGGGTAACCATGAAAAAATCTTTATATATATAATTTTTTGTAAAACTGAATCCATTTTCCCTGAGGAGAAACCCTCCAGAAAGGGTCTATAACTCTCCATCTCGTTTAGGCCAGGGGGGGGCATTTCGCGCTGGAGTAGCTGCTTGTTCCAATCACCCCCCCCTGGCCGGAACATGAACCCGTTCCAGAGCACAGAAGGTCACCCTGGGAGTTCTATATTTATGGGCGATGGCCATATGTCTGCCCAAAGGCAGATAGAGATCCCCAATATTTAGACTTTGCATGTGCTTGTTAATGCATTTGCCCAGTTCTTGTTTAGTTTTGCCGATATAGAATGCCTTGCACTCACAGCGCATTAAATAAACAACCCCCTTGGTTTTGCAATTCACTAAATGTTTTGGGTGAAATGTTTCACCATTGGGTAATGTAGTTGTTTTGCACTTTACTATTACCTTACATTGATCACATTTGCCGCAGGGGAAGGTGCCCCTTTCACGGCATGGGTCTTCTCTGTTGGCACCCCTATATTCACTCTGTACCAAATTATCCTTCATAGAGGTCGCTCTACGATAGGGAATGGCTGGGGAAGGTGTTATGATCTGTTTGAGGATAGAATCCTCTTTGAGTATTTCCCAATGTTTTTTTAGGATTTTGAAAATACTTTCATGTTCCGTAGAATAGTTCAGGGTGAGTCTAGGAGGGTTTTTAGATGGTAGTTCCTCCTGTTTCTGGGTTTTAAAGAGTAGATCCTGTCTTTTCAAGGCTCTCACTCTATTATAGTTTTTTCTAAGACAGGTTTTCGAGTACCCTCTCTCTAGAAGTCTCTCTGTTAGTTCCTTTGCTTTAATTATGAAATCACTTTCTAAGGAACAATTTATTTTTATCCTTAGATATTGGGAATAGGGGATGGATCTTTTGAGGGGTTCTGGGTGGAAACTTCCTGCATGAAGCAGGGTGTTCCCTGCTGTGATTTTTCTAAAAAGAGTCGTTGATAATTGACCGTCGCTATTTTTTGAAATAGTTATATCCAAAAAGTCTACTGAGTTGGTATCATATTTCATTGTAAAAAATAAATTCATGTCATTCTGGTTAAGTTTCTGGAGGCAATCCTCCAAAAGTTCCACCGGGCCGTCCCACACCATGAAGATGTCGTCGATGTACCTCTGCCACATAAGGAAGTGGCAGGAGTACATTGACGAGTCTTCACTGGTGATTATTTTTTGCTCCCACTCCCCCAGGTACAGGTTGGCGTAGGATGGGGCACAACAAGTCCCCATCGCTACTCCCTGCACCTGGAGGTAGTGGGAGCCTTTACAGGAGTGTATGCAGATTCCCTGAGGAAGAATTTTGTACTTGACAGACTTTGAAACGCGTTGAAATCTGTCTGACACCCCTCCAACAGTATTGTGTTTTATATGCACTAATGATTGTATTGTATAAACTGTATGAAAACTAAGTTTATCAATTTACATAGAATTTGGTGTTATGATGACATCTTTATTATCTCCATTCTCACTCTAAATAAAATTCAATTTTACAAAAAATTATATATATAAAGATTTTTTCATGGTTACCCTTAAAGTCCCATCAATTAGGGGGTTTTCTTTTTGGATAAACTTCGGGATTATGGTAACAACCTACCCTCAAGCTATCTACACACATTTGCACATATAGTAAACCTTGTTGTGTTCTGGCAGCAGTATGGGCAATTTCCAGACTCCAGCCAAAATGAAAGCTGTAAACCGGGCCAAATAATTTTTTTTACCATGCAGTGGGGCTGTGCCCGCACTGCAAGTGCCAACTGCTTGTTATATTCTTATGGGAGACAAAAGCAGAGATATACTTACCTGATCCTGTGATCCTCCATGCGCAAGACCGGTCCAGCACCCCCGCTGTCTTTAGAATGGACTGTTCCTGACGTCAGCATGCCCAGAGCATGCTTCATAGACAGTCCACCGCTGGACCATGGGGGAGTGTGGTTTTTCAGAGGATCGAAGGATCAGGTGAGTATAAACTTTGTACTCACCCCTAGAAACAATGAGCAGTGAACCCATGCAGTGCAGGCACAGCCCCACTGCATGGGAATTTTTTTTGTTTTTGTTGGAGATGGGCTTTAAAGCGGAGTTGAACCCTATTTTTGAAATTCGGCCCCCGGCATTGCTGATCACAATGGCATTAATGTTAGGAATGTTTTTTTCAAAGTATACAGAATTACTTGTAGGGTTAATAAAGATCTCCACTTTGTTGTACCTCACCGAGGTGCCCACATTGAGGACGGGAGCTTGCGTAATACAGAGGGTGCAGTGAGTATATAACTGAAATGATTACATATACAGCATATGCCAGACTGCATTAGATACGCTGTGACTATCACAGGGGTGCTTTTGTGAAAAAATAACACTTATTGGAGCTCCACTTGAAAGACAGGTGGGCTTAGTGCTTCACCGCCATTCAGAAGAAGCCTTGTATTTTAAGCAATGTATTCATTGATAAAAATACAAGGTTTCTCCTGAATGGCAACAGATGGGAAGTCACCCATATCACACTGCTGTGGAAAAACATTACCGCACACACCGTGGTCATATCAGCCAGTAATGGAAAACGTTTTTGGGCCAGTTTGGCTCAAACAAACTATTTAAAATGATATTAAAGCTAGAATTCAACTTTAGGCCTAACAGGACTTGCTCAACATAACCGGAAAAAATCTTCAAGCCGATCGTTGAAACTGCATGTGTTATGGATATATAAAGTCACGTATGACGAAACCGGTCGGGCGGTACCGGACGTACGACTGTCACGCAACCTAGACGCTGGCTCTTCCACACACGCGGGATGCCGCGGTTTTGCTCTGTGTCTCTGATGTGCCTTATTGCAAGTTTTCCAATGTAAGTGCAATTTTAATGAATCCTTGAGTTTAACCATAACGGGATTACGCTATGTGTACTTCATTTCTCTTTTGACATCATGTTTGGAGTTGGTACATGGTATAGTGGAATATATCTGGTTTCCCTGGACTATGAAGGATACAACTTATCTGGTTTGACATCTAAAGTGTGTATGGCCATTCCATTAGGTTGGAGGCCTTAATCTCTGGTAAGCTGCCACTTTGACATATACACCACGGGTGTATTCCTATCTCTCCTTGGGATTCAAGCTTTCCGCTCTGACATCACCTTTCTGGGACTTTTTTGATTTGGAGTCATGATTATCAATTTATGGACTTTTTTGGTTCACTCTATCACTAAGTGTTTTTTTATTTAACACCTTACTGTTGATTTTACATTTGTATGGTTCACACTATATGTTTGATAGCGCTGCACTATTTTGTGTCTTATATGTGTTATGGATATCAGCATTTTCCTGTCCACAATAATGTGCATATGTGAAGTATCTCACAAAAGTGAGTACACCCCTCACATTTTAGTAAATATTTTATTATATCTTTTCATGTGACAACACTGAAGAAATTACATTTTGCTACAATGTAAAGTAGTGAGTGTACAGCCCTTTAAAATAACTCAACACACAGCCATTAATGTCTAAACCGCTGGCAACAAAAGTGAGTACACCCCTAAGTTAAAATGTCCAAGTTTGGCCCAACTAGCCATTTTCCCTCCCGGTGTCATGTGATTTGTTAGTGTAACAAAATGAGGTTGAAGGATTGTAAGAGGTGCATGAAAGTCAGCCAGCCCCCAGTCTGATGTACTCACCCTCCAGTCTGTCACCAACCAAATAAAACCTGTCTCTTGGTACAAAGAACAGGGGTTTAGTTGACACACATTTGCAAACGCATGTGAAAGCTGCAGAGCCACTTCACGGCACCCTGTTTAAATCTGCAGTCCTACACTCTTAATTTAGTGTCCTCACACTGGAGGCACATGGCCGCTAATGGGTGGATGGGGAACAGGTGAGAGGGAGACAGCCCAACCTCCCCCAACCCATCCCCATGCACGACTGGCTGTTGTCTCAAAAGCTCAAATAATTAGGTTATAATATAACCATGGTGCAAACTGGAAAAGACCAGCTGAAAAGCATTACACCTCCATCCCCTTGGTGGATGCAGTATATGGATAGGAAGGGATTTTATGTATGGGGCATGGCCTGTAAAGCACACTGCCTTTGAAATCCCTAATTTCCTTTGGGACTTTATATGAGACAAGCAGGTCATGCTATTGGTCTCCATCCCTGTATACGGAAAACACTAGGGTCAAATCAAAACTGCATCCACCAAAAACGCACGAAAATCGCACGGTGGGACTTTAGATGAGGCACCAAGCTGTAAGCAAGGCGTCTCCATCCCTGGTTGCTTTAAACATATTGGACTAGGTGGGACTTTAGATAAGACCCAAGCTGGTGTTGCCCGGCGTCTCCATCCCTGTTTCTCGTTATAGGGATGGAGACGCCGGGCAACACCAGCTTGGGTCTTATCTAAAGTCCCACCTAGTCCAATATGTTTAAAGTGATTTGTTAGTGTTACAAGGTCTCAGGTGTGAACGGGGAGCAGGTGTGTTAAATTTGGTGTTATCGCTCTCACTCTCTCATACTGGCCACTGGAAGTTCAACATGGCACCTCATGGCAAAGAACTCTCTGAGGATCTGAAAAAAAGAATTGTTGCTGTTCATAAATGGCTTAGGCCATAAGAAGATTGCCAAGACCCTGAAACTGAGCTGCAGCATGATGGCAAGGACCATACAACAGTGTAACAGGACCGGTTCCACTCAGAACAGACCTCGCCATGGTCAACCAAAGAAGTTGAGTGCACGTGCTCAGTGTCATATCCAGAGGCTGTCTTTGGGAAATAAATGTATGAGTGCTGCCAGCATTGCTGCGGAGGTTGAAGGGATAGGAGGGTCAGCCTGTCAGTGCTCAGACCATACATCGCACACTGCATCAAATTGGTCTGCATGGCTGTCATCCCAGAAGGAAGCCTCTTCTAAAGATGATGCACAAGAAAGCCCGCAAACAGTTTGCTGAAGACAAGCAGACTAAGGACATGGATTACTAGAACCATGTCCTGTAGTCTCATGAGACCAAGATAAACTTTTTTGGTTCAGATGGTTTCAAGCGTGTTTGGCGGCACCCAGGTGAGGAGTACAAAGACAAGTGTGTGTTGCCTACAGTCAAGCATGATGGTGGGAGGGTCATGGTCTGGGGCTGCATGAGTGCTGCCAGCACTGGGGAGCTACAGTTCATTGAGGGAACCATGAATGCCAACATGTAATGTGACATACTGAAGCAGAGCATGATCCCCTCCCTTCAGAGACTGGGCCGCAGGGCAGTATTCCAACATGATAACGACTCCAAACAAACCTCCAAGATGACCACCACCTTGCTAAAGAATCTGAGGGTAAAGGTAATGGACTGGCCAAGCATGTCTCCAGACCTAAACACTGTTGAGCATCTGTGGGGCATCCTCAAACAGAAGGTGGAAGAGTGCAAGGTCTCTAACATCCACCAGCTTTGTGATGTCATCCTGGAGGAGTGGAAGAGGACTCCAGTGGCAACCTGTAAAGCTCTGGTGAACTTCATGCCCTAGAGGATTAAGGCAGTGCTGGAAAATAATAATGGCCACACAAAATATTGACAGTTTGGGCCCAACTTGGACATTATAACTTAGGGGTGTACTCACTTTTGTTGCCAGCAGTTTAGACATTAATGGCTGTGTGTTGAGTTATTTTGAGGGGACAGCAAATGTACACTGTTATACAAGCTGTACACTCACTACTTTACATTGTAGCAAAGTGTCATTTCCTCAGTGTTGTTACATGAAAAGATATAATAAAATGTTTACAAAACTATGAGGGGTGTACTCACTTTTGTGAGATACTTTATGTGGTCCTAATCTGTGTAGAACATTGTGAATGAGAAAACCAAAGTTGCGTACACATGATTTTGGCTGATAATTGTCTGTGTGTGGGTGTCTGATTTCTTTCTTTCACATGTATTTCACTTTAATATATATTTTATGAAGAAAAACACAATCCATTTCAAGGATAATTGCATTTATCCCCCTGGCCTCCCAAAGCCTCCCCAGCCTTGTCATAAGCATAATATATCAAAGGATTAAAATGCAGAAGTACCTGAAATTGGAAACAGCAACTTGCCCAGAGGTTTAGCCTTGTTTACATATTTTTCCTTTTTATCCTGTGCATATACCATCATTTCGCAGTGCCAAAAACCAGCGCAAAAAAGGTGTACAAAATATAAATTAAATAGATACCAAATATAACACTCATAAATTAGATATTAAAGTGCAACGTGCAGTACATGTGCAATTCATATACAATTAATATTCTGTGCTGTTCCCATTCCAGGGTTAAAAAATGTATATATATTAGGATCAAAAATAGAATATATAAAAATAGAATATATAAAAATATATAGTGCCAGTCCGTAGTGAGTGAGTAGTAAATAGTCCAAATAAATAATGAGAATTCCACAACGGTCCCAACAAAGTGCTTAAGTGCCAACAACACAGTGCAAAAACATGCCTTCAATCCTGTGCTGTGAGTGGTGACAATCCTCCCCCTCCGGAAAGTGCACTTACCAGACTGAGATGACCCCTATGCCATATAGCAAAAAGGGTCAGTAAGGCTTGTGTCCCAACAGGGAACTTGATGAGGATATCCTTGAGGGTAGGGTGCTGTGATTTTCAATAGATCTTAATGCTCCGATATACATAAATGGAGAAAGAGAACCCCACAATAGTGTAACTCTGATAAGACTTTAATGAATACCAAATTAAAAGGTTACACTCACATTTAGTAGTGCAAATACACGCAGATAAAGTGCTTAGGCAAGTCTAATGGTCATCCTAGCCGTGGGATATGCTCGGGATAGCTCCTGGTCCCGGCATGCGTTCCACCGCGCCGGAAGTGACGTGCCGCTGTCTGTAAACCGGAAATTGCGTCGTCGCGTTTCGCCCTCCCCTTCTGGGCGTTATCAAAGACGTATTTGTTAACACAGGGATTAAAAATGTTGCTTTACTTTTTTTTTCAGCCTGTAAACACACCTCTATGTTAGCCTATGTGGCCATGCATACTGTACTGTTCCGTGCCGGAAGTGACGTGCCGCTGTCCGTAAACTGGAAATTGCGTCAACGCGTTTCGCCCTCCTCTTCTGGGCGTTATCAAAGACGTATTTGTTAACACAGGGATTAAAAATGTTGCTTTACTTTTTTTTTCAGCCTGTAAACACACCTCTATGTTAGCCTATGTGGCCATGCATACTGTACGTATTAGGCGTATTAGAAGAGGACCATTTACAGGCTGAAAAAAACAATTCATCCCCACAGTGCTCAGGAGAGGAGCTTTTAGGCATAAAAAACACGGTTTTGGGTGCGCTTTTTTAGCTGCTTTTTCCTGCCAGGAGCAAAGACATTCAGGGGAGGAAACAAAAATGTCCAGTGTGCATGAGGCCTTACAATAAAAGTTCTTTTGGGTTTAAAGCAGAACTATACTAACCCCCCCATCACCAGAATTGTCACATGGTCTTCTTCTGGGTTTGGGATCTTTGGACATCTTGAATGGCCTGGCTGGTATAATAATATAAAACATGTGCAGGAGCACATGTGCGGCATGTAGGTGCGCCCGAGCATGTACACAGAGCTAATTGAGAACAGGCAGGTACATTTCTTTTGTTGCATTAGAGATATTGTATGTTTTATCCACAATTGTCTTATCACAGTTTTCACTCTTGCAGTATATATAGTTCGGCTTTATTAAAGTGGTTGTAAACCCACTTTGGTGACATTTACCTATAGGTAAGCCTATATTAAGGCTTACCTATAGGTGCTGTAAATATCTCCTAAACTTGCCACCCGTGCCGTTCCTTCAGAGCCCTATGCTGTGAACGGCTGCTCCCGGGTGCATGCACGGGAGTGATGTAATCGCGCCTCCAGCCAATCAGATGGCCGGAGGACGCGAACAAGGAAGCAGGGCGGTCGAACATGTTGGCTGCCCTGTCGCTGAGCGAGCGGCACTGCGAGGGCTTCATTCTAAGGTAAGTATTTCATAATGAGCTAGTATGCGTGCATACTAGCTCGTTATGCCTTTGTCTTTACAGGTTTTATTTTTTTTTTTTGGGTTTACTTCCGCTTTAAAATAAAATTAAAGACATAATAGAGTAAGGGAGGGTTATAACTACTCAGTTTTTTTTTTGCCATCAGTGTCTCTTTGGAGAGATTTCCCTTCACTTCCTGTCCCATAGCCAAAGCAGAAAATAAGAGGAAATGGGCGGCACAGTGGTGTAGTGGTTAGCACTTTCCCCTAGCAGCAAGAGGGTCGCTGGTTCAAATCCCAACCACGACACTGGGTTTCCTCCGGGTACTCCGGTTTCCTCCCACACTCCAAAGATATGCTGGTAGGTTAATTGGATCCTGAATAAAATTGGCCCTACTATGTACAGTATGTATGAATGTGAGTTAGGGACCTTAGATTGTAAGCTCCTTGAGGGCAGGGACTGATGTGAATGTACAATGTATATGTAAAGCACTGCGTAAATTGACAGCGCTATATAAGTACCTGAAATAAATAAAAAATAAACGAAATCCATCAAAGTAGAGGGAATTATTTGTTGACATTATTGTCCCCACTGGAAAATTTCCCCTCTATTTCTGTTCTGGTGACATCTCAAAATGTGGGATTTTCTTTCAGTGATAACAATCACAGGGGGAGGGGGGGGGGGGGGTAACACACGTGGGGGCTTTGGGGTTCACACCATAACGTAATAGGCTGCGCACACCTATGGATGAGGTGGTAACGATGGGCGAGAGTGACATCATCGCGGCCCCGCCATTCAAATGGCCGCAGAGTAGGAACCCAGAAGACCAGGTGAAGATGGAGGCGCAGGGGGCAGGGACAGCGCAGTTCTAGCAGGTTGCACCACCATAATGTGCTAGTATGCAGTGCAGTGTGGCAAAATTATTACATAAACATGCAGGGGGGTGTTTAAAAAAAATCAGGAGAGTTTCCCATTGGTGTATGTAGTTTTCCTTCCATCTTTCACTCTGCAGCAATTATGGAACTTCCTCTATCAGTAAAGAGCGGATCAACACAGAGGTAACTAAGCAGGCGATAGCAGTCACATGACAGCTCGGTCACCCCGCCCACCCCCGACTGTCATCACAAGGAAAACAGGTGAGAGCGGCAGAGTGACGTCACCTCCGTCTCTACAGCGATCCGCTCCAGTCCCGCCCCCTGCCGGCCAGGCGCCGTACAGTCAGGTAAGCGCTCTGTTGTGAATCAGGGGTCCGGACTGGCCCACCATGCAGGCAGCGCGGGGGGAGACGAACCCTTCCCGGACTCCATATTAGGAACACACAGCGAGTATATCACGGCGGCGCTGTGCAGCTGCTCGTATTCTTTTCCTGCTTTTGCATAGGCCTTACATGTCGGCAGGAAAAGAAAAAAAAAAACCGAAGTTCCTCTGTGAGCACCCCTCTAATGAGCGTGCAGCTATGAGAATCCGGGGTGAGCATGGTGTCGGGGGTGCTGTGTGTGACTTCCCTTCTCTCCATAGCAGTGAGTGTTATAAAGCCGTCCGCTCCTCTATATACACTTTTCATTCACCACCTGCTGACCAGCCCTTCTCTCACACTTTCTGTTTACAAGTTTAAATCCGTATTTTTTTTTGCTATAATATTACTTCTAACCCGCAAACATTATACATTTTTAGGGAATTAAATGACGTTGTTGCAATTTTTTATGTCACACAATATTTGCTCAGCGGTTTTGCAAACACATTTAAAAAAAAAAAACACACTTTAATTTAAAAACAAAACATAATATATACCCCGATATCAAAATGTGCATACCAAAGTACAAACAAAATCATAATAATATAAATAATATATACCCCGATTAAAAAAAAAAAAAAATGAAAGACAATGTTGCACCCAGTAAATGGATACCTAACATGTCACACGTGTGGAATGGCAACAAACTACGGTACTTAACCATTTAAGCCCCAGAGGATTTTCCTGCTCAAAGACCAGGGCCTATTTTGCGATTCGGCACTGCATGACTTTGACAATTGCGCGGTCGTGCAACGCTGTACCTAAATGAAATGGACGTCCACAAACAGAGCTTTCTTTTGGTGGTATTTGATCACCTGTGCAATTTTTACTTTTTGCGCTATAAACAAAAAAAGAGCGACAATTTTGAAAAAATAACAATATTTTTCACATTTTTTTATATGAATTCCCGCCCCCCCCCCCCCCCCCAAAAAATGTAAAAATCAAAATTTTTTAACATTTTAGGCCAATTTGTTTTCTGCTACATATGTTTGGTAAAAAACAAAAAATCGCAATAAGCGTATTTTGATTGGTTTGCGCAAAAGTTATTGCGTTTACTAACTACGGGAAAGATTTATGTCATTTTTAGTTTTTTTTTTTTTTTTACTAGTAATGGCGGCGATCTGCGATTTTTTGCGGGACTGTGACATTGCGGCGGACAGATCGGACCCTTGACTGACATTTTTGACACTTTTGGGGGTACCAGTGACATTACTACAGTAATCAGTGCTATAAATATGCACTGTTACTGTAATAATGAGACTGGCAGGGAAGGGGTTAACTTTACTGGTGATCAGTGGGTTAAATGTATCCCTAGGGGCGTGATTCTAACTGTGGGGGGGCGTGGCTTGTGATATAACCACAGAGACATACGATCCTACATAGCAGGATCATACAGTCTCTGCAGTTAGATCAGGGAGAATGACAGGTGGCTTTGTTTACATCAGCCGTCTGCCTTTCTCTCTCTCCAGCGGGAGATTGCGAGTGGCCGGCGGACATCGGAGCCGCCGGTCACTCGCGCGGGGATGTAAGTGAACGAGCAGGAGTAGGAGCTCGCTCCCTAGAGGCTCGTAGGCGAGCGACGTAGCCCTACGTCAGTTTGTCTGTACGGGGCTGACTGCCACAGTAAATAGTCGTGCGGCGGTCGGCAAGCGGTTAAAAAAAAAATTAAAGTTGATGTTGCGCCGAGTAAATGGATACCTAACACTTCACACTCATAGAATGGCAACAAACTACGGTACTTAAAAATCTCCATTGGCGATGTTTAAGTGCCTTTACAGGTTGGCTGTTTAGAGATACAGAGGAAGGCTCGCCCTAGAACTATTGCTCTCACTCTAATGTTCGCGGCGATACCTCACATGCGTGGTGCGAATACCGTTTACATATGCAGGCGCAGCTTCTGTATGCGTTCACTTCTGCGGGTAAGCACTGAGGGATGGGGGTGCTTGTAAAAAATTACAGAGTCCTTTCACACGGGCGCACCTTATGTCAATTTTTCATCCTATTTTTTTTGTGGGTGAAAAATGGACATAATGCATGTCAATGGGATTGCGGATGGTCATCCACTGACATCCATGTTGCGTCCTTTCCGATCAGTTCAGTTTTTTGGAACGGAATAAAACCCTATTTTTCTTCTGTTTAAAAAAACGGAACGGACGCAAAAACGGATGTCAGCGGTGTCATCCGCTGACATCCGCAATCCCATTGACATGCATTATCTAAGTTTATCATCCCTAAATGGATGGGATGATAAACGGACATATGGACCGGATGACACTTGTGTCCGTAAAAAAAAAAAGTCCCAGAGCAGATCAAAAAATGGTCCGCCCCGTGTGAAAGGACCCTTAGAGCCGGTTCACACTATTATGACTTGCCAGGCGACTTGGTCAGCCTGGCAAGTCACGCACCGTCGGGTCCATTGAATAGCACAGGACCCGTTCTAATAGGAGCGACACAAGTCGCTCCGACTTAGAAAAAGGGTCCTGTACTACTTCGGGGGGGCCTGAAGGCGACTTGCATTGACTTCAATTATATGAAGTCCGTGCAAGTCGCGCTGCACGTGACTTCACAGGTCGCCCCCGAAGTCGGAGCGACCTAATGTGAACAGGGTCTTACACTGTCCCTTTATTTATTTTAGTATTTTTATTTATTTATTTTTATCACTTTTATTCCTATTACAAGGAATGTAAACATCCCTTGTAATAGGAATAGGGCATGACAGCTCCTCTTTATGGAGAGATCTGGGGTCAAAAAGACTCCAAATCTCTCCATTAGGGCTCATGCACACAGGACATTTAAAAACCGCCAGCGCTGCTGTCTGGAAAAAGCAGCATTAAAAAATGCACTTCTAGCTGTGTTTTTGAAAAGCATTTATATGCGTTTTCCCACATTAGCATTTTTACAGTAAGCACACTCTCTAAAATGTAAAAACGCTAAACGCGGCTAAAAGCTTGTTACAGCATTTAGCCATGTTTAGCGGCGTTTTTTTGGCATTTTGCGTTTTTGCAGCCAAACAGCCGCTGCTCCTGGATGCACTGGCAGTGTTTTTTTTTTTTTGTATCGCCCCCCTAGACGCTTAAGGCCCCTTTCACACGGGCGCACCGCCTGACAGAGTCCGTTCTGCTCAACGGGGGATCGATTCGCTGTGCAGGCGGATGACAGCTCTGTCTCCGTGCTGTGGGCAGAGACGGAGCTGTCAGATCCCCCGCTGTCCTCTATGGGGAGATCGGATGAGAACGGACCACCTGTCTGTTCTCATCCGATCCTCCAGACGGATGGAAAATAGGGTTTTCATCCATTCGGATTTCACGGACAGGATCAGATAGCAGCGAGATGTCTCCGCTGCCTCATAGGGATGCATGGAGCATCCGATCAGGTCCGTCTGAAAAACTGACAGGCGGATCGCATCGCCCGTGTGAAAGGGGTCTAAGACTCCAAACTCTCCTGAAAGTTTATGTGTGTACATGTGTGTACCTAGGCTAACATGAAGGAGAGTTCAGAGGCTGTAAAAAAAAAAATGCCTGACGCTACTAAAAGCAGTGGTAAAAACGCCCTGTGTGCATGAGCTCTTATCTTTAACCACTTCAGCTCCGGAAGGTTTTACCCCCTTAATGACCCGGCCATTGCATTGCTTTAACTAACAATTGCGTGGTCATGCGATGCTGTACCCAAATAAAATGGGTGTCCTTTATTTCTCCCACAAATAGAGCTTTCTTTTGGTGATATTTGATCCCCTCTGCGATTTAAAAAAAAAAAAATATATATATATATATATATATATATTTTTTTTTTTTTTACTTTCTGCTATAAGACACATCCAATAAAACAATTTAAAAAAATCAAATTTCTTTATCAGTTTGGACCAATAAGTATTTTGCTACATATTTTTGATAAAAAAAAATCTCAAAAAGAGTATTTTATTTTTTTAATTGTTATTATTAGTAATGGCGGCGATCAGCAATTTTTAGCGGGACTGCGACATTGCGGCCGACAAAGCTGACACAAACTTTTTGGGGACCAGTGACACCAATACAGTGATCAGTGCTAAAAATGTGCACTGTTACTGTATGTATGTTACTGTACTGTACACTGGCAGGGAAGGGGTTAACATCAGGGGCGATCAAGGGGTTAAGCGTGCTCCTAGGGAGTGCTTTCTAACTGTAGGGAGGAATGGACTGCCTGCAGGAAGAGAAAGATCTGTGTTCCTTGTTAGTAGGAGCACAAGATCTCTCCTTCCTGTCTGACAGAATAACGGTCTGCCTTGTTTACATAGGCAGACCGCCGCTCTGTCATTCTCCTCAACGATCGCGGGTGGCCGACTGCCATCGTGGCTGCCAGATCTGCTGATTGTCTTACGCCGTGTCCAATCACAGCGATAGTGCGGCTCCCAGCGCCCTTTTACAAAACCATGTACAGGTACGTGATTTTACGATTAAGTGCTGCCCTGCCGCAGTAAATGTACGTGGGGCAGTCCTTAAGTGGTTAAAAGCAAAAGATAAAAAATAAATAAAAATAAAAAAAATGTATTTACTTTCAGCCTGGACCAGAATTGACATCATAACGTTGCTCTGGTCCTCCAAGACCATAGGGGCGATCAAAGAGTATCTACTCTTTGATTGCCTCTGGGACTAGCCGCCCGCACGGTCAGATTATTTCTTGGGCAAAGAGGCGGAAACAGTAAGCCCAAGAAACACCGGTGAGCGGTGGTGGAGAGCCCTCCCGCCGACGCTTCAGAAAGCTTTCCAGTGGCTCGAGTCGCTCAGAACAGTATCATGAGAAAGCCAGGTGCCAACTGTAAAAAAAGATGCTGGGGGGGGGGGGGGGGGGGTTATGGCTGATATCTTCAGCCATAATCTCGGTAGACCACTTCAAAGCCGCAATGTATATATACGTATTGTGGTCTTGAAGTGGTTAATGTTTCCTTTGCCATTTTGCATGGCAATTATGGTTATAAGCACCCCAAGCGCAGGTAACAGATGTGTGTTTTGTCACATGCTACAAACGCACAATGAAAGACCGCACCACTCTGTTCCAAAAAAGATTATGGGGCTTCTTTGGTGTGTTTGTCACGTGTAGTGCAGCCTATTCAAGTGAAAGGAGCTGTCCTATGCATGATGACCGGACGCCTTAAAAAAACACAAGGTTCATAAAGACATGGATGAGTGAGTTTGGGGTGGAGGAACTTGACTGGCCTGCACAGAGTCCTGACCTTAACCCAATAGAACACCTTTGGGATGAATTAGAGCAGAGACTGCGTGCCTTCTCATCCAACATCAGTGCCTGATCTCACAAATGCGCTTCTGGAAGAATGGTCAAACATTCCCATAGACACACTCCTAAACCTTGTGGATAGACTTCCCAGAGGAGTTGAAGCTGTTATAGCTGCAAAGGGTGGGCCAACTCAATATTGAACCCTACAAACTAAGACTGGGATGCCATTAAAATTTGTGTGTGTGTAAAGGCGGGCGTCCCAATACTTTTGACAATTTAGTATATATTCATACAGTTATTTATATATGATGATCTTGAAAGTCCCATCCAGATTTGTTTTTTTGTGCTTAGAATTATTTACTGATTACTGATGGGCTCAGACGTGTTCAGATCCAAGCTGCCAATCACTGTGCCAATCATAGGCAGTGAGGCATTTCCCGACTGGCAGTTGCACATATACAGATGATTGGCGGTGTGCAGTGTCGGCTTCCTGGGGGGCGCAATCCGAACACACCCGAGCCCATCACTATTACTGATGTTGGAATTCATTTGGCGGGCGAAATCACTTGGGAGTTATTTTGTATTCCTGTGTCACTCATCGTTGCTCAGGTATGAGTGCTACAATATTGGGGCAATAATGTCACCAAGCATCCCCACCACTTCGTTTACATTCAGCCTTTCTTAGCTGGTAGCTGAATGGTGCCAGGGTTGAGTCATCGGTCGGCAGGAAGCTGGCAGCCGCCGGCGTCCTAGCAACCATGAGCCCAGTGCGGGAAGCTACACATTCATGACCGCTTTCCAGCACTGAGATGCCCAACTCTGAGCACTGGCATCTCTCAGTACGCCAGCTCAGGGCAGGTCATAATTACCGTCAGTTTCTTTATCTGTGATCTGGCAGTCATTTTTTAGATGTCTGTTGGTACCATAGCAACAGGTTGTTAAAGTGGCCCGAAGTAAGAGCTACTTGAATTTATTGTACGTGTCAGTACAGTTGTCGAAACTGACACATATGGTTTCCTGTCAGGTTGCTTCCGCCCTCCCCAGCAATAGCAACCCCCCCCCCCCGTCATGTATCCCAGGCTATGCTTGACCTTCTGCGAACCTGGGACAGACATAGCGGGTGCTGCCAGGTAGAGAGGAAGGAGCGGAGGGGACACAAGTCTTCTCTCCTCCTCGTATTGTTACTGACCTGGAAAAACGACATGATTGACATCACTTCCGGGTCCGTCTGTCCCTGGCTAGCATGGCCCATAAAGAATGTACTGCATTGCATTACATTCAGTGGAGCATAAGGGAGACATGCAGGGTCTTTTAGATCCTGGATGTGTTATTAAAGACAACCTGTCACCAAGAAATCATCACAAATGTAGTCCTCATTTGATGGGAGGGAAAAAAAAAAGTTAAATTGTAAATAATTGAATATACACCCAAGCACATAAAATTCAACCCCAAAACATTTTTGAGGCCCCCACATATATGCATGTACGAACCTAACGCACGCGTTGGGGGTGCCTGTGCATGAAAAGGTTGATTGCGGTTTAACGCAAAAATTATGTTTATAGGGGGCTTTTAAAGTGTCGCCTATGGAAAATTTGGGGTACTGAAGTTTGTTGCCATTTTATGGGCTCACACAAATTTAAAGCCGTAGTAAACCGCTGGAAAAAAACAAAATAAACCTGCAAGACAATAGCATAATGTGCTAGTATGCATCACATACTAGCACAATATGAAATACTTACCTTAGAGCGAAGCCCCCACAATGACACCCAGTCACCGCTGAGGGAGCTGACATGTTCCCTCTGCGTTTCTTCTGGGTTTGCGGGCTCTGGCGCTGTAAGTGGCCGGAGCCGCAATGGCCTTTGGCTCGGTTCACATTTATGCGATGCGGGAAGGCTGCGAATTCGCAGCCTGTTCCCGCATCGCACACGCACCCCCAGCAGTTCACACTGCCATATGCGATACGCTGGGGGTGTCAATGTAATCTTAATGACACCCCCAGTTTGATCGCATATCGCAGTGCGATCGTGCAGTTCGCACAGGAGCGGATCGCACAAGTGTGAACCGCTGTGCGATCCGATCCTGATGCGGCTGCAAAAATGCCTCCTGTGCGTGTTTGCTCCGGATGCGATGTGAATTTAGCCATACAAACTGTATGGCTAAACTCGCACCGCACAGCTGACATTACATGCGAACCCGGCACTCGCAGAAGTGTGAACCGGGGCTCACTCTGTTCCGACAAGGAGCGCTGAAGTTCTGGGAAGATACGCCGGAGCTTCAGAGCGCATGCGCTGCTGGTGTCAGCGGCCTAATGCAGGCTGAATATCTCCTAAACTGTGCAGGTTTAGGAGATATACATTTTACCTACAGGTAAGCCTTAATTTAGACTTACCTGTAGGTAAAAATCACCAAGTGGAGTATACTACCGCTTTAAGATTTGAAATGTTGGGTATCGGTACTTGGGATTACTCGGTACAACTTGGCCTTTTATATTTTACCAAAAATTAGGTAATTTATTGCGTCTGTATGCCATGGTGTATTTTTTATTGAAATTTTGCATTTCATAAACCTTTTGCAGTAATATTGTGTGACATAAAAAATTGGAACTACAACTATTATATTCTCTATGGTGTCTGCTTTCAGAAAATATGTCATGTTTTGGGGGTTTTATGTAAAATTTAGGCCTAAATAGTTTTTTTTTATGCACGTATGCAAAAAATGGCTCTGGCAGCGATACGGTTAAAAAGACCTACCACCATAACCTGTTATAAATGCTTTAGTGAATTTCCAAGTATACGGGTATTTAATATATTTTTTGCATATCATTTACCTGTTAATGTGCCTCTCAAGTGACGCTCTATAGCAGGTTTTGTTCTAAACAGGTTTCCACAGGTGGCCATGACTGTAGTTCAGTGTTTCTCATCTCTGGTCCTCAGGGCACACTAACAGGCCAGGTTTGCAAGAAAACTGAAATACATCACAGGTGATATCATTTGCTGCTCAGTGATTGCAGTATTCTAGTCTGCATCTCCCTGAGGTAATACTTAAAATCTGACCTGTTAGTGTGCCCTGAGGACCGGAGTTGAGAAATACTGCTGTAGTTGAGCCACCAGTGGCTTTAATATGATAAATCAGAGGCACACTGCAGGCTCTTTCACACAGCCATCCTCTGTTCCACCATCAGGTGAGATCCATCAACAGATTTCCTGCTGAATCAGAGCCAAACAGTATGGATGTCACTTTTGTGACATCTATTTCTGTTAAAGTGGAACTAAACCCAATGATTAAATCAATGAGTTTAGTTCCACTTTAACAGAAATAGATATTACAAAAGTGACATCCATACTGTTTGGCTCTGATTAACGGTTTAAAAAAAGTTACATTCCGAGCTTGCCAGAAATTCTAACTGTCACATGCTTGTTTCTCTCAACTGAACTGTCAAACCATCAAATGTCTGGAGTCATAACCGATCACATGTGCAGCACCATGACAGTTGAAGATCCAACAGAAGCTAAGATGGCAGCTTCCTTGGCTGAAATGGATAGGAGGATTTAATTCTGCTTTAAATTTTTTTTCTGCCTGGAATATAACCATTTGCCGACAGCTCTATGGCTGAATTACAGCTACAGTGTGGCCAGACAGTTCTAGAAAGGCCTCATATGCTGACAGCGTGAGGAGAGGAGAGCCGATAACCAGCTTGTGTAAAAGGGACATCTACACTGATAACCAGGGTGCTAATTATCAGTGCAGTCCCAACAGTGCTGCCAATCAGTGCCGCCTATTAGTGCCCATCAGTGCCCCCTATCTGTGGCCATTAGTGCTGTCTCGTCAGCGCCGCCTCATTAGTGGCCATCAGTGCAGCCTCAACAGCGCACATCAGTGAAGGAGAAAAATTTGCTTTTATCGTTCCTTTAGCAAAAAAAAAAAAAAACCCAGTGGTGATAAAAAACCACCAAAAGCTATATTTGTATGAAAAAAATAAAAGCTGAAAATTGGCCTGGGCAGGAAGGGGGTAAAAGTGCCCAGTAGGCAAGTGGTTAACCAACCCAAGTTAGGTCTATTTCCTTAGATCTGTCACATTTAGGTCAGCAAAAATGGAAAAAGATGCAAATCTTTTTTTTTTTTTTTTTGCACGTCCATTTATATCTGCTCATTCGCACGAATGTATATGACCGTGGAGGGCAGTGTTTACCCGCATGCCATTGCTCACAATCTGACATCCATGTGAGTGCAAGTGCTTGTCCCCAAACTCACACAATCTGGGATTGGAAAAACACACTTGCTCCAAAACAGATTAGGAGCAACAGCACTGCTATGTCCTAATTGATACCAGTGGGATGCCTTCACAGGGATGCATGGGACACCTGTACATCCCCATGCGGGTAAACACGGACTTTCATGGGTGTACATTTTCGTACATCCCGTGTGAATGAGGACTTACAAGGAGCCTCTGTTTCGATCCACCTGGAAAAATGACAGGTGAATCTGATTGGAATAGCTGTGCTAAAGGGGCCTACGCCCACCGTTTCACAACTATTTCATTGCATGGCTGGATGTATGCAGTGATTGTACCTCTGTGTGGTGTAGTGTGGAAAATATTCAATTCTAGACACATTGATGTCATACATTGGGCAAAGTACAATTATCTGATGTGCTGAGCAATACAGAAAACATTGGAGTATCTTACTGGTGAGTCATTCAGGGAGATTATACAGTATATAATACATGTACATAGTTCATTATTGTGTTTATTGGTTTATAATGTGCTCATTCTTGCCACGCTTACTGGGCTGAGAGGTCTGACCAGTACAGCACCAGGAATGAAAATTGCACTGGCACAAAGTATGCTCTTCCTTGTTTGTGAGACTAAAGTTGGCCATACAACATACAATCCGATTGTACTATCTCCTTTGGCTCTACTAACTATGTAGTGTAAGGGCCTGCCTGATTTGATAATAATTGAATTTGATATTTTAGCTTTGTCCTCATATTCTATAGTTCTCTCCTTTACCCACTTGCTGACGGCCCTATAGCAGTTTTACTATACACTTACAGCCCATTCAGACTGGCGCGACACGACTTTGGGGGGGGCAACCTGTGAAGTCGCGGCGACTTGCGCGGACTTCATATAATTGAAGTCAATGCAAGTCGCCTCCAGGTCGCCCCAAAGTAGTACAGGACCCTTTTTCTAAGTCGGGGCGACTTGTGTCGCTCCTATTAGAACGGGTCCTGTACTACTCAATGGCGAGCGACCGACCGCGACTTGTCAGGCGACTTGGTCGCCTGACAAGTCGCGCTAGTCTGAATGGACTCTTATTGGGATTTTTTTTTACCAAAAATATGTTGCAAAATACAGTAAAAATGGATTTTTGTAAAATCTTACCGTAAAATCCTTTTCTCTTAGCTCATTGACAGACGTAGTCCTCGGTGATACAGCACCTTCGGGTTATGTTGCCTCCACAGGAGTAGGACTAGACAGGAAATGAAAAATGCTCTGGCCACACCCCAGGGGCAGTCCCCGAGGGTATATCCTCTCTCTCTCTGCCACAGCAAATCAGTTATGTCACAAAAGCAGTGCTTAGAGAATTTAACCCAACCCAACTCAAAAACAGAGGGGCGGGTACTACGTCTGTCAATGAGCTAAGAGAAAAGGATTTTACGGTAAGATTTTACAAAAATCCATTTTTCTCTATCGCTCATTGACAGATGTAGTCCTCGGTGATACAGCACCTTCGGGAAGTCCCAGAGCAGTATCACAAATGAGGGGTGGGAAAATGGAAATCAAATCCAAATCTAGAAGGGCCAACCGGTGCCAACTAGAAGTTTACAATGCTCATCCTTAATGATGAGACTCAACAAAAAAATTTTCAAACAGAAAAAAACCCTCGAGGTAGACCACCGGTCTCCTAAAATTGCGGCCTGCAAAACCTTGTGGCCAAATGAGGCATCCGCCGATGCCATCACATCAATTTTATAAAATTTTGTAAAGGTATGTACCGACGACCAGGTGGCCGCTTTACATACCTGGACCACTGATGCCTGATGGCGAAAGGCCCAGGAAGTACTGAGCGCTCGAGTGAAGTGCGCCCTAACAGGGAACGGAGGATTCCGACCCTTAATAGAATAAGCCTGTACCACCGTCTGACTGATCCATGTAGATATGGTCGTGGCAGACACAGGCAACCCCCTTCAAGGGCTATCCGTGATCACAAAAAGTGAGTCCGTCTTACGAAAACCACTTTAGGAAGGAAGGATGGATTCGGAAGAAGAACCACCTTATCCCTATGAACCACCAGATCTGGGGAACGACAGGATAATGCGGCCAGTTCTGACACCCTGCGTACAGAAGTAATGGCCACCAAGAAGGCCACCTTCTGGGAATGTAAGCAAGGGAATCTCCCTAATATCTTCAAAGAGAAGTTTCTGAAGAACCGACCACACTAAATTAAGATACCAGGCGGTAAGGGTGCGCACACTGGTGGAGCCAGATGTCGCACCCCCTGGATGAAATTCCGCACCAAGGAATGATTAGCCAAAGGTTTCTTGAAAGAAGATTGCTAACGCCGAAAACCTGACCCTTGATCGTGCTCAAGGATAGTTTCTGCTCAACCCCTTGTTGCAGACAGACCAAAATTCGGGTCACCGAATAGGTCTGTGGGGGAAATCCAATAGATTCACACCATGCAATATAAGACTTCCATGTGCTGGAAGTCGCTTTCCTTGCTTTAACTGGAGGTAGGAATAACTGAAGCTGACACTCCCTTGTCCTTCAGTACCTGGGTCTCAATGGCCAGGCCATTAAGCCAGCGACTGTAAAGCAAGATGGAAGATCCGTCCCTGAGACCGCAAATCCTCCCTGAGAGGAAGTCTCCAAGGAGCGTCCGCGACTAGCCTCGCCAAGTCGGCGTACCAGGCTCGACGAGGTCAATCCGGAATTTCCAGAATAACTGGAATTCCCTCCACCTCTATCCTGCGAAGAAGTTCCAGCAGCAACTTGAGAGGATGGAAGGCATGCCGTAGCTGATACTGCCCCCACGGGACGATTAGCGTTTCTGCTGCGTCCGCTAGAGGATTGTGGCGCGAGCTACAAACCTCCGCACCTTCCTGTTAGGCCAAGGTGCCAACAGATCCACATCCGGGATGTCCCAATGAAGGGACAGCTAGGGAAAAACCTCTGGATGAAGAGGCCATATGCGATTGGATCCGAATCGGGCTGCTCTAGAGCTGCTCGATCCAGTAAATCAGACAAAATCTGATCGCTCTCAGTTCCGATACCCTTATTGGTAATCTGGATACTATCGGAAGAAATGACTTCCCCTGGTTGAGCATCGGAGACTTCCTGGTCCGCTCGCTCAACCGGATCCGATTGTCCAGGGAATCGGAATTCTGATTCCATTAAGAATCTCCTTCAGGAGAATTCGGGTATGAGACTGGGTATACAGTACTGCCTCTAAGAAGGCCACCATCAGTCCCAGCCAATTGACGGACAGCAACATCCGAATCGTTGACTGAACCTTCTGGAGTTTCCCAGCAAGGGGAAACTCTCTTGCCCAGGATGTATCCAACCTTAGGCCCAGATAGTTCAGTCTCCTGGTGGGAACCAGGGATGATCTTTGGGAAAGCGAAAAAAACGCTGATGTCCTGCGATGATGGGGATATAAAGATAGGCATCCTATATGTCTATGGACGCCAGGAAATCTCTTTGATGCAGGGAGGCCACCACTGTACGGATGGACTCTATTTCTTCCCAAGTCCAGATTTGGACGCACCTTGCCCTCTTTCCTGGGCATTGTGAATAGGTTCGAATAGAACCCCTGAAACCGTTCAATGTTAGAAGGGAAGAATCGCACCGGTGGAAGTGATCGAAACTCGATCCTGTGTCCTCCAGATACCGGTGAAGACATTCCCCCCCCCACCCCAGAGATGGGTAGGGGCGCATCAGGCTATATTCTTCAGGCTTGGCTGAGCCAGGCTCTTTGTTTCCCCGACCAGCGCCCTTTGAAACCCCTCTAAAGGGGCTTTGGAGGGTTTCGCCTTATCGCCCGCCCTCGCGGAACGAACAACTCTATATGAGCAGAAAAGGAAGGTCCTCGTTAGTTACGAGGTCTTTTTATCCTAACAGTCTGTGGCAAGACAGCAGGTGGTACCGTCTATCCTATAAAGAGGAATTCCTCAAACGGATAGCACCTAGCCATGCGTTTGGAAATAACAGGGGTTCGTTTCTAAACGACCCCATTTGGGTAAAGGAAAATCCTTCGCCCTTTTGGTAGGCTAACAAGTACCAAAAAGGAATCTCAGTTTCAGCTACCTCTGCCGGTGTAACCTCAAGACTAAAGGTTTCCCGGACGGACACAACTAGTGCATCCACCACTCTTGTGCTATGGCGGAGGCAGAAACGTGCTCCTCACTGCTGAGGAGATATTACCTGAGACAACAGCCCCCTAAGAGGGACCTGCAACTGCATTGACCAGTTCCGAATCCGTATCTGAAGTATCTGATAAACAATAGGGGTAGGCGGGGGTCGCTTCTTGATCCCCGTCCCTGACAGGCCACCTCCACCCGGGATACCAAAGACTCCAAAACTGCAGATAATGCATTAAAAACAAGTGGGGTACTGAAGGGTCCTGCGGTCACCTTGAGGGGATCAGGTGGGGATACCTATGCGGCAGGGTCAATGATTATACAAGACACTTGCCAGCGACAAAAAGTGACAAAGTAAAAAAAAAAAACTTTTTTTTTTTTTTTTGTGTCCCCCAGTCGCAACAGCGCCCCTCAGTGTTACCTGCCTTTTTGGACCCCACAGCGAGAGAGACAGACCCCCAAGGCTCATCCCTGATGCACAGAAGTCTTCATCAGCTTGCTCAGTGCTTGTCTTGTTACAGACAGGAAGTCTTTGGCCCTATTTCCTGGGTAAAAGAGGCGGCTCCGCCCCTTAACACGCCTGCCGGCTCCTCCCCCTGGCTCCATGAGGTGTTTGAGTCACCTCAAACATGGCCGCCCCCATGCTGGAGACACGTGGCTACACCAAAATGGCGGCCTCGTGCGATCTACATGTCTGCAGAAGGATCTTGGCCTCACAACCCTTCACCCTCATGGTGGTCAGCGTGGTCGGAGGTACAGGACCCTAGCGGGCCGTATGCGGTCCGTGGCCGTCGGGAGGCATCTGCTTAGCTGGAGGAATGATCTGGAATGCAGTATACATGTATAGACATCGCCCTGTGGCTACTGACAGGTAGGATACCTTATACTATCACAGTAAAGTTCTAGTACTGCCACTGACTACAATCATTTACACATTTTTACAATTAGATTGTCAGCTCCCAAACCAAGCCTCCTGGCTTCTTGTACACAAAAATCACACTCAATTAGGGGGATCTGTGACATGTTGTAGGATAGAGGGGAACCCATCCTTACCATTACAGAGAGGGGCCCGCGTTCACCACAAGACCCGTCAGGGGAAAAGGGGGAACATACTACTCACCATACCGGAACCAGGCGGGCGCCAACTCCTGACAGTACCCCTCTCCACCGAGGTAGGAGGGCTGTCGACCAATACGGGCGCCGTGACTCATGGTCTTTGGCGTTTCAGCGAGACGTTTAACTCGCAGGGTCAGTCCCCGTCCAGTGGGACTATGTCGCGGCCGACCCAGCGCGGAGCAATGGCCTGCACGCGCTCGTAGGCTGAACTGGGGTGACCACTGGATCTCAACATCCCGCCCGTCGCCCAGTTCAGCTTTCTTGCTTGAAGATCTCACAGGAACACTGGAGAAAAAAAGCTGTCTTAAAAAACTCTTTTCTAAGAAAAAAATCCTGCCAGGACCGAAGATCCCAGCAAGGTATCTAGGTCCTTACTCCTGACTAGACAGAAAAAAACTGATTTGCTGAGGCAGAGAGAGAGAGGATATACCCTCTGGGACTGCCCCTAGGGTGTGGCCAGAGCATTTTTCATTTCCTGTCTAGTCCTACTCCTGTGGAGGCAACATAACCCGAAGGTGCTGTATCACCGAGGACTACGTCTGTCAATGAGCGATAGAGAAATATTGGTCTAAACTTATGAGAAAATTTGATTTCTCTTCCGTCCTCTGACAGACGCAGCTCTGGAATTTTCTTCACTAATGGGTTATGTGCGCCCTCTTCAGGAGCAGCAAGGCAGTGAAAGCTTTTACTAGGCACGACTTTAGGGGTCATCCTATCCACATGATCCCAGACACACCTGCTCATAGAATCAGTTTCTTGCTGCCTAGCTTAGGAGTAGGTCCTAGGTTCCCTGCTGGGACTTCGGTCTCAGTTTTTATTTCTTTTAAGACATGTTTATGTTTTCTTTACTCACTATTGCTAGCTAGTGTCAGGGGATCCTCCTGGTGAACTACAAGCGATGGATGGATGTTTTATAAATTGGATGTTTTATAACTGAAAGTAAAAATTGTTGGTCTTTTTTGTGTTTTTTTTATAGCGCAAAAAAATAAAAATGCAGAGATGATCAAATACCACCAAAAGAAAGCGCTATTTGTGGGAAACAAATGACATAAATTGTATTTGGGTACAGAGTTGCATGCCCACGCAATTGTCAAAGTAACGCGGTTACTCAAAAAGTGGCCTGGTCATGAAGGGGGGTAAATCTTCCGGAGGGCAAGTAGACCATCTGACTGATCTGACAGCACCCCCCTGCTGAGTTATTAATGTTGATATACTAAAGGAAAATATATTGTGCAATGCAAATGCAGTTGCTCTAGATCAGCCTTTCTCAACCTTTTCTACACAGAGGAACCCTTGAAATAAATTTCTGGTCTCGGGAGCCCCTGCTAAAAATTAAAAATCTACAACCCATGACATATTAGTGTGACAGTCAGTGGGAAGAATGATCCTTACTCTTGTCGTCATTGGGGAGAATTACCCCCCTTACAGATAGCTAAAAGGAAAAATGGTGTCATTGGGAACTTATCTGAGAAGCAGAAATTGCCTATTCAGGCAGAGGATCCTCCAGATTTCAAAACAATCCCAAATGCAGCATTCACGATCATCAGGGATAAAGCACATGAACTGTTGACTCCAGCTCAACATTCAGGTACCATTGAAAAGAACAAAGGAAACCTCATGGTGCAGTAATTCTTGTTAACATCTGAAATTTTTAAAAAACATTCTTACAAGAAGCAATAACAAAGCAGGCAATAAAACAATTCAAATTCCTGGGTTTATCAGCATGTGTGGGTCAGCGTGCCCACTGACGCGTTTCGGCCAATCAGCCGTCGTCTGAGGAGGCACCTGCACTTTAATGCATAATCATAGAATATAGTCAGTGCACACCTCAAGATAGTGCTGCGTTCCAAAAAAAATACCGTATTTTTCGGACCATAAGGCGCACTTAAAATCCTTAAATTTTCTCACATATCGACAGTGCGCCTTATAATGCGGTGCGCCTAATGTATGGCTGTGTTTTCCCCTTCTCATCCCAGTTACCTAGAACTGATTTATGTGGTACACGGCGCTCAAAAATCTGTCAATGTTTTAGCATGGCCTTGGTAAGCTACGAAGCTGCACTGCTTTGATTGAGCATTACGGCCATCGTAGTCAGGAGGTGTGTGCATACCCGCTGCCCCAAAAATGGCTCCTGTAAAGAGACATGCTTACGAAGCGGATTTCAAACTCAATGCTATCAGTCACGCAATACAACATGGAAATAGAGCAGCTGCGAGAGAATTCAACATTAATGAATCAATGGTACGGAAGTGGAGGAAGCAAGAAGACGCCCTGCGCCAAGTAAAGAAGACCAAACTGAGTTTCCGAGGAAACAAAGCAAGATGGCCACAGTTGGAGGCCAAATTTGAACAGTGGGTTATTGAACAGAGAACCGCAGGTAGAAGCGTCTCCACTGTCTCTATTCGACTCAAAGCAACAGCTATAGCACGTGAAATGGAGATAAACGACTTTCGAGGAGGTCCCTCTTGGTGCTTCCGTTTTATGAAAAGGCGTAATCTCTCCATCCGCACAAGAACTACCATCTCGCAGCAACTGCCAAAGGATTACCAAGAAAAGCTGACCATTTTCCGCACCTACTGCAAGAACAAGATCAATGAACAGAAGATCCAGCCAGAACACATCACCAACATGGACGAGGTCCCCCTTACCTTTGATATCCCCGTAAACCGTACTGTCGAGAAAACAGGGACCAGTACGGTATCTATACGCACTACGGGAAACGAGAAGTCATCCTTCACTGTAGTTCTCGGTTGCCAGGCTAATGGCCAGAAACTACCACCCATGGTAATTTTTAAGCGGAAGACTTTGCCGAAAGAAAAGTTTCCGGTTGGCGTCATCATCAAGGTTAACCCGAAGGGCTGGATGGACGAGGAGACGATGAGTGAGTGGCTGAGAGAGGTTTACGTCAAGAGACCGGATGGCTTTTTCCACAAATCTCCGTCCCTATTGATCTGTGACTCCATGCGCGCCCATCTGACCGATACTGTCAAAACCCAAGTGAAGAAAACTAATTCAGTGCTTGCCATCATTCCGGGTGGATTAACCAAAGAACTCCAGCCGCTAGATATTGGTGTCAACAGATCATTTAAAGTTAAATTGCGAGCTGCGTGGGAGCATTGGATGACAGAAGGCGAACACACGTTCACCAAGACAGGGAGGCAACGCCGAACAAGTTACGCCACTATCTGCCAGTGGATCGTGGATGCCTGGGCGAAGGTATCAGTCTCCAGTGTCATCCGAGCTTTCAGGAAGGCCGGAATTATCACTGAACAGCTAAGTAACAGCAACGAGACTGACTCCGATAGTGATGATAATGATGAGAGGGATCCGGACGTGCTTGATGCCGAGATCGCCCAACTGTTAAACTCAGACACTGAAGATGAAGACTTTGATGGATTTGCGGTAGAGAAATAAGCTGAAACAGTGAGTGTATTGTTTTGTATTGTATTTCACTGAACAATGTTGAGAGTTATTGTTAAAAACCATTTTATGGTTATTGTGAAAGAGTTGAATAAAGTTTGACTTATCAGAGTTTTGTGTCATTTAATGCGCCTTATAACCCGGTGCGCCTTATGTATGGAAAAAAACATGTTAGCGGTCGATCAGTGATACTGCGCCTTATAATCCGGTGCGCCTTATAGTCGCGAAAATACGGTATACGAAATATAGTGAATCCCCCAGGGGTGGGACTTTAATGGCACCAAAGAGTTTTGGTTTAAGTAAAAACAATTTTATTTAATCTATTAAATACAATTGTTTTTACTTAAACCAAAACTCTTTGGTGCCATTAAAGTCCCACCCCTGGGGGATCCTCTATATTTTGTATATTTACTCTGCATAACATCATGTTTTATATTATACCAAAAAATGGGTATTCTATTGTGTTTTTATGCAGTAAAGCTCATTAAAGCTTATTTTTTCCAAAATATTCGGGTTTAAAAAACCGCCTCGCAATTACTGTGTGACCTAAAAAATTGTAATACCATTTTATTCTCTCGTTTATATTGTCCGATAGTAAGTACAGCTACTCCTCCTAAGCTCTGTTTTTTTTTTTTTTTTTTTTTTTCGCTTAGCACTGCTGTGTTGAACGAAAAAAGTTACTAGTGTGTACTAGGCTTAAAGATCTGCTGCGGAGCCTTTTACTTCCTAGACCTTTGTTTTAGTGCACTTCTCTTTGCTTTTTCTAGTCCAAGTATATTTTTTGAAACTGGCAATATCTGTCTAGCAGCAAGAAAAGGAGGCTTGGGGCCCATAAAGCAATGTTCCAGCATGCCACTCTTCAACATTATAAGTTGGATTTCTTTGTAGGTGACATCGTGACTTTACCACATACTTTGTGAACTTTGCTAATTCCCCATGAATTTATTATAAGATGCTAAGTGATAATTCCCATAGAAATTAACATTTCTGGTATAAATAACCCCGTAATTAATGTGCATTCAGGCAATCCAGCCTCATTTGCATAGACACTGGTGGATACTGTCAATACGTTTTGTCTCCTTTGTGGAAAGCAGCAATGTCAAAGACGGCTAATGACAGGATTGTCCTTTACTGCTGGGAAAACATTACCCAGATTCCTCTTCTATCATTTTTCTACAACTGTTTCTGCTGATATGGAAAAATCTTTCTTTATACCTGCTACAAAAAGAGTACAGTGCCAGCAGCTTAAGTAGTATTAAACACTCCAATGTTTTTGAATGACTGCATTCTGACCAACCAGGGAAATGTGCCTCTATACATTACTTACAGCAAATGTGTGTGCATATGCTTACATTTTGTATTCCTCAATGCTACCGGCTCCAGATTACAGAACATCGCTTCCCTGAACTTCCTGCTTAGGAGTGCTCAGGAGGTCAGGTGACCTCTTGCTTTTAGACTACATGCTTATGATGCCTTATGCCCAACCTCTCCCCCTTTTGTCTCTGTGTTTGCTTGCCTGCCATGTAGCATCAGATGACCTCCTGCATTAGGAGTAAATGTCCCATAATTCTTTGTGCCCAGCCATACCTCAATTTAACCACTCAAGCCCCGGAAGATTTTACCCCCATTCCGACCAGGGGATATTTTGCGATTCGGTACTGCGTGACTTTAACGGACAATTGCGTGCTCGTGCGACGATGTACCTAAACGAATTTGACGTCCTTTTTTCCCCCACAAACAGAGCTTTCTTTTGGTGGTATTTGATCACCTGTGCGGTTTTTTTTTTTGATCATGCGCTATAAACAAAAAAAGAGCGAAAATTTTGCAAAAATAACAATATTTTTCACATTTTTTTTATATGAAATTCCCCCCCCAAAAAAATGTAAAAATCAAAGTTTTTTTAACATTTTTGGCCAATTTGTTTTCTGCTACCTATGCTTGGTGAAAAAAATCACAATAACCGTATTTTGATTGGTTTGCGCAAAAGTTATTGAGTTTACTAACTAAGGGAAAATATTTTTGTAATTTTTGTTGTTTTTTTTTTTTAACGAGTAATGGCGGCGATCTGCGATTTTTTTTTTTTTTTTTTTTTTGCGCGACTGCGACATTGCGGCGGACAGATCGGACCCTTGACTGACATTTTTGACACTTTTGGGGGCACCAGTGACATTACTACAGCAATCAGTGCTATAAATATGCACTGTTACTGTAAAAATGACACTGACAGGGAAGGGGTTAACTTTATTGGGGAAGGAGGGGTTAAGTATGTCCCTAGGGGCGTTTTTCTAACTGTCATTGGACTTGGCTACTGGTGTAAGAACAGAGATCAACGGTCCTACATAGTAGAACCGTTTGATCTCCATTTTTACACAGGGGAGAATAACAGGCGGCTTTGTTTACATTAGCCGCCTGCCTTTCTCCCTTCACGGCGCACCATCGCGAGTGACCGGCGGACATCGGGTCCGCCGGTCACACGCACTGACTTCTTAGGGAATGAGGGCGCGTGCCTCCCGCGGGCACGCGCTCGCCCGCTATTGGTTTACAAACCAGTGACAGGCTTGTGACGTACCCATACGTCACTTTGCCTGGCCGGCAACCGGTTAATGCCATGATTACTTGCACTCCCACTCTGTTAGCATCAGGGGCCCTCTTCGTCCTCGTGCCCAGCCCATACTACACATACACCTCCTCTCTAGTTGCCCAACCACCCAAACTATTGCAAGCAGCATTGGGAGCATGCATGTCATGGTGGCTCAAGGGAGACCATGCATTGTGGTGGAGTCACCCTATAGGTGGATATACCAGGAGCTTAGATTTTGTTTGTAATTATAGTCAGACATAGGTGAAAATAATAGAAGGATATGAGGTATGCTACATGTACAGTTTGTTCACAAGAGCTTAATAACACTTTACACTACAATTCCAGGCAATAAACTAACCACAAACTTTTTTTTACTCACCATAAAATCCATTCCTCTGAGTTCATCGATGGACACAGCGATCCATTAATCATGACTATAGGGTTATATCGCCTTCTGCAGGAGTAGTAATAGGCAGAACAAAAAACTTGGCTATGCCCATGGGCCATCTTCAGTTGGTGTATAACCCCCTCTCTGTTATAGGTATTCAGTTTAGTAGCAAACAGTATTAGAAGTATCAAAACTCCTTAGAGGGGTGGGTGCTGTGTCTGTCGAACTCAGAGAAATGGATTTTACAGTGAGTAGAAAAAATACTATTTTCTCTTTCGTTCCCCGACAGACATAGCACTCCATTAATCATGACTATAGGGACGTCCAAAAGCAGTGCAAAAAGGAATATGATGGGTGGGGAAAATAACCAAAGTCTAAATACAAGAACCCTAACCAGGTCACAGGAGCTCAACCAGGACACAGGAGCCCCATCTGAAATAAAACATTTAAAGAAAAACCCCCCTCAAGAGGGAACAACCCCTCTTAAACAGCAGCCTGCAAAATCTTGCGGCCAAAAGAAGCATCCGCAGATGCCAAAATATCTACTTTGTAGAATTTGGTGAAGGTATGCACCGACTACCAAATGGCCGCCTTGCAAACCTGAGATATTGATGCTTGATGACAGAAGGCCCAGGAAGTTCTAAGCGCCCGAATGCACCGTGACAGGGAAAGGAAGAACCCAACCTTTAATAGAATAGGCCTGAGTCACAGTCTGTCTGATCCATCTAGAGATGGTAGCCAAAAAGGCGCCCAGCCCTTTCCTTGCTCCTTGTGTAACCACAAAAAAATAGTCTGACCTTCGAAAGGACTCTGTGGCTGCCAGATACACCCTAATCTCTTGAACCATATCCAAGGTATGCAGAGCAAATTCTTTGGGATGAGCCTGCTTGGAACACAAGGAAAGCAACACAATGTCCTCATTCAAATGGAAGTCAGAGACAACTTTGGGCAGGAATGACGGACAGGGACGAAGAACCACTTTATCTCTATGGACCACTAAATAGGGAGCACGACAGGATAATTCTGATACCTTATGGGCCAGAGGAACCTGTGACCTCGCCACGAACCTGGGTATCCTCTTGTGGAACTGAACCTGCTAAAGGAGCTCCATACAGGACTGTGCAAACAGAACTGTCTTGAAGGTGGACACCACCAGACCCAGAACCCGTATGCAAGTCAGGAGAGAAGACTGTCTGTGGGACAGCAGTTTGTGGTCTCCCGAACCATGGCCTGTGGTTCCCGAAGTTTGTCCAGAGGAAGGAACACCCTGGTCAGTACCTAGGGAATTCAATTTCCTGGACAGGGTCAGGGGGGACTATAACATAAAACTATCAGCGCAAAACCTGATCCGTGATATAAACACCAAATTAAATAAGTCACTGTGCGTGAAATATGTGCTGAATAGTGCTTAAATATCAATGTACATAAAAAATATATATATAACCGGCAGCATACACCAATCGTGTTCACACCTCACAATAAACTCATATAAATAACAAAAACGTGATGCGCCAGAAATGCACCAAATAACTCTTAAGGTGATGATATATTAATATATAAATAAAGTCCACAAAAAAATCCACTGTGGTCGTGCTCAAATCCAATAAATGTGTCCAAGTGTCCAAACAGAAGTTTCAATCTCGTGAGACATATCCAATTGTGAAATCCCTCCACCTGATAGATTGGCCTCTCACCTCAATATGGGACCCAGACGGGCCAGCATAAACATGTATGAGGATATTGGACTCCTAGGATGACTCTCCAGCCTCTCACCTCCGGAGGTCACGGGACATGTGATTAAAGATATAAAGGCAAAATATAGTGCTCTCCGCTTGCAAAATTGTTAGGCTTTATTGAGATAAATGAAAATCCACTCACATGTGAAGGGCACTTAGCCGTGCCTACTAATATGGCAAGTGATAGATCGTTTCACCAGAGAGATGCTCGGCGTCGGTCACGCAATCTCCGCCCCCCTATACGCGTTACGTCGAGCGTATGGCTCCAATGACTTCCTCGGTAGGGGTCTTTTGAGCACGACCACAGTGGATTTTTTTGTGGACTTTATATATTAATATATCATCACCTTAAGAGTTATTAGGGTCAGGGGGGACCTCAGGTAGTTTGAACGTCACCCAGACCCTTGCAGAAATTAAATCCGTACAAAGAGACTCAGGGCCTAAAACCCCAGAAAAAGATGAACTCTGCCCCTCTTCTTTCGTACCCATCAAAGGATCATTTCGTGGACCTCCTTGACGCTCAAGAAGGAGGTCCACGAGGCCTGAGACCAGCGAAGATGTCCCTCCCAGTATTGTACCCCAGTCATGGGTAAGGGCAGACCTTCATGCTAAAGGGGTCTTGTCTGCAGGTCCAGAGAGGCCAGCTCTAGGGTTTACCAGACCAAGGTTGCTTGAAACCTCCAAGGGAAGACTTCCTGACTAGACAGAAACAAACTAATAATTAGATTTTTTTACCAGCTGAGGACTGCCCATGGGTGTAGCCAAATTTGTTTGTTCTACCTAGTACTACTCCTGTAGAAGGCGATATAACACTATAGTCATAATTAATGGAGCTGTGTCCGTCGATTAACGAAAGAGTAATAATGCTTCTATGCTTAAAGCGTTTGTTAACCAAAAAAAATGGATTCTGCTCCTTTACAGCATGTTATACAGCAGCACAGTGCTTGGTAGAAATAGGCTTCTTTTTTACAAAGAACATACACTGCAGCATATGAGGCTTTATAAGGGAGGAGATTGTGTGTAGTTTTTAAAGTAGCTTAACAACCACTTTAGGTCATAGAGTACATTAAATGTACTAATACTTTGTTTTATATGTTACCTTCTGGAAAGATTATAAGTCTTCCCCCAATCACCCTGCTTGCTGGCAGGACTGCAGCCTCTTTGCATCCTTTGTCTCGTCTCATTTTACAGTGTTTGAGGGCGGGCCTTAGTAAGTAAGGCAGAGTTAAAAACAGGGAGTTCACTGGCTTAAATTTTCACAGGTTCCAATACAGGACCACTTAGAAGAGCAGTCATGTGTAGAATACATTTCTGTGTGTATATATTTTATCAAAATCTCCATAAATAGTCCAATAGTTGCACTTCCACAATCCCAAAGGAACTTGGAAACCGTGAAAGCAAACGTAATTCTATGATCTCCAAACAGTTGATAGGTTTTTGGTGCTCCCCCAAGCCAGAGAATGCAGGCTCTCCAGTAGCTGCAAGAAGCTTCATCCAAACATGAATTAGATCATATAGAGATTAAAAAAAAAATCCTTTCAGTAGTAAAGTGCTGTAAAATATATTAAAATCCACAGAACAGCCTCCAAGCTCAGACTGAAAAGTAATATGATAATTTAATCAAAGACTTTTGTCGTAAAGGTGACTTCAACAGGAGTGTGCAGATGTTGACTCTCATCGCGCTAAAGAATTGGGACCGATTTCCCGACCTAATCAAAAAAATATAAAAAAAATATATATAAGAAAACTGACACTTTAAAAGGAAAACTTGCCTCCTGTAGCACTGATTCCCCCGTCAAAAGAGTCTTACTTTTACAGGCAAAAGGTTTCTTGCATATGGTCAGTTCTTGGTCTGTTTATATAATATACCACCTAGGAACCGGACACATTTTTATTCTAGAAGCAATGGATAAACTTTTAAGCTTATACACCTGTGAGACCACTCATGTAACTTACCTGCTGGACTGCCCTTGTGGTCTCCAGTATGTAGAAAGGACAATTGGGGCTCTACACGTTTGTCGGAGCGCATAAGAACTATTTGAAAGGATTTTACTAAACTGAGTTTATCCGCTCTTTTTTGCTAAAATACATAATAAAGGACTGAAGTTTTCTGAGATCAACACACACATCTCTCACTAGAGAAGCCTCTCAGAATTTTTAGGTTAGATCCTTTAACCCCCCTTGGGATTAAATTTTGATTTAGGTGTTTAATGATTTCACCTCTGGTGATTAATATTAATAATCCTCTTTGGAGTGGTCATGTTGTATATGATAAGCTTTTTAAAAATGGTATATTTCTCTACATCTACATGCCATCCAATCTACTACTAGTTATATTTTGTCCCAAACCAATACAGTCAATTTTTGATAGCTTGGTTGGCATGAAAATTTGTAGAAAAATATTACTAAAGTCACAAGAGCTTAAAAAAGAAAATTTACATAAGAAGACTTTTACATAATTCTTCAAATGCAGAATTTTCATGCTTGACTGGAGAGTTCCCGTAAAACTGACTAATTATCTTAACAGATTTTAAATTCTGGCTTAAAAATAGTTTAGTCTGTGTTCTGGCTTGATGCAGCTAACACCTACAGGTCAAGTTCTTTTTAAGATTTAATGCAAAATGCAAGGTCCATTCAGCCATTTAACATTTTTTAAAGTAAAAGTCCGGACTAAACCTAGCCATACACAAGTAAAATTTTTGAAAGAATGTTCGTGCAAAAATTCTCATCAGTACAGTTGATGACTTGACAAATGTCCTTCAGAAGTACTTCAAAAAAAGTTTGCATTTAACCCTATGAGTAAACCCACCCCTATTGGAAGAAAAATGGGATGCCAGAGGGTCAGTAAGAGTGTAAGCAGGCAGGGGTAGTGGGAAAGAAGCAGAGAGTCCAAAATCGGGTAAGATGCAGGGATAGGGAGGAGACAGAGTCAAGAAATGGAAGAAAAAAGTAAGAAAAGAGGCAGAACATGTAAGCCAGCCTTTCTTAACCAAGTTTCCTACAAAGGTTGCTAGGAGTTCCATAAGTAATCAGCAATTTCTTCCTCTCACATAAGTACAGAAACCAGTGATCTTTTTAGCCATCTTTGACGGGGAAGGGGGGATTCGTCATACTAATGCTAATGTACTGTGAGCTGTGGATATAGTGATTATTAACAGGTTTTCCCTGGGACCAGAAAGTTGTTTCAGGGGTTTCTCCATGTTAAAAAGGTTTAGAAAGGCTGAGGTAAGGGCCATCCTTCAGTTATATGGAAATCTGTTTACAAAACCACAAGTAGGGTATCAAAACCTGGGGGCCCAGATTTGCAGATCTTCAAAAATGTATTATGGGAGTCATTTAGTCGTGCAGTTAATTTTCCACTCATGATACCTGTGACTTTATGTTTGACTTAATCAAAACGAAGGACAGTTTTTTCCATGACGGCACTACAGTTTGCTTAGTAGTCATAAAAATGTGAGGGATCAAAAGTTGCTGATATCTGGTTACATTCTGTATAGGTTTATATAATAAGGCCTCCCAAGGGCCTTTTAGAAAGCTTGTGGGACAATATAGTATGAAAACAAAAGTATACACCCAAATCTATAGTCGTATTACCTTGGGGCATGTCCACCCTACTGTATATGTGACATAGAACCTAAAACAATTAAAGGATAAGATGGTATGGAATTAGACAGATGCACCAGCGTATAATAATAGAGTCAAAGCGCTTTGTAATGTTTCAAGCGCAAGTATATTTCTTCAGATTTTGGCTTTTGCTGAAAAGATGCCCTCTCAATCCTCTTTTGCTATAGCTGGGCCTAGTTCCTCAGTTCATTTTGTTTGATGAAAAGTGGTGGTTTTTGTAGTAGACCTATTAGGGAAGCTTGATGAGATCAGGCCTGGGGACACTACAAGATCCTTATTACCTAACTAAAATGGCTTGTTTATGGGCCCCATATAACCACAATGAAGATGGATTTTCTATTCAGTTAAGGTAATGGCAGGCACACTGTGGGATTTACTTTTGGGATTTGCCTTGAGTTAAACTGAACCAGCCCTTCCCTTCCATAGATGTAAACTTTCCTCGTTTGGTGGCTACGACCTTTTGTGTTTACATCCAGTGCTACAAGTAACTCTGTCCTTCCTATGCCTTCACATTATAACCCCCTAGACTTTAAAGGTGGCGTGTCCTGAGGCTGGAGACGAATGCAGATGGTGGAAAGCCCAGGGGGCTGTAATGTACAGGTGAGGCCAGGACAGTGAGGCTTACAGAGCTGGATGTATACAAACACTGCAGAATGTAGCCGTCAGATTGAGGAATTGTTCTGGGAGGGGAAAGGTGGGTTAGTTTGTATTAGCAAAGGGGGCAAAAAGGATAAGTGCACTTTGTTTTAACCTTTTAAACCTTTATCCTTTAAAATGTTTACTTTTAGAAGTTTGCAATTGCCTGCAGGTTCACGTCAATGAAAACTAAAATAGAAGTGTCAGTTTTGGCTTGAAGTGAAAGTTTTCAGCTTCCTCATCGAACTGATAATAGGCTTCAAGAAAATCTGTCATTAGAGAAACATGAAGGCTGCCATTGCGGACCTGTCCTTCCAAAAATGCTAGTTAGCTGGCTTCCTGCAGATTCCTATTGTAATACTTTGAGGCACTGACCTGAAAAGAGTATGCTGATAAGGAGATCTGAGACTTCACAGACTATCCTGATCTGCATTCTTCTTCTAAATAATTAACTAAGAAGGTATTACAAGCAGAGACAGCAAAGTAACTAACATTTTCAGAAGTGGGTCAGCAATGATGGCCCTCATAGTTCACTCATGGCAGGTTTTCTTGCAGTATTGCTATACCAGTTAGTAGCTTTTATAGCTTTACTAGACATTAAGCCCGTTAAATTAACGGGCGCTAGAACATATGTGGTCAAACATTTGTAAAAACAGACTTGTTCCAGTTAAGCGAGAGCCTCTGTCAGCTCTGCGTCCCTGTTGCCTTAGCAACGTCGAGAACATGCGCAGAGCTGACTGAGCGGCTCTCGCTTATCTCGTTCTTTTTTTCTAACAATGCGAGAGCCACATGACATAGCCAGCTCTGCGCATAGCGTCCCTGTTGCCCTAGCAACATCGGGGACACGCGCAGAGCTGACCGAGCGGCTCTCGCGTGACATCGCTCGCCCGCAGCCACTTGTAACACCCGCTGCCGCTTAGCAGTAAGTCCGCGCGAGCGCACACCCACCGCTTCAACAGTTTTGGCCGGTGTTCTATCAGATTTCCCTACCCCATCAGATTTCCCGATCCCTAGCAATTGGGGGGGGGGGACGTCAATGCAGAGTGCCCACAGCGATGCCCCCATATCGCAGAGTGCCCACAGCGATGCCCCCATATCGCAGAGTGCCCACAGCGATGCCCCCAATCGCAGAGTGCCCACAGCGATGCCCCCAATCGCAGAGTGCCCACATCGATGCCCCCAATCAATGCAGAGATGCCAGCGTCCCCCCCCCCCCGTGCACTTACCTTCTCTTACGTTCAGTCCCCGGCTTCCCGCATCTCTTCAGTCCTGCCGGCTCCTCCTCCGGGTGTCCGTCATCCTGGGCGCCACGCCCCGTGCAGGCCCGATCCCCGGCCTCTCCTAAAGGCACGGGCCGGCCGCAGTCTCCGCACTCCGGGGGGGGGGGGGGCAGTCTCCACAGATCGGAACGCCACCCCCAGCCAGGGCCGGTGTACTGCAGTACACCGGCGGATGTTGAAAGGTGGGCGGGGGATCCCCACCCAGCGCCGCCCAGTGTTCTCTGTGTCCCAATCACAACGGCTGTCCGTGGTGCACATGCGCAGTAGCGCATTTCCACGGACGCAGGGACACAGGGCTTTTATTAATATAGATAAGGCTTGTAATGACGGATGGACAGGCTGAAGAAATAAGAGTTCCTTCATGTTAATTATATATAATTTTTTTATACAATTAATTATATATACTTCTAGCTTTATTACTAACAGTTTTTGTTTTTTTTATTTAAAGGAGAAGTCTGAAGCACCAGACTGGGGAGAGGGGGGTGTGGGAGCACCAGGCTCAGGCTCCTAAAGGTTCCTGAGAGGCTGAGCTAGCTGCCGGCCAGGCATTTGGGTGTATTCTGACATTGTTGGGATCCTTCTCCAGAGCCTGCAGCGGCTCTGTGATGCAAAAGTAAGTGCACTCCTGTGACCCAGCAGAGAAGTATGACCATCTTTTAAAGGGAGCACGTCATAGGCTGCCAGAATACAAAACTATGTACAGTAAAAATCTTTAGAGGTTTTAGGTGCCAGCTGTCATTTTATAGATCTTTATAGCACCAGTCTTCTAGAATTGGTCCAGCACTGCCTTTTAAGTATCTTAAAGCAGAACTCCAGTCAAAAATATCAAGAAAAATTGAATAGCCCATTAACAGATAAAATAAACCATTTTTGTTGCAATATTCTGCTTTAGTCCAGAGATCCTCCCCTGCATTACTTTTTTTTTTTTCTGCCACTAGATATCTTTAGTCTAATGACCACCATCCTTCAACCCTCTTCCTCTGAGCCCAGGTCACCCTGGATCTTCTCCAGCCTGTGACTGGACAGTGAAAAGTAGCACAGCTCTTCTCTTCTTTCTCTTCCTGCCAGCATGCTTTTTGTCCACACATGAGCTGATTGCATCCTTGTGCTGCTTCGTCCTCTCACATTCTAGCTCTGCTGTAGAGGGACTGCAAGCAGGTGATACTTGGGTCAAATTAAGGTACCTACACTGTTTGCATTGAAAAATACATGTAAAATTGTGTTACTAATTACTAAGGTGTATTAGATTGTGTCTTTTATATCTGCCTAGAGTCTAGATCTAATGTTGGATGATTGTGGTTTTTAATTAACACAATGTGTTTTCTGTTGTAGGCTGATTACGATGGTGGAGTTTATTCGGACGCTGTCTGACCACATAGATGACGTCAACAGTTGTGCCTTCTCAGACTCCCTCTTGGCGACGTGCTCCTTGGATAAAACAATCCGGGTGTATTCCCTAAATGACTATAATGAGGTGTCCTTCTCTCCCCTCCGAGGACATACATATGCTGTTCACTGCTGCTGTTTCTCTCCTAATCAGACTATGTTGGCTTCCTGTTCTACGGATGGCCGGACCATCCTCTGGAATATGTGTAATGGGCAGGTTTTGGCTTCTCTGGAACAACCAAATTCCAGCCCTGTTAGGGTATGCAGGTTCTCACCCAGCTCCATGTACTTAGTGTCTGGCGCGGCTGACGGATCTGTAGTTTTGTGGAATGTACCGCTGATGAAATTTTACAGGTAAAACTTCTTTGAGCATTATTCTTCATTATTTTTTTGGAATATATGCATGCTGTCCTTTTTTATAGCAGTTTTCACGTGGCATTTATCAATGTGCAATAGCTTGTGAGAGATGGCATTCATAACAGCATGAAGAGGAGTTATAACTGTATTATGGGAACTGTTGGCATGTTTGCATCCAGATAGTATTTACTAGGTGGAGTTAAAGCTGAACTCCAAGCAAACTGATAAAAAGATGAAATACACAAAAGGTGGCTGTTTTAGCCACCAAATGACTTATATTTTTGTCTACTTCTATTGATTGATCTATACAGCCATATCACACAGCACAGCCAGGTGGACGACACCACTTGTCGTTAAAGTGGAACTAAAGCCTCCATTTTTAAAACTGTGAGCAGGCAGCTTTTTATTGCAGAAGAGGCATGGAATGTCTCTTCTGCAATAAAATAAACCTACCTGCCTGCTTGCAGTCCTCCATACACTGAGCTGCATGCATTCAGCTCAGTCTACATTCCGGCCCAGATCCTATGTGCCGAGATGACTGAATTCCTGCACATGCGCAGGAGTCACGTCATCTTGGGCTGGCCAACGAAGAAGGCTGCAGCCTGGCACACGGAAGAAGCCGGGTAGAAGATGCCGACAAGGTACCTCGGAGGAGAGGTAAGTATTGCATCCAGATTAAAGCGGAGTTCCAGCCTCAAATACCTTTTTCTAACTAAAATACCCCTATAATACTAATCCATCGCCCTTTACAGAACCGCTATTCTCATACTTACAAGGTGTACAGTATTGGATTTTAGTCAAAATCTTACTTTTAAAAACGCTGTCTGGGCGCAGCCATCTTGGATGTGGGCATCTGAAGCCGCAGTGTAATCTGCTGTGTCCTTCTTCCTGATTCCAGGGAGTGTTCTGGTAGTTATTCCTGATTCCAGCCTCCTGGGAGTGATGACAAACAGCTCCCAGGATGCAATGCAAAGGCGGAAGTGATGTCGGTGGCCGTGGCCACAGAGGGGGGAGAAGGAGGAATTACAATCAAAAATGCCCTGAAAATAAGGTAAGGGACCCCCGAAAAAAATTTAAAATGCCCAACAGTTGATCAGCATAGTGATCACTCCAGGAATCACTAAAGTTGCAAAATAGGCCGGAACTCCGCTTTAAATAGTTGAAAAGAAACCCATGAAGGGAGTCATATGATGGACCAAGCAGCTTATACAAACAAAGCTTTATTGAAAATACATTTTATGTACACTAGAGAGAAAACAATTTACCACTCAAACTTACCACTCACACCACTGAAAAGGACAATGTTGTCTGGACACCAAAGCAGCTTCTCACACAGTGCACTCATACACACACACACTACCTAATGGTGCCATATTGAGAGGACCTTGCTGCAAATATGCAGGAGCCAATTAACACTGTGTTAGATGCCCTTCTGTCTTGTGGTGTCTTAAACAACCTTACAATGTTGGTAATAATCAAGAAAAAATTTGTATCATAAATTAAACTTGACACATTTATGATTTTAAAACTTTTTCATCTTTATATTTTTGATACACATTTTCACAGGATTTGCACATTGGAATGTGGAATGATTATGTCCTCTTTAATTTATGATACACAATTTTTTCTTGATTATTAGCAACATTGTAAGATTGTTTAGACATCACTAGGGTTCAATAGGGATATATCACATAGTAGCACATATTTTTTACAGACCCTCATACAGCGCTGTCTTCTTTATTATTTTATGTTGATTGAAGTCCCTCAATTAGATAGCAGCAGTAAGGGTTAAGGATTCGGGTGCTGCCTTTTTTACTATAGATTTTTATTGTCTGTCACCCTGGTGCAGATTTTCTGTTACTTCCTATCTGGTAAAAGGTTTACCAAAACAGTCACTAGAAATCTCTAACAGACCTCCAGATAGCAGTAAAACTTGACAGGGGTTCTAATCTTTTCCCACTCTATCTAAAACTAAAAAAAAAAAAAAAAGTTTTGTGTTAAGACTCACTTCAATGTATACCTTGCTTTAAGGGCAAATTGTTGTTCTGATATAGATGGCAATGGCAGCTCCGACTCCTATTACTTCTCTATTTCTTATACAAACCTGGCATTATGTGAACTGGAATGTTTAAGCCTTTCCTTCCTTTCTTGTCTCCAGATCAGGCCTGGTGAAGGATGGTTCCCTGGTGGCCTGTGCCTTTGCCCCTGGAGGAAATCTATTTATCACAGGCTCCTCATCAGGTGATATAACAGCCTGGGATGAGAACATGCGATGTTTGTACAACGAGAAGGCACATGACTTGGGTGTAACCTGCTGCGACTTCTCCTCACAGACAGTAACTGGTTAGTGTTGTATCTGTTCGGAGATTGTATTGTATGTTAGGCCTGATTTACACAGCTAAATGCATGTTTCTATGCATAAAACTGCCGCTGAAAGCCTAGATGTGTGTGGACAGCTGCAGCTGGGAGGCCGGTACAAAGCAATGACAGGCTGAACGTGGGGAGCGATTATCTGTGGTTAGGGACAGGTGATCGCCCTTGGAATGAAGCAGCTTATGTCCAGCGGACAATCATCTGTCCCTAACCACAGGTGACCGCTCCATGTGCAACTACTTCTGAACCCGTCTTAGCTTAATAAATAACGCATACTCAGACTGGTCTGGGGTGGTAGGTGGGGTCCCCCAAGGCTCAGTCCTGGTACCAATTTTGTTCAATTTATTCATAAATAGCATTGAGGATGGGATCATTAGCTCAATCTCAGTTTTTTCAGATGACACAAAATTAAGCAGGGCAATAACTTCACATTGTGAGGCAGAAATCTTACAGAATGACCTGAACAAAATAACAGAGTGGGCAACTACATGGCAAATGAGGTTTAATGTGGAGAAGTGTAAGGTTTTGCACTTGGGGACTAAAAACATAAAAGCACAATACTCTTTAGGGGGGGAACCTCTGGGGGAATCAAAAATGGAGAAAGATCTGGGTGTCTTAGAATATAGACTTAGCAATAGCATGCAATGTCAAGCTGCAGCTGCCAAAGCCAGCAGAATATATTACCATGCATAGGGAAGGGGATGTATTCTAGAGATAAATCTATAATCCTACCACTTTATAAAACATTGGTCCAACCGCATCTGGAGTATTCTGTCCAGTTCTGGTCGCCAGTCCTCAGTAGAGATGTGTTGGAGCTGGAGAGAGTCCAGAGAAGGGCAACTAAACTAATTAGGGGATTGGAGGACCTTGATTATGAAGAGCGCTTACAAGCGCTTGATTTATTCTCCCTGGAGAGAAGACGCTTGAAAGGGGACATGAATGCGATTTACAAATACCTCAACGGTGATAGCAACATAGAAAAATAACTATTTAGTCGCAAGGAATGCATGAGGACACGAGGACATACAATGCAATTAGGGGAGAAGCGTTTTAGGCACAGCCTACGCAGGGGGTTCTCTACAGTAAGGGCTAGAAGATTGTGGAATTCTCTTTCAGAAATGGTAGTAACTGCGGGGAGTATGGCTACTTTTAAAAGACTCTTGGACATACATCTCAAGGATCAAAACATTCAGGTGTATGTGAAATGATTATGGCCACACACACCTACACAGGTTGAACTGGATGGACTATTGTCTTTTTTCAACCTCAACTACTATGTAACTCTGTAACTATGTACAACCTTCCTGGCCCTGGCTGTCTGCACACACAGAGATCCTAATGGGAGTGTTGATTGCCACTTTAAGCAAGCTTCTAGCAGACTTCAGCACTTCTTGAAGCTTGTTGAAAGCCTGCTGAAGGCTGCTAGCAGCTTGCTTAAATTGGCAATCAACAGTCCCATTAGGATCTGTGTTCACCATTTACAAACTGGAGCTAAATGGTACTTTAAAATTTTCAGCAAAGCTTGCTGAAAGCTCTGCAAATGCTTTGTCATAGCTTGCTGTTCACACTGCTCTTATACAAGCTGAAGCTAATAAGGACCCTACCACAAGTTCCTAGATTCATAGCATGAAGTATAAGCACAACACATATTTGGGAAGCTCTAGGTCTATTACTCTAATCTTAAAACCCTTTAACAAAATTCTCATTTGACACACTATTGGCATCTGTGTTTTAAATGAAGCAGTGTATTTATTACAGGTATTTGTATAGTGCCAGCAATTTACACATTGCTTTAAATACTGTACATTCACATCAGTCCCTACCCTTATGTAGAATACAATCTAAGGTCCCTATCTCACATTTATGCATACACATACCAGGGCCAAGTTTAGACAGAAGCCAATTAACCTACCAGCATGTCTCCAGAGTGTGGGAGGAAACTGGAGTATCCAGGAGAAAAGCCACACAAGCACACGGAGAACATGCAAAATCCTAATTGAGTTGTACCTATGCTGCCAAACAATTGAAAATCTAATGTGTAGCTAAACCCCTGATCAGGGAAAGAACAAAGTGCATAGCTGCCAATCAGAATTAATCTGTCATTGATCAGTTTGTAGTAATTGGTTTCTGTAATATTCACGTCTTTTATTGTTTTTTGCATTGCCATATTGCATTTATTTGTAAGTTTTTCATTAGTGCCTTTGAGGATGTATACTTTTGCTCTGTATTGCATGGACCATATATTGGTGCGGCTAAATTACAAAGTGGCAATTGGATGTCGTCCTATAAATTTAAACGCATTTTCTTTTTTTCTTCATCAGACGGCGAACGTGACACTGAGTGTTTTCAGATGGTCTCTTGTGGTCAGGACTATGAGATTCGACTCTGGTTGGTTTCATATAGTGTTGAGAAAGGTAAGTGTTTTGTTTTCCAGCCTTGTCTGTGTACAGTGTACCATATGTGTATGTGGACAGCACACAAACATGTCAGGACAGCAGAGGATAGCACACACTCTCCAGTCACAAGACTAGGTACCAAACCTACCCAGACCTGCTACTGCTAGGCCATTGGATCTAGTAGTGGATTCTGTGGGTTTGAGGCCATGACCTTGACTATCAGATGGATATCTCTAGATCCCTTTATGCCTGGGAGTAATTCAAAAATTAAAAATCAGACCATTTTGCAGTTTTGCATATAATTCAGGTATCAGAATCTGAGTTATATTCCATAAATCCGAAGGATAAAACTGTAGTGAGTTAATAAATAACAAATATTTGCACATTTTAAATTGTGCCTTTTTGTGAAATGGACAATTGAATGGTACACAACTGCAAAAAATTATTTATGCTAAAAATGTGCAGGCTGGCCTCACATCTGTGCAGCAGTAACACCCAATCTGCAGCGTCGTGTGTGTTGCATTGACGTGCATGGCAATTAAATGACGCAGGCATACAACATATCACATTACAATGCACAGCAATGTGTTGCAATTTCCTGTCGTGCATAAGAATGAATGAATTTAATATTTAAGGTTTTTTTTTTTTTAAAGAAAAAGATCAGGCACTTCGATGCACTGTAACAGTACACTGCAGTGCAAAGTGCACCATAACAGCTAGTGTGAATATGCCCTCTGTGTATTGGTGCATGGCAGTGCAATCTCCTCCTCTGTAGCCCTGCACCCTCCAGCTGTTGCAGAACTACACATCCCATGAGGCATTGTAAAACTTTGACATTCACAGACATGACTAGGCGTGATGGGAACTGTAGTTCCTGAACAACTGGAGGGCCATAATTTGAGGATCCCTGTTTTACGCAGAGTGCTATTGTGTTAATTCGCAAACAGGAGATCGTAAACATTTTACCTCCATTATGAATGAACTCAGGAGTGTTTACAGCTGATCATTCCTGTGTGCGTTTAAAGGGTCAGTAAACGTGGGATCCCTACTCAGAGTTCTGAATGTTTTATTGTCTCCCCTAGGCAGGTGCTGATGGGAAGTGGGGAAAGGGGTGTGGGATCTGAAGCATGCAGTGGTGGAGGGGAGAGCCTGGGTGGAAGATCAGAGGCACACAGAGGTGGGGGACAGCGGCAGGCACAAGGAGGGACACAAGTAATGCGGGGGCAGCGAAAAAGGGAATGCAGCTGACAAAAAGTTTATTGAATATGATATTAAACTCTGCACTGTTTATCAACACCCCTTAGTAATGGAATCAAAATGATAGTAAATGCTGCTTTGTAACTGTGAAAAACACCATGAAAAAACATCAAACAAAAATTCAGGCGTGCTTACTAAATCCTTTACACGGTCACAAACAACATATTTATAACCATTCTATTCCTAAAAACTAAGAATACAAATGTGTACAAAAAAAATTCCAAAAAGCTTGTCCTATGACCAAAAATGGTATAAAATAAAACAAGGGTATCTACAAAATATGTATTTTTGTTTCTTTGAAAAAATGATTTGTGGATAAACATGTCACGTAGGAAAGGTCTGAGCATACAATTGGAAGAATCTTTGTGGCCTACAGAACACATTTGTGAATTCTACATCTGGGTCAGAGAGGCCAAATAGTTTTGTGTGCACATCAGCAGAGTATTTTGACGTGGTAACTGTATACCTGTATACGCTCCGTTTTAAAGCCCATCTCCAGGCACAGTTACCTTTTACATGTTTCCAGCAGGCAAATATTTTTGTTCCTCGCAGCTCACTGTCATGCAGGCATACCTATACACCAATCAGACAACATTATGACCATTCACCATAACCTGTTGAGGCATGGACACTAGACCTCTGAAAGTATGCTGTGGTATCTGGCAGTAGCTAATCCTTTAAGTCCTGTAAGTTTTGAGGTGGGGCCTCCATGGGTCGGACTTGTTTTTCAAGCACATCCCCCAGATGCTTGATTGGATTGAGATTTGATGAATTTGGAGGCCAAATCAACACCTCAGACTCGTTGTCGTGTTCCTCAAACCATTCCTGAATTCATCAGACCAGGCCACCTTGTTCCATTGCTCTGTGGTCTAGTTCTGATGCTACCATGCCCATTGTAGGAGCTTTTGGCTGTGGATGCGGGTCAGCATGGGCACCCTGACCAGTCTGCTGCTGTCACTGGTTTTCCTTTCTTGGACCACTTCGGTAGGTCCTGACCACTGCAAACCAGGAACATTTCATAAGAGCTACAGTTTTGGAGCTGCTCAGAAACAGTCATTTAACCATTACAATTTTGCCCTAGTCAAAGTCAGTCAAATTCTTACACCTGCTCATTTTTTCCGCTTTTAACACATAACTTTAGGGACAATATATTCACTTGCTGCCTAATATATCTGACTTTTTCAGGTGCCATTGTAACAAGATAATCAATGTTATTCACTTTCACCTGTCAGTGGTCACAATGTAATGGCTGACCGGTGCCCAGCTCCCCCTGTACTTTCTGGATGTAAGCGCTGCAGGTCTCATAGACCCCAGTGCTACAGTCCCATCTCTGCTCCCCTCTCCTTCTTACCATTCACAACACACAGCCGCTGGCCTGGAGGCGAGGTGGGCAAAGACACCCCGCTGTGGCTAGAAAGTACACAAAGAACTATACTAAACCCATCATGTCAATTTTCAGCTTGTTTGTTCAAGAGAAGTCGATCAAACGATCATCATCTGACAAGCAGGGACTGCCAATATGACCAGCTGAATTTTGAGCGGTGTATGGCCCTCTTAAGGGCCAGGAGTGGTCCTTCAGACCATTTTTTTATTTTTTTTGGCACATAACAGGCAAGTTTGTTGTTGTTGGGCAGTAAAGTTATAGTTTCAGCTTTAATAATGCTTTTTTGCAGTGATTGCTTTGGTTTGAATGAGATTAATATTTTGTATACCTTGGTTGGTCCCAGAACAATGAACTGTCCATGAAAGGTAATTTAGTAGACATATGGTAATGCTGGACAAGCGTTGGCCAATATTTATTCCTCCTCAGTTGTTTCCCTTGTTTAGGATGAACCCATACGGATAATGTGGTTCATAAGGACCATGTTTTTGTCATTCTGATAATGATAGAGATGCTGTTCATCAGATATTCCTTTAATGGTTTTGTTGTGGAGAGCACCTAGTACAGATGGAAATTATTAACATAAATGGTATTGACAGTTTGGGGTTGATTTACTAAAACTGGAGAATGCAAAATCTAGTGCAACTGTGCATAGAAACCAATCCGCTTTCAGGTTTTCATTTGTCAAAGCTCAATTGAACAAGCTGAAGTTAGAAGCTGATTGGCTACCATGCACAGTGGTACCAGATTTTGCACACTTCATTTTTAGTAAATCTCCCTATTTGTCACCTTGTGCAATGTGCTCAGTCTGTACCTTACTGCAAGAATTCGCCTAAACCCTGAAGAAATGGGATTCCACCCCCCCCCCCCCACAAATCTGTTGGGTTTACTTTGCTTCCTTAACTAATAGACTTTGAAACAAACCCCCAAGTTGTATGACTATACTAGGCACTCTGTACCCCACAAACATAGATTGAACATAAATGGGACTGAGCCTTTAGAATACTAATTATTATCTTCTAGGGCCTAGAGGTATCAGTGTACATTCTGGCATTCAGACTGCAGCATTTCAGTGGATCGTTTTCTCATACCATATTGTTTCCACAGTGACCCAGCAATACCAGAACGTCAGAAACAACCCAAAAAAGGCACCACTAAGAAAAGTACACACGCCAGGTTATTCAAAAACGGGTATAATATATATTGATGCTTCTCTGTTTTTTGATGCTAAAAATGAATAGTACCAAATTAAAAGTGAAATCTATTTCTAACTAAGCAATGAATGGATCAAATTATCAGATCAGTGAATCAACTTAGAAATAACCTCCAGAACTCTCCTTATCATTTCTAATTAGATCCTGATTATAACAGTAAGCATTCTGGCCTATGAATTTACTTACTAATTGAAGGCAATTCATAAACTCAAAGCTACCTTACCTTACATTTCTTCCATCAGATTAGGAATGGGTCAAGTACAGGGTGATTAAATTGGGTTTCTGGTTGTCCCTGAGGTTTGTTTTTGAAGCTTTCCTGCTTGCGAATGGTGCTGATCCTTCCCTTTTCCTGAAAAGAAAACATGAAATTGCCATCATACATGAGCTACTCCCATCCAAATTGATACATAGTTACATAGTTAGTGAGGTTGAAAAAAGACATCAGTCCATCCAGTTCAACCTATGTGTGTGTGTGTGTCTACTGTTAACCACATATTGTATACCCCTGTATGTTGTGGTCTTTAAGGTGCCCATCTAATAGTTTTTTGAAACTATCAATGCTCCCTGCTGATACGACTGTTTGCGGAAGAGAATTCCACATCCTTTCCGCTCTCACAGTGAAGAACCCCCTGCGTATTTTAAGGTTAAACCGCCTTTCCTCTAGTCTTAGTGAGTGGCCACGTGTCTTATTGTATTTCCTTTCTCTGAATAGTTTGTTCCTTATGCTAGGGTCGCCAGTACAGTATTTGTACATTGATATCATATCCCCCCTCAATCGTCTCTTCTCCAGAGAGAATAAGTTCAGTGCTTGTAGTCTTTCCTCATAGCTGATGTCCTCCATTCCCCTAATTATTTTTGTTGCCCTTCTCTGGACTTTCTCCAGTTCCAGCACATCGTTCCTGAGGACCGGTGCCCAGAACTGGACAGCATACTCCAGATGTGGCCGGACCAGAGTCTTGTAGAGTGGGAGAATAATCTCTTTATTTCTGGAGTGAATCCCCTTTTTTATACATCCCAGTATTCTGTTGGCTTTGCTTGCAGCAGCTCATTGCATGCCACTGCCAAGCCTGTTGTCTACCAGTACCCCCAGGTCCTTTTCCATCCTAGACTCACCAAGAGCCCCCCCCCCCCCCAGTGAGTAGCTTGCTTTCTGGTTTCTGGCACCCAGGTGCATTACTTTACATTTTTCAACATTGAACCTCATCTGCCATGTAGTTGCCCACCCCATAATGTTCAGGTCCGCTTGTAAGGTTTCCACATCCTGCCCAGAAGATATTGGCAAGCTTAGTTTAGTATCATCCGCAAATACTGAGATTTTGCTCGATATCCCCTCCTCTAGATCATTTATGAATAAATTAAACAGGATTGATGGAAAGGTTGCTGAATTAAAGGATCAGTCCAACCGAAAAATATTTTGGGTGTAGGTAAAGCCTGGTGGGCTGCATCCTCCCCTTGCTTATTAGATCTGTTGGATATTCCTACAGCAAGATTTAACTTCCAGATTTCCCAACTCACATGAGAGCTTGGGTTTTCTTGCCCACGTTTGCAAGTTCCAGCTCCTACAGGTCCACTCTCCATTATATAAAATAAATAATCCGACAGTGAGAATTGGATCTCTTTGTAATGGTGATGACAAGTGGGTAGACCTGATAACTCTAATGCATCTAATCAATAGATTCCCCAAGAGACCAATAGATAGAAGAAATGTATTTTTGTTTTCTTTACTGCATCTACCAAAAAGTGAAATTTAATTTTTGGGAGGACTGACCCTTTTAATTCCATATAATCACAATGTAATACCCAATTTTGCTAGCAGCATTCTGATCCTGTAGCTTTGGTTTCTCTCAGTTTCTATTGTTGCTAAATTTCTTACAGCATTAAGTATAGTGGTATTCTATGTGAACACCATGATTGACTAATGATGGCAATTCTGTGATAGGGGAACCATGCAGACCAACTCCTGGTCCACTCGATATGACCCCTAGAACACCCTTTAGGTTTTTATTGCGGTCTGTGTCTGTTAGGGAGATTCACCCTACCTATTTGTCCTATTAGCCATGTTTACCAAAAGTGAAAGAAAATCCTACATTTTGAGATGTCACCAGGAATTTCCTCATTTTGAAGGTATTTGGAGGAAGGGAATTACACTTCCAGTTTTGCTTATGGGATGGGAGGTGAAGGGAAATCTCCCCAGTGAGAGACAAAGGCAATATAAACTGGCAGGAGTTAGAGCCCTCCCTTACTCTATCCAATGTGAAAAAAAGCTTTGCCATAGTTCATAACTTTAAATGTGGTGGCTGCATTCATTTTTATTTTTTGTAGTCTTTTTATCCTTTATGTTGATCCTGCCAGTACGTCTTAACTTTTAATTTCCTGTAACAAACCAAACTGTCCACTGAGTTCAACCTCTTGGTAAAAAAACTCAGTTGAGACAAATCATTTACTGCTGACAGGGGTGCTTACAATTGTCAGCTTTTATTTCTTTAAAATCTTTATTCCAGAAAGGAAAAACACTGTCTGCTGGAACTGCTTAAAAAATGTTCAGCTTTAATTTTTTTGTTCCTCTAAATCTGCTAGTCTAACACTACTGTCTCCCGAGACCAAGGGTGTCTCCATCCAGATAGAGGAGCCACCTTAAAGCGGAGTTCTGGCCTGAAAAAAATAATTTAGATAAAAATACCCCCGGGACAGTCAGGGCTAGTGCATTTCAGCAATGATAGCCTCTTAACTGTCCACTGTTTCACTTACCTTTTAGAAGAAATACTTACCTTGAAAATGTCTTGTCCAGCACTGCCATTTCAGGTGTGGACAGCTGAAGCCGGAGCGTCCTCTTCTGTGTCCTCTTCGGTGACGTAGGAGTCCCAGAATGCCCTGCTCGTCCCTTCCGGTGCAGGCGCGTCATCCCTGCACAGCTTCTGGGCATGCCCAGAAGCTATTTAGCAGTAAATGACGCGCCTTCACCGGAAGGGACGAGCAGGGCCGGTGCAGGCGCATTGACTCCTGGGAGCAATGACGTTCGGCTCCCAGGAGGAAGTCACAGAGCGGGCCACGGCCACAGAGGGAGGAAGTAGAAGGAAGGTAAGTATATTTTCTTTAAAAAAAGGTAAGTAAACCAAAAAAAAAAATTGTGATTATCCAATTCTTTTTCAGGTTACTTAGAGCAAGCAGATGGCAAAATTTTGTTTTGAGGCTGGAACTCCACTTTAAGTGCTGGGTCACACCTGTGCGATTTCTGCATGATAAGAGAAATCAAATTTTTGTTTTTGTTTTTTTAATGGTGCCCGTTCACATAAATTAAACTCTTAGAATCTGCTCACCACATCCAAAGTCGCATTAAAAGTTGCACTACATAATCACACTAAAAATTGCTTTAAAAGCGTATTGCAGTAGTGTGAGCTGAGCCTAAGACAGAAAGTGTGATACTGACCAGATCACCTGGTGGAAATAAGGGAAAAAAGCATAAAAAAGATAACTAATGCAGCACAATTTAATTGGTTTGGTAAGCTTCAATAGATTACATTTCTGTTATTGGGTTTTTAATACCTGGAATACAACTTTGAAACAACTATAATGCCCTTGTGTGGTTGGTGGCTGTGGGGGGGGGGCGGCATAAACAAAGTAGAGAGCGATCAGGCTGCTGAATTCCCTCACAGTTGTAAGAAGTTAGGTCACGGGTATGGACTCAAAATTTAAATATGACTGGATTGATGGAGTGAGTGTTTCAAAAATACACAGCGTACCTAAACCCAAGAACAAAAATGTAATATCTTGCAGCTCATCTGTCTTGAGATGTGGTGGCCTGCATTTGTTTTTTTCATTTCACCTGTTGATCCTGCCAGCAACACACTACTTTACCCAGGGTGACATCGCTCACTCACTCTACTGTATCAGTGAATGAGCAGTGTTGTCACCCGTGAGTTGGACTGGACAGCGGTGACTGCTTGAGATAACACTGCAGAGTACACAGGACAGCACAGGATTTCTGGTAGGATCAACATTTTTTTTTTTTTTTTTTAACTTCTCAGAAAGACCTAACAAAACCCTTTTAATAGTAAATGTGACAAACCAAAAGGGAGCAAAATAAGGGAAGTTCATTAGGTTTTCTATGTACTATAACAGGTCGAAGTATTAAAGAAGGCTTCTAATTTCACAATAATCCTACACTTGTTGAGGTTCTGTTCTTTTTTTTTTCTGTTAACATAAGCATTGCTATAGATTTTTCTTTACTTTTTATAGGTTTGGAAATGCGATGCAAACTGACACTGAGTGGACACACAGCCCCTGTCCTGTCCTGTGCCTTTTCCAGTGATGGTCAGATCATCGTCTCCGGGTAATCATTGTTATTGTAATTCTCCAAAAGTGACACTAGAGGGCTGCAAACAATTGATCATTCCCATTATACTATGCATGTGTACTGTTTTATCAAGTCATGTCGTCATTTGCTGGGAATGCCATGAAAAAACAGTAAGGAAGAATAAACAAGACATTAGTCTGGATAATTATATTTAGGAAAACATTGTTTAAATTGCTACAACCAGGAATCTGCAGACTTTGTCTTTGCGTTGTGCTGGAGTTTTTCCATCATTCTTTTTTTTACCAGCAGAACATATTTGAATCCGTTTTATACAAATCTAATTTCCTGGTTCAGCAGGGTTTTTGAAAGGACTCTGGATAAGACTGCAGCCTCTTGCCCTCTGTTTCCAGTAGAAAGCAGTGGGGGTGGAGTGGCTGGTGTGAAATATTTCCTTCTGAATCGTCAACATGTGTGATTTTCATTAGACTTCATAAATAGTTTGCATACTATACACTGATAGAAGGAGCAGAGATACCCTGGCTTGCAGAATCATCAATATTAGTATGTGCTTAAACTCATTCTATTGGCTAGATTATTTGTTCATTGTAGCCATAAGAATGAATGTTTTTGCATGCCTATACATGTATATGTGTATATTATGCCAATAAGCTCTTCTCCAAACAAAGGCTTGGAGAATTCTTTTTTTTAATCTTATGCCCCTGAAAATGTGAATCTAAACCCCACAATGTGCACGAACACATTGTTTTTTGACTAAAGTCAAAAATACTGCGCGCTGCAAGTGTATTTGCTCCAGAGCTTATTAAATAAGGTAAAGCTTCACTTTACAAAGAATACTCAATAATCTGCTTGCATATGATTGGATGATAGAAATTTAGATTTTAGATTGTAAGTGTAGCACTGCCCCTGGAGGACTGCTGGATACCACACTTTTGGGTTCCCTGGGTTACTGTTAGCAACACTGCCGTTCTCAATTTAATACTTGGCTCAGTCAATGATCAGTCCAGGGTTATGTAGTTGTTTTTGGTGTCTTATTTTAAATAGGGATGGGAGAAGGGAATAGTGGGATACTCCAAATTAACTATTCATAAGTTGCGAGGACTCCTATCTGATGATGCAGCCAGAATGCTGATCCTTGCCACTTAGGTAGATTTAGTTTTAAGTCTCTTGCCAGAAGACTTGGTGAACTACATTTCTCTTCGGGTCATTCTCCTTAGTATCCTCTTTCTGGACTGCTGACACCTTTCCACTGACTTTTCAACTTTTGGGGTGCCCCCCCCCCCCTCAGGTCAGGTCCCTGGACACGATCCCCTGTACTCATGATACTGTTTTTCTAGGGTCTCCAGTGTCTCCCCACTCAGTCAACTCCTGGACCTCTGGGTTCAGTTCCATTCCTCTGGCCCTCAGGATGACCTCCTGGGGCCACGTGCCATTGCTACAGAGGAGGAGGCAGCTGCCACCCTCCCTCCGGGACTCTGCTCTCCAGCCAAAGACCTTGCAGCACATGTGCTCCTGGCTTTTATACAGTGTCCCATAATGCACTGAGACACCCGGTCTCTGTCAATCACTGGACTTTATCAAAGCCTGTGCACCCATTGGTCAGGTTTCCTCCCACTGTCCAACATGCCTCCCTATTGGACCAGTGTGAAACACTATCTAGACCCAATGAATAACACAGAGCACACCTAACTCACAGATCCTGCTCTCTGGTAGGCAGAGAACAATATAGATTTGCCTGCTGCTCCTCTGATAGGCAGACAGAGCCAAAAACTATACTCTCTCACTAGCACCTACCTAGGAGGTTGAGCAGAGCTCTCTGATTCCTCCAGTGTTAAGTTGTATTGTAACTGTACTGTTTGCCCTAACGTTATAAAGCGCTGTGCAAACTGTTGGCGCTATATAAATCCTTTTTAATAATAGGACTCTGCAGAGCTTCCCTTCATTTCAGAACTTCCCTGCAGATCTAGAGCAACTGCACTCACAGTGAACCGTATATTTGCCTTTAGTAAATCAACACCAATGGCTAAAATAGAGCTGCATTCAGAGGCATAAAAAAGGAAAAATACCTCTATAAGTGTCAGGTCTCCCCCCCCCCCCTGTCCATGTGCACGAGACCTTAAAGAAGAACTCAACTTTTGTTGAGAAAAAAAATGATTTGCCTCTAGGTGCTTAATGTACATTACAAGGATTTGTTGCGGATTACTACCTTTTGTTGTCTGTGTCCATGTGGAAAGTAAATCTGTATGGGAGTAGTTTCATAATGATCGATTGATCATTAGCTGCTGCACCTGCAGGGCTCCAACGAGGAAAGCTGCTGGGTCTGCATTCCTTTAGATCTGATTACCTGTTGGGAGTATCTTACCAAAAATTACATTTTTGTTGCAGGGGATGCCTGAAGTCTGACTTGTATCTTAGTGTAGATTTCTGAGAAAATCGGTGAGCCAATCAAACAAGCAGGAAATAGCATATCTGAGAGACGTTCTGTACACATTCATGTGTACAGAATGGCTCTAGGAAGCCATATTGCATTGTATTTTGCAGAAAATTACAGAGCTGCAGATGGAAAAGGAAAGTTCATTTTATTCACATTCAATTACAATATGACTTGAGTTGCGATTGTATAGACATATATATATTTTTTTATTTTTATTTTTTTGCTATTTTTTTTTTCCCTAATGAAAGTAGAGTTACCCTTTAAAAGTGAATTGCTCATATATTTGTTTTCTAGGTCTGTGGACAAATCTGTTATAATTTTTTCCACCGTAAGTATTATGATTTGTAAGTTCCATTATTGTCAAAGGGCAACCCTACCAATGGTGGATTAGTGGAGATGGGGGGAAGTGAGTGCAGAATGTCACTGACACCTCTGTGCTTTTTTAATTCCACTTGTAACATTACCCCAGCAAGAGCGGCTGAATTGTGTCCCAGGTTCTTCTCCCTTTTGTGCAGTGGCAGCCAGGCAAACAGCAACATTCACTCCTCTGGCTCAAAAAACTGTCTAGGAGTTGCCTTTTTAAAGATTATTGCAGAATAATTTGAAGGGGGCTTAGGGAAGCTTTGGGATAATCCAGAACACTAAACTGAGTGAGGACACTTTACCCTTAGCAGCTACTTCCTAGCACAGTCCTTTGAGCAGTAGGACATGAAGTGGACCGCACTTGGACACTATTAGCAATGTTCCTGGCCAGGGAAGCATTTCAACTTAGTGCACTAGGGGTTAACAGCAGCAACATTCACTAGGATCCCTATCCCAGGTCTGTACTCTGTGCCCCTGGGACTTGAATGCCTCCTTCCCTTCCAGACTCAGGTGACAGTTTCCTCAATGAAAACCCTTTTGCTTAGGTCCAAAAGGAATTTGCATTAGGATAGCCCCCCCCCCCCCCCCCCGGGTATGCTCAGCTGGGAACTCGATGAGAAGCAGAATCTTCAGCTGGACTGCCAGGAAAGGCAGCAGCCCTTCTGACTGGGAACTTCTCCTCCTGGGGAAAAATGCATCTCTCCCAGGTTCCAAACTATTTATACACTCTCCCAGCCACCATCTGGGCATCTATCCCCAGGGATTGGCTGGGGCTGCATAAATATTCAGGCTGCCCATCTGATTCTCCCACCCACTGTATTCTGGAAGCCTCCAAAAAACTGGGGGAATCATTCAAACTTGCAGCCTGTAGAGCCCTGAGCAGACCAAAGCAATCACTTGCTGTTTTGCTGATCATAGCAGAGCCACCAAACTAAATTTGCCTATCCTATCTAGCAGCCTATCTGGGAGGGTGGTACACACTGAACTGCTAAACTCCCACCGTGACTGCTTCCAAATCTTTGCAAGTAGTTCTGTCTGGATGCAGTAGAGTTAAGTGTTAAATGTATGCAGATGACATTTTAAAGTAGAACTAAAGGCATTTTATTTTTGTTTTGGATTAAGTAAGGAGACTTTATAACCTGTCAGGTTTTTTTTTTTTTTGCCATCTGTGTCCCATTGGGGAGATTTCCCTTCTGCCCCATAACCTAAATAGGAAGTGAGAGGAAATCCCTCCAAATTGAGGATATCGCTGGTGGCCATCAAGATCACAAGAATTATTAGTGTCCTCATTGGAAGATTGACCATCTGTTCCTTGTCAGACAACCCAAAATTTTGGGATTTTCTTTCACATTCACTCTGTGATAAAGGCAAAGAAGACAAGTAGAGAGGGTGAATTTCCCTAATGGGGTCACAGACAGTAATAGAATCCCGTTCTAATCCCTCTCTACTCTACTCTATCCAAAACTAATAAACGTTTTGCCATTAGTTATACTTTTGAAGCAGAGTTCCAGCCAAAAGTGGAACTTCTGCTTTAAGTACTGTGCTGACCCCCTTACATGCCTTAATTGGTATGTCTTTTTTTTTTGGGGGGGGGGAGGGGGGGAGCAGGTACCTAGTTTTGACAGGTACCCAGCTCCCACTTTCGCTCGGAGCACCATGGCGCCCTGAGTGGAAGCTCTCCTCTCCCGTCAGAGGTCCCAGAAGGTTGCCCGGCCAATCAGGACGCGCAGTGCCCACCATAGTGATGCTGGCACTGCTAATGGAGAGGGAGAGGAGTGAGGCTTCGGGCGACCACATCGCTGGATCCTGGGACAGGTGAGTGTGTGTTTATTAGTAGTCAGCAGCTACACTTTTTGTAGCTGCTGACTTTTATTAAACCCAGAAATGGCTGGAAATGGCCACTTTAAGGATGACTTCCCACTGGCAGTATAAGACACCAAAACCCACGTCCTTTACTCAGTCCCTTACCTCGACCCGTTCCACTGACCGTAGTGTAGTTTTACTTTTAAGGGGCACACTGTAAAAGGAGTTTCTTATAGATCCTTTTAGATGCCTAACATGCATGCATATATGTGGCCATTTAAATACAGTAAATATAAAACCATATTGCTAAGAGGTTGTGACATTTTATTTTACATGCATGCAATTAAGGTTCCATCCTAATATTATCTGATTGTTTCTTAGAAAACTGGTAGCATCCTGCACATCCTGACACATCATACACGGTAAGTACCATATGTTGTGATAAACTTCTTTCTCCAGTCATGCGGTCATTTTGTGTAGATGGGAGACTTTGGATCCAAACAGAATTTATAATTGTGCTGGAGAGTACAGTGCCCATCTTTAGACAGCCCTATGAATGAAAGACACACAGAGAGATACTTCAGACTGAATCTAAAGGACAAAAAGTCTGAGGGCCACCTATGATTTCTGGGGACCAAAATCATTGGGTTCTTGCATGTATAATATAGTGCAATTCATTTTGTGGACTCCAGAAGCCCCCCTCCATCAGAGCTTAAATAGCGAATGGAGGAGGTAAACCTAGAATGTGGTTGAAGGAGGTAATAGAGTAATTGTGAGCATAGAATTCATGATTTAAACTATATGACTTGTTCACAGCAGCAGGTTGACACAATTAGTTGTGTAAAAACTGTCACTGAAACTTGACAAAGTGTATTTACTTTATATATATTTAGAAGTATCATAGTTGTATGCAGCCTATTTATTAGGGTGTGTGCGTGTATTATATATATATATATATATATATATATATATATATCTCCTATTGTGACAAAGAGGCTGCTTGGGTCCCCTGGAGCATGGGCAGGGTCATGTCTCCACACATGCCCCAATAAAACACAGCTGACATAGAAAGGTCAGAACCCAGCAGAGTGAGGTGTGGGCCCAGTGTTGAAACATTTCATCCACTGTACAGGTGGAAAGTGCCGTGCGCCCTTAGAACTGTGATGGGAGAGGGTCACGCACCACACAGAACCTCCCTCCATAGAGGTGGAAGAGTGCCATGGGTCAGTAGCGGGGATGATGTAATGTGACAGGGAAGCTGCACAGGCCCCCTGGAACATTGACAAGGTCACTATTGGAACCCCTCAAGCTCTGCCTGTGTATGTACCCCTTATACCCCTATGATTACCCCTGGGGTATATTATCCTGTGTTATTTTTGCATCCTGCCCTCAAACTTCTATGATTACCCCAACGGGTAGACAGTGTCAGACAGTCAGTGTGGATGGGGCAGTAGTCAGAACCATCTCTTACCCCTTCATCAGGTCTGCAGCATCTCCGGCCCAATTACTCAGGCTTGTCTGCCTAGACCTGGCAATCTATGAGCTACATTTGCATCCCCGGACTCAAAGTGAGTTGTCACCATGGCAACCAGAAGCCAGTGCAAGTGCCATGAGAGATGTGGATGAGGATTTAGCGGAAGACATGGGTGAAGTGCGGGGAGAAGGAGGGTCACAGACGGGACCGCTCCAGTAGTCTATTAATGAGGTAGCTCCACATGTGGGTCAGTAGCAGGGATGATACAATGTGACAGGGGAGAATATGTGACAGGGGAGCATCGGTGGAGTCACCATTGTGACCCCTGCAACCCTCAGGCTTTTCCCATGGAGCCTGTCACTTGTACACACATAAGCCAAATTTCTGTGTATGTGAGTGACAGTAGCGAGCGGTGGGCAGGGAATTAGCACTGGATGTTGCACGCAGGGTGATTAGCATGTGCCCGGGCACACCTCATGCGTACGCCTATGAAAAATAACTTGAAATACTAAAACATATCTTAAAATAATAAAAAATAAAATATTTCCCCTAACAGACTTTCTTGAGCCAGCTCTACTCAGGCAGCAAATTCACTTTTTTCCTTTCCTTAAAGTGGTTAAGCCACTATTTTATATTTATACCATCCCATCTGTTATAAAACTATATGTGTCCCAGTGCCTGTGCTGTTTACAAAAAATATGCTGATTTTCTACCTTATATCAGAGCATCTCCTGGCACCCACATGACTCCTCGGCTCTCTTCTCCCCGGCTGACAGCTATAGCGGGAGGGGCCGAGAACTCCCACTGACCTCAGCTGGGAGTAGAGAAGCAGAGAGCCGAGGAGTCACGCGATATAGGGAAGAAAATGTTTTTATACACAGGCACTGGGACGCATATACCAGATGGTATGGTATAAATATAATATCGTTTTTTATAGCAGCAGGAGCTGAGGGGCGGGCAGTATCTTGAGCTGACAGGCAGGGAGGGAGGGTGGAGAGGATAGGGGAGAGCAGAGAGGAGAGCTGCGGATGACTGAGGCACGTAAACTGACCACGGTGTCAGGGCTCAGAAGCAATGATAAACCTTGGTCAGTTTACAGAGGGGAGGGCAGAACCAGGCAGGATCAGCCAGGTATTTCAGGTTATACAGGGGGCCAAATTACACAGCACAAGCACTGTGCTGTTATTCATGCTTTAGGGAAACGGATCTATTTTTCTTTTTTTGTTTGGGTAACAAACACCTTTTTAGGGTAAGAACCTAAATTTCTTTATTTCTTTCCTCTTCCCTGGCTCCTTCCTTCCTCCTTTTACCTTTCCTTTCTCTCGGTTTTTTCTCTTTTTTCCGTTCATACTGCAAAAGTTATACAGGATATAAGCACGCCAGGGGTCTTTGGGCAAAAGAAACTATACTGCTACTGTTTTGATAGACTTTATATCTTTTTTTTTTTTCATGCATTACACTATGCAGTATGTTGGTCTGTCTGCAGTGATTCTAATGTTGAATTTATTTCTGTATGTGTACCATGCCCCTTGTTGTTTGTGTGAGCTTGCAGGCCCCGATGATCCCTGTATGACTTAAAAACAAATAAAGGATCAAAAAAAAAATTATATATCTAATATATTATATATATATATATATATATATATATACACACATACATACATACATACATACACACACATATATATATATATATATATATATATATACTTATTTCTAAGGCAACAGAATAGAAATTTTCTCTCTGAATCCCCATATAGGAATCACTGATGTACAATATCATGAGAAATAACTAGTGCTGAGCGAATTTGGGGGATGCCACTTTACTGAAATGTTGTCATTTCAGCAGACAATGAAGAAGGTGAAATGAAGGTGATTTTTAAGCGTGCAAGGGGCTTTAAATGGCTTCTAAAGGTTAGAAAAACAAATTTAAATATCTTGGACCTGTGTTTGGGCCAAATTAAAATGCTAAGACTAATCCTAGTTTTAGAACTTACCCTAATCTTTAAGGTAATCCTAACCCTCTCTTTGACCGCGCTGACGTGGTGATTACATAACTTTATTTATTGAAAAAAAAAAAAAGCCATATGATAACCTTGACAGTTCTGCCATTACATGCAGTGAACGGGCCTCATTAATAGTGCTGAGAGCCAAGCTTTAAAAGTAACTTTCTCTATCGTTCATTGACAGACGCAGCTCCATATTCTTCTTGACCATTGGGTTATGCTGCCCCCTACAGGAGTAGGACACTAGGCAGGAAAAAGCTTTACCACGCCTATGGGGCAGTCCGCCGATGCCACTGTCTGATGACCCCCCTGGGGCGTCCTGGAGACTGCATGGTGCGCCGCGAGGGCCGCCATTTCGCTGTAGTTTTTTGCTCTGCATCAATGCAAAAAAGTTCTCATTTGAATGCATGGGTGGCCATGTTTTGGTAGTTCCCCCATAGGAATGCATGGGGCAGCCATTTTCTTGAAGCTCTGGGCATGACCCAGGTGTTTTTCTGTTCCTTGTGTCAGATCATTTTCGGGTCGCAACGCCTGTCTGCTTTTACAGCAGTTTTGGAAAGCCTGGTGTCAAAAGTGGATTTAATTGAAAAAATGCTGCTAACTGAAAGCGCCCTATGCCTTCACCTGCCTCTATAGTATCCTCAGATTCTGAGGTAGATGTGGCCGCCACGGACACATACTATCCTGGTTGATCTGTGTCTTCGCATTCTGATGGAGAGGAGGATGTATCCTCGTCAACTGCCACACGGGAAAGCGTGCTGGTGGAGGCACTTATTGTGTCAGTGCAGGAAACATTAAAAATGGTGATGATTCTACAGCGTCAAGGGCGCAGGCTTCTTTAGGCACCCGCAAATCCCAGAAGTCGGGAAAGGTGTTTCCTTGTCCGTAACTTTTTTACAACATTGTCAATGAATAGTAGGGGCTCATAAAACAAATGTTAGTGGTGCCTAAGCATTTAAAAAGGTGTTACCCCCTTCTCAGGTGGGGATTCCACTAGGTGGATCGTGTCACCAAAGGTGGATCATCCGGTTTCCAGACTAAACAAGTCTACTGTGGTCCCGTTGGAAGACTCCCCGGTATTTATAGACCCCGTGGATAGATGGATTGAGTCTCTGTCCTGCCATTTGCATGTGTTAGCGGGCTCCATACTAAAACCGGTCTTTGTGGTCACAGACCATCACAGAATGGGCGAAGCTGCTGACTGCTGAAAATTAGAAACTGAGCAGCTCTCACTGAGCCTGATAGAGCTCACAGACCAAATGGTTCAAGCCCTTCTGTATATATGTGATGCGGCTCCACTGGTAGCCAGAGTTTCTGTGGCGGGGATTGCTATTAGATGCATGGTGTGGCTAAATAGCTGGTCTGCGGACCAGGCTCTTTCTGACCTTCCCTTTACAGGGGACAGGTTGTTTCGATCCTCCCTGAATGAGTTGATCAACACATTCTACACCAGTTCACATTCAGCCCTGTTGGGCGATTTGACAATTACTGTACGGACTCTGCAAGAATTCAGTTGGAACATCAATTTCACAAAATCTGCCCTGATACCATCCTTAAGACTGGATTATCTGGACCTGACTCTGGACTCCGCTTCGGCGAGGGTTTTTCTTCCCCCGAACAAGCTGCAAAAGTTGCAGGGGGCGATACATTTGCTGTTAGCCAGCAATCTGTCCTCTCTGCGGACTTGAATGCGGGCCTTGGGTCTGATGGTGTCAACCTTCGAGGCAGTTCCGTTTGCTCAGTTCCACACGAGACCATTACAAAGGGAGATTCTTGTCAAATGGAACAAAGATCCGAAGTTCTTGGACACTATGATTTGGTTGAGTCACAACACAAGGACTGCCCTATTATGGTGGTTTCATTCGTTAGCACTATGCCAGGGCAAGTCCTTCCTTCCACTGTATTGGACTGTGGTAACCACAAACGCCAGCCTGTCCGGCTGTGGAGGAGTGCTGGGGAAGCTCTGTGTCCAGGGGTCCTGGACAGTAGAAGAGTCCAGACTTCCGATCAGTACTCTTAAACTCAGAGCGATAAAGCTTTGCCTGAGTCACTGGACAACTCGTGTACAGGGTTGTCCGGTCCGGATTCAATCTGACAATACCACGGCCGTGGCTTACATCATCAAGGGGACACCAAGAGTGTCTTGGCGACCCGGGAGGTGGCCGAGATCCTGGAATGGGCGGAAAAGTCTGTTCCAGCCCTTTCTGCAGTGCACATACCAGGTGTGGAAAACTGGCAGGCGGATTACCTGAGTTGTCAGGTGTTGAGTCAGGGAGAGTGGTCCCTACACCCGGAGGTGTTTCACCTCCTGTGTGCCTGGTGGGAGACACCTGATGTCGACCGGTTTGCTTCTCGACTCAACAAGAAGGTTCAGAGGTTTGTAGCCAGGTCAAGGGATCCTCTGGCCAATGCCACGGACGCATTGGTGACTCCTTGGTGTCAGCGTCGGCTGATCTATGCGTTCCCTCTGCTGAAACTCCTGCTGAGGCTTCTGCGCAGAATGGAGGTGTAAGGGATTCCGGTCATTCTAGTGGCCCCAGACTGGCTGCGCCTGGTCTGGTACGCAGATCTGGTAAGGTTGGTCGCCGATGCTCCTTGGAGACTTCCTCTCAAGGAAGATCTGCAGTCTTTGCAGTCGCTGGCTTTAATGGCATGGCTGTTTAAAGCCAGGAATTGAAGGATAGAGGTCTTTCTGATTCTGTGATTCCTACACTGTTAAAGGCGAGAAACTCTACTTCCAGGAAGATCTATGAGCGTACGTGGAAATCGTACATCTCATGGTGTGAATCGCTGGAGGTGCATCCTCGGCTTTTTCCGGTGGCTAGGATTTTGACCTTTCTTCAAAAAGGGGTTGAACAGCGGTTGGCTTTGAGCACTATCAAAGGCCAAGTGTCGGCTTTAGCTGTTTTTTTTTTTTCCAATGCCCTTTAGCTACGCATGCCTTGATTCGCACTTTTATACAAGGGGTTCACCATATGGCTCCTCCGAGAGGGACAGTCCCCGCTACCTCTGTGGGATCTTAATTAGGTAATATCTGTTCTTCAAAAACCTCCTTTTGAGAACATTAGGGACATTCCTCTGCTTACACTGTCTCAGAAGGTTGCCTTTTTGGTGGCTATTACTTCTGCTCACAGAGTATCTGAATTGGCAGCGCTGTCTTGCCAGTCTCCTTATTTGGTAGTACACAGAGATAAAGTGGTACTTCGACCTTGTCAGTCATTAATTCCGAAGGTGGTTTCGGATTTCCATCTGAATGAAGACATTGTGCGACCTTCACTCTGTCCTAAGCCCAAGGAAATTGCTTTGCATTCTTTGAATGTGGTTCGGGCGATTAGAGTTTATTTGGCGGCTACTGAATCTTTCAGGAAATCACTCTTTGTCCTCACCGAAGTACCTCGAAAAGGATTGGCTGCGTCTGCTACGACCATATCTAGATGGATCAGGCAGACGGTGGTACAGGCTTATTCACTGAAGGGTCAGGTTCCACCTTTCCCTGTGAAGGCGCATTCTACCATGGCGCTGAGTACCTCTTGGGCTTTTCGCCATCAGGCGTGAGTAATGCAAGTTTCCAAGGTGGCAACTTGGTCGTCGGTGCACACGTTCACAAAATTCTACAAGGTAGATGTGTTGGCATCCTCAGATGCCTCTTTGCAGGATGCTGTCTAAAAGAGAAATATTCTCTTTGAGGGTGTATGTTGTTTCTAGGTGAGCTCCAGTTGTTCCTGGTTGAGCTCCATGTTACCTGGTTGGCTAAGTTTGGGGAATTATGTTCTTTCTTTGCGTTGGTTTTCCTACCCCTCATGCAAATACTGCTTTGGTACGTCCCAATTGTCAAGAAGAATATGGAGCAGGATCCGTCGAAGAACGATAGAGAAAACCAGATTTTTGACTTACTGTAAAATCCTTTTCTCTGAAGTTCGTTGACAGACACAGCACCCGCCCTTCAAATTTTTAGTGGGATGGGGTTTTTTTTCTTCTAAACACTGCTTGCTACAAAACTGTGAAGGCGATAGAGTGCATTAGTGTATGCCTGCGGGGACTGCCCCATAGGCGTGGTAAAGCTTTTTTCTTCCTAGTGCCCTACTCCTGTAGTTGGCAGCATAACCCAATGGTCAAGAAGAATATGGAGCTGCATCTGTCAATGAACTTCAGAGAAAAGGAATTTACGGTAAGTCAAAAATCCCGTTTTTTTTTTATGGCAGTTTAGATGAATGCAAAATGACTACTGTCATTTTGCAGCAATATCAAATTACTTAAATCATTACCCTCAGCTACGGCAATTGCCAGTTCAATAAGCACATCACTGTAATGAAAAAATTGTTTTAGTTTTTAAAGTACCCCAACGTGGCTTAAAAAATAATGCAAATTACTTAGATTCTTCACAGAGGGGGCACAGATGGCAATAAAAACTCAGAGGTTTACCTCTTTCAAGTTCTATTAAAAACGAAATTAACATACTACTGTATTTGAGAAAAACATTTGGCTGGAGTTGGGCTTTACAACCAGGAGCAGTTGACACGTTTTGTGTAGTGACATTTGCTATTACTGTACTGAGGGCCTTTGTCTATGGTAAGGAGTAAACTGGTGTAGAATGTGTTGCCCCAAAAACCAGTTACATCAGGGGTGGTATGTGTAGCACGAGCCTTGGCAGATGTAATAAATTACTGTTGCCTGTGGAATGTGCACTAGGTGTACTTTGCCTGTGCAACTATTTCTGCTGCCAAATAAAGAACAATGAAACGCAATGTTCTATGTGTGTCATGTCTTCCTGTGTTGTGAAACAGCAGCATAAAAGGAGAGACGTTAAAAATGTGTTTTGTTAAGGCACATGGCAGTGCTATATTTTATAGATGGAATAATGCAGAGACGGGTTGTTATGGAGCAATCCTATATCAGTATGAAGCATCTGAGCCATGTTTTTTATGACTCCCTAGAAACTGTGTTTTTGAGAATGTTGGGTATGCATTACAAGTCATTTCATCAGGGCTGGATTTCAGTTATGCTTCCTCCAGGCCACAAATCGTGAAAGCCATGTGATTGCCAACATGGTCTGTAAAATGTATTTGCATAGGTCAAGTATAAAACCTAGCCTGCGGATCCAGATACAGCCTGCCTGACATTTCCATGAAGTCATACCTGCAATTAGGAGCTCAGTACACCCCATTCATTCTCAAAAACGTAGCACTGAAATACATACTGGGTATGCGGACTAGGATTTGTTTACATTTAGCAAAGTTCAGGTTCACTAGGTTACCCCACTGTATACAGTGCCTTGAAAAAGTATTCATACCCCTTGAAAATTTGTCATATTACAACCAAAAACATAAATGTATTTTATTGGGTTTTTATGTGATAGACCAACACAAAGTGACACATAATTGTGAAATTGATAAATGGTTTTCAAAATATTTTACAAATAAATAGTGAATACTTTGTAGAACCACCTTTTGCTGCAATTACAGCTACAAGTCTTTTTGGGGATGTACAACAGAGGGGCGTAAGGATAGTGGGACTTTAAATGAGGTAGGTTGCTATTACAAATATCCAAATAAAAATAAAATGGTCTCAAAAAATAATTTATTTCTTGCTGCACGGTAAAATCGATCATGCAGCAATAATCAATAAATAAATATATATCACATATTCACAGTACAAATACAGACGATACAGGTATGGACATACAAGAGGTATTGAAGGAAATAACTTGCTAGGCATATACACATAATAAATAGATATATAATAGCAGATAAATATATCATATAAAGGCGCATATATATATATATATATATATATATATATATATATATAAATCTCAAATACATAGCTAGGATAACTCCAGTGGCTCATAAGCTCTTTGATAAATAATCCGTAATCCATATCCTGATAAATCTTCATATTTTATGGCGCTACGCGTTTTGTGGAATTATCATCCACTCTTCAGGAGCTTGGTACAAACTTTCTGTAAATAAGGACTAGTTTAAGCTCAAAAAATCTCATATGGATAAGGAAACACACCGATAAGTTCCCTCAAAAATGTTTTCATAAATCTAGATTCTGATACTTGCATATAAAAAACAGAGAGAATCGCAGAGAAGATCGCATCGTCTCCCATCGCTGAGTGCACTGTGTGGATGTACATCAGTGACCAAGTCATCTAATCAAAGAAATACAATTTAAATGTGTCCATATTTCTTGTCAAAGTCTTTTTCAGATATTGGTGTTGTATGTGAGGAAAACAGGTGGGAGGACATTAGTAAAAAATAATCTTTTTGGGGATGTCTCTACCAGCTTTGCATATCTAGAGAGTGAAATTTTTGCCCATTCTTGTTTGCAAAATGGCTCAAGCTCTATCAGATTGGATGGAGAGCGCCTGTGAACAGCAATTTTCAAGTCTTACTACAGATTCTCAATTTGATTTAGGTCTGGACTTTGACTGGGCAATTCTTATACATGATTTTGTTTGATCTAAACCAGTCCATTCCATACAGCTCTGGCTGTATGTGTAGGGTCGTTGTTTCCGCTGGAAGGTGAACCTCTACCCCAGTCTCATGTCTTTTGCAGACTCTAACATGTTTTCTTCTATGATTGTCCTGTATTTGGCTCCATCCATATTTCCATCAACTCTGACCAGCTTCCTTGTCCCTGCTGAAGAAAAGCTTCCCCACAACATGAGGCTGCCACCACCATGTTCAGGGTAATGTGCAGTGTTAGTTTTCTGCCACACATAGTGTTTTGCTGTTAGGCCAAAAAGTTAAATTTTGGTCTCATCTGACCAGATCACCTTCTTCCACGTTTGCTGTGTCCTCCACATAGCTTCTCGCAAACAGGACTTCTTATGGCTTTCTTTCAACAATGGCTTTCTTCTTGCCACTCTTCCATAAAGGCCATATTTGTGAAATGCATGACTAATAGTTGTTCTGTGGACAGATTATTCTACCTGAGCTGTGGATCTCTGCAGCTCTTCCATTCACAATGAGCCTTTTGGCTGCTTCTCTGATTAATGCTCTCTTTGCCCGGCCTGTCAGTTTAGGTGGATGGCCATGTCTTGGTAGGTTTGCAGTTGTGCCACACTCTTTCCATTTTTGGACAATGAATTGAACGGTGCTCTGTGAGATGTTCAAAGCTTGGGATATTTTTTTTTTATAACCTAACTTTAAACTTCTCCGCAACTTTATCCCTGACATGTCTGTCTGTTCCTTGGCCCTCATGATCCTGTTTGTTTACTAAGGTTCTCTAACAAACCTCTGAGGGCTTCACAGAACAGTTGTATTATTACGGAGATTAAATTACACACAGGTGGAATCTATTTTCTAATAAGGTGACTTCTGAAGGCAATTGTTCCACTAGATTTTAGCTAGGGGTATCAGAGTAAAGGGGGCTGAATACAAATGCAGGCCACACTTTTCAGATATTTATTTGTAAAAAAATTTGAAAACCATCTACCATTTTCCTTTCACTTCACAATAATGTGCCACTTTGTGTTGGTCTATTACATAAAATCTCAATAAAATACATTTACATTTTTGGTTGTAACATGACAAAATGAAGAAAATTTCAAGGGGTATGAATACTTTTTCAAGGCACTGTAAATCCTTTAGTTGCTGGTATTCTGGAAGCAAGTAATGCCGTGCTTCTAATTCTGTTAAGGGTTCTTGAGTTTTATAGTCTCTGCACAAGTCTAAGTATGCTGAACCCTGTTGCAGTCTAACTTTGTACAATTCTGATCATTCATTCAAACCCCTTATCTGCCCTCATTGTAGACTGTAGAAGACTTACCTGTAGATCTGAGTGGGAAGGTTGTTCAGCACAAAATTGCGTGGAAGGAGCCTAAAACTTTGAAACCTTGTACAGCAGTTTTCTGACTAGCAAAGGGAAGAACAGTGCTAGGAGCCAATCAGGCTTTGCTCCATGCGCATCTGCTGGTAGAAAAAGAGCAGAGGGATGACTCATCTCTGTTCAGCTGCTACTTTCTTGGCCAATCAGCAGGATGGGGGTGTGTCTTGAACAGTGTTTTTGGGCAAGATTTGATGTTATGTCAAAGATCTGGGAATTCTGTTTTGCAGGAGTGTCTGGATCACAGAGCTGGCAGCACAGAATTACAAATTCTTTGACAGGTCATTGTGTATGTATTTAGCTGTATACCTGAAGTTCATGTTTAGAGTAAATTTAGGGTCACTATAACTTGGGCACAGTTGCCCAGGAAAAAAAATAAAATCATGCAATACAAAGTTCAGAAAAATAAACATGCATGAAATTCCAGTATGAGCAGTTAGTTGAAATTAGATTGAAAGTACCTGTTGATCCTGCCAGCTGTGTGTTGATGCGAAATCCAGTGCCTCAGTTCCTTAGGAAGCTTCAACAGTGCTCTGAAGTGATCGGCCCTGTACAATTTAGGAGTATGTCACTTCTGGACATTACTATGGCCTTGCTGATGATCTCCACCTACTGCCTGCTAAGTGAGCCACATCAGCCAGAGGATTTGCAGTCATGTTACAAAATATAAAGATAATACAGGCATTTAGCCAATTTTTTTTTTAAACAAATTTTACATAGTGGTTTTAAGCAGGTGCCATGGGGATATTTCAGGTATATTGTATTTCCATCAACTTAAAGTGTATCACTAGTTTTTTTTTTTTTTTGGTGCACAACGGGAGGGGGGTTGAGCAGGGTTCCCCTGCTACCCTGGGGGTTGGTGACTAGGGCAGGGATGTCCTCTGGGTTCCCTGCTGCAGTTGTTGGGCTGGGGGAGCGGATAGTTTGGCATCCCTGGGTCCATGCCTCACAGGGCCAGGTCCGGCCCCAAATTTAGGCCGTGGTTTTGCGGCCTACTGGTCGGGAGCTGTGTGCGACGGCCCCAGTGAGGGTGGCTGAAGCCACTACCTTCTGTTTTGGGCATCTGCCCTCCCTTCCGTTGCCCCTGGGTGGTTGACTCCACTGAGGCTCAAGCCCAGGCGGCTGGGCATCCACAGAAATTTAGGCCGTGGCTTGCGGCCTGCTAATTCATGCGGCCTTCGTCAGCCTTCGTTGGGGGGTGGCCCAAGTGAGCCTGGCTGGGATGAGTGCACTTGCGGCTGGGCCTCCACACAAATTGAGGCTGTGACTTGTGGCCTACTAGGCCATGGGGCCAGCTTGGCACCTCTCTTGGAAGGGGTGGCACTGTGGGAGAGGTTTAATTTTTGATGGCAACCATGCTGCCATTATTGTGGAAGGCACCTACCCCTTTTAGCGCTGCAGGACCATCAAGATACCCTGCATGCGTGTGGGCATCACGGCCCCCTTTTTAAGGGGGCTATTTACTACTGTGCGGGCCCCTGTGGAGGGGCTCAGAGGGTGACCCCCTTGTTTTTTTGCGGGGTCCAGTAGGTGGTCCATTCGTAGACCCTGGGTCGGTATCCCCCTTGCGGGATCGCATTCGGCGGCCCTCTCGATTGTTATGTTTTTCAGGGTGACCATAGTACGGTATATAGCATCCACCACCCTTCCTGCCGTATCTGTTCATCAGATCCTTAATCTGTTTCAGCCACCCCGGACGCAAGTCACCCTACTGGGTTTGCGTCCACGCCCCCTGAGTGCTCAGACAGTGAGGTGGTTTCCTCTGCTCCTCTAGCAGTGCATGAAAAGGCGCTGGTGGATGCCCTAATTGTGTCAGAGCATGAAATTTTAAACATGGCGGAGATGCTGCGTCAGAGGCGCCGGTCCCTTTTGGCACCACAGGTCCTCCACTGTGTGTGGGTGGGTGGGGTGTTCCCCTTTCCCACTTACTTTGACAACATTGTCACATAACAGCGGGGTTGTCCAAAATGTACTCTTGTCGTCCCTAAGTGTTTTGCTATGCAGTATCCTTATAAGAATTCCCTGCCTTAAAAGTGGACAGTCCCACCCGTAGTGGAATCCAGGTGATATAAAGCTATCTTAATTCTGGTTGAGGAGTCCTTGGCCTTTAAAGATCCGGTTAATAGGAGAGCAGAGGCTCTGACCCTCCATATGTTTCACTATTCCTCATCTCCGCTTCATGAACTGGCACACCTGAGAGATCAGCTGTGATAATCAGGATCTCCGCTTTTCTCTCTCTCATAAACAGACACCTCGGTCTGGTACAAGTGATCAGATTACCCCAATACTGGAGTCCTTGCATTGGCTACTAGTCAGGTTTTGCATAGACTTTAAGATCCTCTTGCTCACCTGTGAGGATCTTCATGGCTTGGCACCCCATTATCTGTCTGAACATTTATGAGCTTACTCCACTCGTAACCTCCGCTACTCAAATTCTGATCTTCTGTGTGTCCCCTCTACTCACCTACATTGGATGGGGGACACAGCCTTCTCCTGCTATGCTCCAAAACTCTGGAATTCATTTCCAAAGAACATTGGAGAGCCATCTCTAAAATCATTCTAATCATGTCTAAAAACATTTTTCTTTAGACAAGTTTTCATGTAATTGTACTTTTTTTTCCCTCTGTTTTACCCTGTGTATTTGTTGTGTTCTTGTTTCTTGTCTTTGTAAAGCACTTTGAGAAGCTACCTTTTTAAGGCACTATTTAATATAACATTTATTAATATTCCTTTATTTTTACAGCTATGTGACTGCTTGTGCTTTAGCACCAAATCAGCCTTTGCTGGCCACTGGATCCATGGACAAGACTGTGACTATCTGGAAACTGGGATCAGACAGTCAATCAGCAGGTGCTTGTATTTACAACATAAAAAACACAGAATAGTATTTTAGATTGCCCTTTTTAAAGTTGAAGTACAGGTATAGTTTTGTAATTAACACCTTAAGTGGAACCCTCCTATCTAGTATAGTCCCACACAGACCTCACTGCCCAGGTCCTGTGCTGTGCCTGACATTTATTCCTATTTAATGGCTGGTCACCTGTGTTTCATGGACTATGTGTGTTACCCTGAATAGTTGAAGGTCTAACATACATTTTTATAATTAATACTTGCCCTGTGTATGACTAGCTTAAGGCAATTGCAATAGCAACGGCAATAGCAACTTCTTGACTACAACTGTCTGTTAAAGTGTATTTTAACACTTTGTATTCTATTGGTCTTTGCCACGTCTTACTGTACAATACAAAGAAGACCTTTCTCCTTTTGGAGAGGGTTACTTGGACCTGACAGGGAACATTGCTTGGAGGATTTCCCTATCTGTTCTTTGTACTATAGTGAAGTTTTTGCCTTATTTATATTGAGACTTCAACCCAAAAGAAATCTAGGCATCCTCCCAATGGGCACAAATCCCTGGATTTTTTTTTTTTTTTGTTTCCAGCTGGCAGATTGAGAAGAACAGAGACCCACATTGAGAACTGGACAGAGAAAGATGTCAGGAACTGGCTCTCCGCAGAAGGCCTGGCAGAGGTAGAACAGAAGTTCAGCTCCAACAATATTGATGGTAAAGAATTACTTGACCTCACCAAGGACACGCTGCTCAATGACCTAAAGATAGGTAAGTCACACTCTACCTCTGTATAAAAATGTAGGGGGTGGTGGGAGTTTAGGAACCTAGCAGTATCCTTAAAACAAACAGTAAGAGTTTATCTGTCATTTTTCCAGTGTCAGCTTAGAAAATGGAAGCAAGCATTCATTTGATTGGTGTCAGAGGGAAAGTCTCTCTTTGCCATCGTCTAATTTTATGAAGAAGCTTCCGTGGTATTGACGCTTGTGTGGGTCACTAATTTATTTAATGGCAGCTCAAGTACGAGTGTACAAGGTACTACCCGTATTAACCTCCCAAACATCAAGTCTAACTGCCCCTAATCCCCCCCCCCCCCCCCCGACGTACACAAGGGAGCTGATTGCAGAAGAGCTCCTGTGTTAGGCTGCGCTCTACATACATACATACATGCAGGTGAAGGAAGCAATGTTGGCTCAGTGGTGGATGCACCCTTAACATGACATGCAACATTTGGGCGATGAACATAATAAGCCGTTTGACTCCCCATCTGAACTGGTGGTTAGGGGCACTTGGCGTGTGTATATATATATATATATATATATATATATATATATATATATGATAATTCTGCACCAAGTGCCTTTTTCTAACTCCTGTGTACACATACATAGGTGTTACACATATTCAGCCTGATAAACCATGAATACTGGCCTCATTACAAGGTATTTTTTTTTTAAAGCATCTTAGCTCAAAAATACCATAACTCATTTCCACGTTGGGAAAAAAAGCATATTATTGGCGTGATATCTAATGGAAAAAAAAGATGATGTGCTCAAATGCTTCTGAAGATCTAGAGCACTTGAATCCCCTAAGGGCCCCTTCAGAACCTCCTTTCAATGTAATAACGTCAAAGTTCCAGGCAGTTATTTAGTGCCAAAATGTGCAGGTACTGATCTTCTGCCGAGTCTTCTGAATGTTCCAAGCTATTGTTGTCACTTCATCTTACGGAATAAGTTTCAGTTAAAAACACAATGTTATGAGCGGATGTTAATGTGTGTTTTTGAATATGGATAAGTAGAGATTGCTGTGTACCTTTCTTTCCAAATTCATTATTCCTGTCATTAACAGAAAAAAACAAATAACGTTTAACTTGGCAGAGTCTCTAGGACTGCGAAATAAGATTATGAGGAAGATTGAAGAATTAAGGAGCAAGATGAAAGCAGCTTCTTGCAACATCCCTGAAGAATTTCTTTGCCCAATTACATGGGAGCTCATGAAGGATCCAGTCATTGCATCAGGTAAAAGGTGCACACTACTACGGAAATGAGGGTTTGGTACCATGCAGCAGAAGTTCAGAATTTTTATTTATATTTTTAATTATCAACCATTGAAGGACCCAGGAAGATAGTAATAGCTAGACTGTTGGATTATACTGCCTCCTTTAGAAGGTTCGGACACTGGCAAGCAAATGTTAAACCAGGCCCACACAACCCCACCTCTAAATGTCTGTCCATTTTTACTATGCTTTTTATCAGATTTGCTTTCGGATTTTAATACCTCTTCTGTTGAGATACTTTATTGTTCCACTTTGTCTCCTTGTAGATGTTTGGTTGCCCTCCACCTTGTCATTTGAGCCTATTATTTTTTATCAGGTAGCAGACCCCTTTAGCGTTGTTTACCTGCCCTGTTTCAGAACATCAGGTTACATAGTTGATGAGGTTGAAATGAAAAAAGATGCTAGTCCATCTCGTTCAAACAACAAGGTTGATCCTCTGTGTCCTTTGTCTTGCTTGTGGCAATTTCTTTATTTTATTTTTTGTCTTTGTCCCTTTTTTCCTAGCTAGTTTTCATTGGGAGTTGGTTGCTGCAGATGACCTTGTACTAAGATTCCAATGAATTCCTACATTCCTTTGTGCCTCCAAAACTCCATTTAGGGACATAGGAATCCAGTAAGTACAGCAAAAAATCCTGTACTTACAGTGAAATATTTTGTGTTATGGCCTTAAAGTGACAATGAACACACACCGTTTAATTTTCTATTTCTGTATATGGATAATGGCACTGTAATCATTTCAATAAAATAACATCTAAGTACCTTTTTCCTAATCAATATACAGCTGTCACATGACCCAGATCTTTCCCAGCCTGTCTGCTGGGAAAAATAAGCAAGAGGAGCTTCTAGTCCTCTGCCGCTGGTCACATGTTCAAAATAAAAAAAACAGCCTTTTGGATACAGAGTAAAAATAAATACTTGATATCATTAAACGGTTTTAAATTGTAGTACAAATATTTATTCAAAATCAACTATTATTTTTTTGGCTCTCACGCCCCTCCAGCCAGTGTCTTAAAATGAGAGAGGTAAAGCCTCCATCAATCTACAGGTAATATCCCACCCCCATTGTGTTTAGCTTGTTGGTGGGCATGGAGGAGGAGGGAGGGAGGGAGTGAAGTGGGTGGTCATTTACCCCTGTGTATACGCCCACATGTGTGACTCTATAGTCACATGGGCTGCTCAGATGTGATAGGGAGGAAATGCACAGCATAGAAACTCACTGAAAACTGAGCATGTGCAGAGCTGCCAACGCAGCTCTGCAAAATCCCTGGCCGAATTGGGGACATGAACATAAGGTTTAGATAGAGAGCAGCAGGATCAACCAGGTTTTTTTTTTGCAGAATACAGAAGATGAATCTCATATTGAATGCATGAGTATGAACAAAATGTAATACACCATTTATTGATCGTTTTTTATGATGTGGGTTTAGTAACACTTTAACCACTTAACGACCGCCCACCGCAGATATACTGCGGCAGGCAGCCGCTGCTGGGCAAAGTGACGTATGGGTACGTCACTCGCTCAGCCGTCTGTAGGGGGTGAGCGCGCACGCCACCGGAGACGCGCTCCCGCCCCCGCTCGTTCACAGGCATCCCCGCGCGAGTGACCGGTGGCTCTGATGTCCGCTGGCCACTCGCGATCTCCTGCTGGAGAGGGAGAAAGGCAGGCGGCTGATGTAAACACAGCCGTCTGTCATTCTCCCTGGTGTAACTGCAGAGACTGTACGATCCTGCTATGTAGGATCTTAGGTCTCTGTGGTTACATCAAAAGCCACGCCCCCCACAGTTAGAATCACGCCCCTAGGGATACATTTAACCCACTGTTTACCAATAAATTTAACCCCTTCCCTGCCAGTGCCATTTTTACAGTAACAGTGCATATGTATAGCACTGATTACTGTAGTAATGTCACTGGTACCCCCAAAAGTGTCAAAAATGTCAGTCAAGGGTCCGATCTGTCCGCCGCAATGTCGCAGTCCCTCAAAAAAAAAAAAAAAAAAAACCACGGATGGCCGCCATTACTAGTTAAAAAAAATAAATGAATAAAAATGACAAATCTTTCCCGTAGTTAGTAAACGCAATAACTTTTGCGCAAACCATCAAAATACGCTTATTGCGATTTTTTTTTTTTTTTTTACCAAAAATATGTAGCAGAAAACAAATTGGCCTAAAATGTTTAAAAAATTTTGATTTTTACATTTTTTTTCATATAAAAAAAATTTGAAAAATATTGTTATTTTTTCAAAATTGTCGCTCTTTTTCTGTTTATAGCGCAAAAAGTAAAAATCGCACAGGTGATCAAATACCACCAAAAGAAAGCTCTGTTTGTGGGAAAAAAAGGACGTCAATTTAATTTGGGTACAGCGTCGCACAACCGTGCAATTGTCCGTTAAAGTCACGCAGTGCCGAATCGCAAAATAGGCCCTGGTCTTTGAGCAGCCAAATCCTCCGGGGCTTAAGTGGTTAAGATTGCCTAATGACCGTTACAGGCAGGGTTCTATGGGGTCTGACTTGATGTTTTTTGTATGCCACTGTCTAAACTTCCTGAAGGCGGCAGTAAAACCCAAATATCTAAGAATGCCACATTCTTGTTTTCTCAGTAGATGATAAAATCTATTCAGGGATACAGCAACCTAGCAAGTATAAGAAAAAATGCGGTACTTACTGTAAATTATTTTCTTGAGTCCTTTTAGGAACATGGGTCCCCATTTCTCTGATCCACCATAGCCTTGGATTTCTCACAAAACTGGGGCATTATGGTTGGCGGCAGGGTTAGAAGGGGGCTAGCTCAACATTGTTTTTCATTTGCCACTTTTTAAACCTCCTGACAAACAGTATAATCCAAATATCTAAGAATTATTATTATCCTGTGTCCTTCAAAAGATTTTAAAATAAGTCCAAAAATCGTATTTTTTTAGGGCATGTAACTCACATAGCAACAGGATCACTAAAGAGAGCACTCGCTTCCCCTATGATGTCACTTCCTTGCTGGTCAAAATGCTGCAAAATCTCACTTGCTAGTAACAGAGAAGTGACACCAACATCCTCACTGGTTTGGGGAATGAGCAAGCAATGGAATAGGAACAGGTGAGTGTTCTCTTTGGTTTAACAATTCTGTTGCTGCCTGTGTCGGAATAGCTAGTGCAAAATTAGTGAACTGTCATCAGTTAAATTGAATCTGATCAGTTGCTGTGGGTTACTTTACTGCCTTATCAAATAAGCCCATGGGTTTTCATCCAGGCTTTATTTTTTACTCTTGTATGGCCTGAAAAGCACAAGTACAGTCAGGTGTATACAGTTCTATTTTAAAGCTTGGTCAGTGTTTTAAGCCTTCTGTTTCCTATGTCAAATGAAGCAGGTACTCTCAGCCCTGTGATGTTGAATGGAGCCTGGATTGCTGCTATAAGTGTATAGGAATTTGAAAACAGTATTTCTACAGTGGGGGAAAAAAAACTCTTTTCACATGGGAAAATAGTCGTGCATGGGATAACATGTCTAATGATGTCAATAGCCACAAGCTAGTGAGGTCTGTGTGTTTACAGCAGCATTTTGGTAAATCTGAGCATCCAAACACTGGATACTGCTTACTCTGTAGGAGACATATTTGATTTCTAAGCTATTAACCACAAATACTGAATACTAGGGGAGGTTCTGTTTTATGTGTTTGTAGTAGCGATCGACCAATATATCGAGGGCTGATCTGCACTTTCCCCTGATATATCGGAATCCGCCAGCAAGGTGGCCGATATTTCGGAAAGTGCTGTACCGGAGTGATGCCTGCAGCTAGAGGCATTCCCCGGTACCACGTCCATAGCCGACGGTCGGCTGTCTTGTAATGTCTTGAAGCAGCTCGGCTGTCATTACAAGGAGCGGGAAGGGACGCGACCCCCCCCCCCCCCGGCTCGCCGGGGTCTCCCATCCCAACCGGAGATCCGGGCAACCATCAAAGCCACATTCAGCTCTGATCGGATCTCCATGCAAAAACCCGGAAGTGATGTCATGACATCACTTCCGGGTACTGGCGCCTGATTAAAAAAAAAATGACCGCATTCAAAACAGCCAAACTTTGCGTTTTGAATGCTTTTAGGTGCAGAGGAGGGGTTTGGGGTCTTTTAGACCCCTAGATTCCTCCACAAGAGTATCTGTCAAGTAAAAAAATAAAAATATATTTTTTTTAAATGTACGAAAATATCGGCCCATACCGATGCGCGATGACCAAAATATCGGTATTGGTATCGGCAATGAAAAAACTATATCAGTTGATCACTAGTTTGTAGTATAATACCCCATGCCATAACCAAGCACGCAGGTTGAACTGAATGGACTAGTGTCTTTATTCAACCATACTGATCTCGTTTTAACCTATCACTATCAGGCCCTATTGTCCAGTCTGCTGAGGCTTTATATTCTGTGATTATAACATTAAAGTTTTCTGATCAACAGAACAGTCAGGCAATCAGCAACTTCAAAAAGATTGTTCAGAAATGGCATCCTACAGGTATTTCAGTATGGGTTTCCTTGAGGTGTACATAAGAGAGTGGTTGCCTGGTCTGGCAAGCCCTAGTGGGCTAGGGAATTGTTCAGTCCCTGAAATTCCTCCCCTGGCTTGCTTAGGGAAGGAATCCATTGGCCATGATATTTTCTTATTTTATTTTTTTTTCATGCCGGATTGCCATTTACCCAAGACCAAAGTGTGTCTGAAAGCTTTATAGGTTCAAACCTATATGCTTGTACATTGTTACATACATTGTTTGGTGGCCCAATTCTGGATCAATGGCTAGTTTAATTTACTGCTGTAAGCACCCTTTCCAGTGAACAATCCAGCTAAAAAATGGTTCTATACAAAATGGCTGCCTTTCTGCATGTAGGTGGCAGTTATCTTAAATGGTTTTTAGCAACATTAAAAATGCATTTATGGATAAGGAGACTACCACAGTGCTACAGCTAAGATGCATAATACAATTCCTATTATTAACATATTTAGGTCTAATGAGTCTTGAGGGCCTGCGAAAGAAGGAGTTAATTTGTTTTTCAGGCAGCCAGGAAAACCTAAAGGAAAAGATTGTCAGCTTCAATTAATTAGCAAGTCACGTCCTTGTTTCTATGCTTCCTATTTACACATGAAAGCATCTGGCCGACTGGGGACTTGTGCGCGAAGCTTAGATTATTCCTGTGACAGTTCAATGACGAACGCTCACAAAACAATTTCAGACTTGCACTAAAAAAGTAATTAATGATGTGAAAGATTTGCTCCAAATCTTTTTCTCTCACTTATCAAACGCTTGGGGGGGAAATTTATTTTCTGAAGGAGAGTACTTTTAAAATACTTTGCCTGCTGTGGAATGGAAACTAGCAAAGGACAAAGAGCACTATGAACGGGGGCAACAAGAGGTTTTTGATCATTTTTTTTGTTTTAGCCATGACGATTTACACAGTTTTTAAAGACCCCCAAAGACTCCTCAAATTTTTTCTGATTCCTGCAGAATCCTCCAAAATTTGAGCTGTGGGTGGCCCTGCAAGCACCACCCAGCTTGAAACAGGTCAAATTAAATTGACTGAGCTGGTTGGAAAATTATTGGCAGAATCTCTATCTACACACACACCATCAAAGCTAGGGACTATATAAACACAAACAAAAATCTTAGCAAATTACTTGCTAAATTTGATGCCACAATATAGTAAAGAAAGGGTATATATAGTCTTTGTGGGGGGTAAAGCTTAGCCTTGCTCAAGCCTTCTTCTAGATCATGGAAGCCATCGATCACTACTTTCTGTAGGCTTAGAGGTAAAGCCAGGGCTTTGAAAGAGAAGTTGTTTTCATTTGTATCTTTGGAAACTTACATTGCACATTACTATTTTAGTGCTTTGGAGTACTATTGAAACCATAGGTGCAAAGCGGCCCTTAGTGTTAGAGACCACACTTTTCAGAGCAGTGTAGCGCAAAAAATCCCTGCCGTTTTCACCAAAATGTAAAGCTGGTTATACTGTATATGTTGGGATTTCTCTCCTTCTCTGCCATGGGCTGCACATGAGAAATTACTCAATTCATAAACTGATAAATCTGCAGTTCCAGCTATTATATTCTGACAGCAAGTGCCTGTGGCTGTCAGCATTTGCATCCAATCGGATGGAAGAACTGTTCAGCTAATCTGTTTGCCCAAGAATGTTTCACCCAGCTCTTGAAAAAATTTGATTTGAAAAACTGACTTTTAGCCATACAGTAAAGGGCACAGGATTGTAAGGTCTTTACCATAGATAATATGCAGCTACGTTCAGGTAATTGAACATTGGCAGTTTATTTTTGTTAGTGTCCTTCGATGATAGATGACTTCACTCAGAGAAAAGAAAAACCTCCATAGGAAGAAGGTAAGCTTCTTCCACATTCTACCAAGATGATTCTCCTATTAATTTTCCTGGCTGCTCCACGACCATTGTAATCCTAGTACAGCTTCTGAATTGGTTGACTCACTGGCTGAGCCTTAGAAGGATGTACCCAGACTCCAATGGATTGAAGAAATGGGAGCAGCATGTAATATTGCTAGGTTGCTAGAGGAGGAAGACCCCCCACCCTCCCTCCCTCATTCTGAGGATTCAAATCAGTGCGATGACATTTCATACAAACTCAAGGATCCCATTGCTTCCCTTATTGCCCCTGCTTAGCTTTAACAAGACCCCCATGGAACCTATAGAGGATAATTCTGTGTTTGAGGACTTGGATGGACAAGAGGTTAGAGGTCCTCTTATCTTTAGTAGGCCCCCACCATGTAAGCTGTAGTTGTTTCCATGGCAGTCTGTCAGACCATTGCTGTCTGGACTAAGTGCATGGCCTGAGATCTTACTTTCAGTCCACAGTTGACTACACCTCTTACCAGTAGCCTTGCACTGCTTTGAGAACAGCTTGGTGGATACACTTTTCCAAATCTCCAGGATGTGCAGGATCCTTTTGCTTAAATGTTGGTTAGGGGAACTCCAATGTAAGAAACTTCTAGAGCAGATACCCATTGAAGGTTAATGCTTGTTTGGCTGCTCCTTGGATAAGTACATCAAGGAGATCAGAGGAAGCAAGAGTACTCTCCTCGCCCAGAAAAAAGGAAGGATCCCACTCCTGGATTTAGGAAAGGTTCCCTTGGTCTCTCCTAAACCTGCAGTTTTTAAATCTAAGGCAAGAACATGCTTTCCGAGAAAGACGTGGCCCTGCAAACCAGCGAAGTCTGGTTCCAAGCTCTCTCTCCAATGACAGGTCATTCCCAGTTGTCAAGAGTTGGATGTCTTTCTGCCTTCTGGTCCCAGGAAATCTCAGTTGTCTGGGTTGAATGTGTAATTTACAGGGACTACAAACTGGATTTTCAAACTCTCCCTTCCCCCACTAAAATGGATGGATCTGATTGCTGCAATTCAGCATCTTCTGTCCCAGAAAGGCATAAACATTCTTAAACCAAATGGAAGTGTCTGGACAATTCTTCAACTAAAAACTCTCAGCTTGTTCCTGCAAGGTCATATGTTTTGCATGGAAGCTGCCAGGTCAGTCATTGCCTTCCTCCTTTCTGGAGACATTCTGAGTGCTTACTTGCACATTCCCATCTTCCTCTTCATCATTGCTATGTGCATTTTAGGATGGGCAATCTGCATTATCAGTTTGTTGCCCTTACCTTTAGTCTGTTCCTCTATCTCTAGGTTTTCACTAATGTGCTTGCCCCAATCTTTGCTGTGCACCATGCTCAAGGGATTCATGTGGTGGGGTACCTGGATGATCTCCTGCCGAAGTATCAGTCTCTCCCTATCCTTTTTAGCCAAAATCCAGCGGGCAGTACACTCAGCATAGCTTCCATTGGATCCACAGCTTGTGGTAGTCTTCACTAGAACTGTCTCATGAGTACCTGGGCCTTACTTTAGACATGGTCCTTTGTAGGATCCTCCCACCCCAGGACAAACATCTGCCCTTCTGCTCCCATGGCCCAGGCCCTTGGCCCAGAGAAGACCCTTTGCTTCATGCCTTCATGAAAGGTTTTGGGTCTAAGTTTGCTTCCTTAAAGGCTGTTTCATTTGCCCAGTTTTACTGTGGACCCTTGCAGCATGGGACAAATGGGCTCAGTCCTTGGACCACCCTATGTGTCTGACCTACAAGGCCAGACTAGTATTAGTCAGGATTTATATAGGAGCAACAGTTTGCATAGCACTTTGCAACATGAGGGCAGACAGTACAGTTACAATACAGGAGGAATCAGAGGGCCCTGCTCATTAGAGCTTACAATCTAGCAGATTTGTGGCATGTTGGTTTTTCAGAAGCCCTTACCTCCAAAGAGATGAAATGTTCTCATGATAGATGCCAGTCTATTAGGGAGAAGGTGTCCCGGATGCCTTCTTGGTACAGGTACTCAAGTTGTTGGAGGTTGTCTGTCTTCCCATCAGCATCCTAGAACTCAGGGAAATGTGGTTGTCCCTTCAAAGCTGGACACCTCAATTGCAAGAGAACTCACTGTGGGCCTTTGTGGTGAATGCTCTGGTGACACTATCTGAGCAGTTTCATTCTTACCTCTTTGTGTCCTGCTCTGAAACATACAAAGGTATCTTCTCTCCACTGTCTTGACATGTTTTGTGCTGTTAAAGTCTATTATTTGGCTACAGTAATTTTGTAAGCAATTCGCTTCCTTTTTTATTCCATTAGAGGGTTCTTGCTAGGTGGATTATTCAAACCTTTAGGCTTTGTGCACACTGGATTTTATCAAAATGCCAGTAGAAAGCTGTAGCAGGAATTTTTTCAGGGTTTTTTAGCGTTTAAGAAAAACTAAACTCCCACAAAAGCTTATGGCTCAAAAAACGTTGATGAACGCCGAATAGCCGCATTTTCAGCTTTTATCAGTTAGAGCATTTTTACAGCTGAAAAACTTCTCTCAAAACCCACTAGTTCTGTGTTTTTTTTTTTTTCCATCCAGAAAAGCCCCTGCCAAAAACTGCTGATAACAGCCTATGTGTGCATGGACACATAGGATAACATGCTGGGGAGTTTACTGACTGCAGAAAAAATGCCTGATGCCAAAAACAGCAGCTGTAAAAATGTCCAGTGTGCATGAGGCCTTATTCTAAGGATAGGGGTTTCTCCCTCCCTGTTAAGGCACACTCTACCAGGTCTAATAGATACTTGTTCCTGAAAAGCCCAATAAGCACTGTTTCTCAGATTTACAAGGCTGTTACCTGGTCCTCTGTTCACAAATTTAAGTTTTACCAGGAGGATGTTCAGGTATCTTGACAGTTTCCAGCATAAGGTGCTACAGGCTGCTCTGAGTTCTATCAAGGCCTTCCTGGCCAGTTATATGGGCCTGTTGGTGTTGGGTCAGAGAGGTTATATAGAGAAAGTTCCAGAATCTTTTTGTCATTGTCAAATCACCTGAAGGAAGCTCTGCATAACACCTGGTGAAAACTGAAGAGCCTGTGTCCTATACTGTTCTCCAGGGAACACATTTTATTGTTAAAAAAAATCCTATTTTGTTGAGCCAGGTGGTGCCAACAGGGCCATGCACTGAATGAATTTTAGCTGATGCAACAGCAATCTGACAAAACTTGATCCATGTATGGGTGGGTGTAGAACAACTTAATTTTTCTGCATATTAGCTGGATTAAAGGATAAGTTCACCTTTTGTAACATGCTACACTGCTTCCTATTAGTGTGTAACTGCTTGGGTGTATGACGTATGGCCAAACAGCTTACACACAGAGTCTGCAAGAGCCCTGCATTGCACCCACAATCTGCTGGTCGTGGGTGCAATGCTTTTTTGGTTCCCAATAAAAAATTAATAAATGCAGTTTTCTCTTTTGTTCATTGACGGACACAGCTCCTGATTCTTCCTAACCTATGGGTTATACTGCCCCCTATGGGAGTAGGACACTAGGCAGGAAAAAGCTGGACTACGCCTATGGGCTGTCCCAGGGGGTATACACCCACTCTCAGTTATAGGCACTCAGTTTTTTTTCCTGCCTAGTCAGGAGTAAGGACCTCGTTCTAGAATCTCTGGTCCTGGCAATTTCTTCTTTTCCTCCTTTTATTATTTTGTTCCTGTGATCTAAAATCAAGTGCCGGACTGGGCGACGAACTGGATAATCTAGATCCTTAGGGTCCAGCCAGCAAGCGCATGCAGACCGCAGCTCCGCGCTAGGTCGGCCGTGACATTGCCCCACTGGACAGGGGCTGGCCTGCGAGTTAAACGTCTCGCGAGGGCGCATACGAACTGGCTTAGTCCTGAGTCACAGCGTTTCCTCCTGGCCGACAGCACCCACAGTACGATGGAGCAGTGCCCACTCTGTTCCTGGTGTGGTAAGTAGCTGTCCCCCCTCTACCCGTGGAGGGTTTTGGGATGGACGTGGGCCCCTCCCTGGGAAGGCGGGTTCCCCTTCTTCCGCCCCAGCCCCTCTAAAATTCCAGGGGTCACTGTGGGTGAGGTTATGAGCTGGCTGTTGTCACATGCTCTTAAGGGGGACTGGATGGAGTTGCTGCTAACAAGGTATTCCTGGTGCATAGCGGGAGGTTGAGCAGGGTTCCCTGCCATCCTGGGGGTTGGTGACTAGGGCAGGGATGTCCTCTGGGCTCCCTTCGACGGTTGTTGGGCTGGTGGAGCAGATTGTTTAACATTTGTGGGTACACGCGGTGGTTCCCGGGTGAGGTTATTTGGCTGTTGCCACATGCTCTTAAGGGGGGCTAGTTGGAGTTGCTGCTAACGGGGTTTTCCTGATGCGCAACTGGGGGTTTAGCAGGGTTCCCTGCCATCCTGGGGGTTGGTGACTAGGGCAGGGATGTCCTCTGGGCTCCCTGCAGCGGTTGTTGGGCTGGGGGAGCTGATGGTTTAACATCCGCGGGTACGCGCCTCACGCGGCCAAAAATTTAGGCCGCAGCTTTGCGGCCTACTTGGAAACTTTGTGAAGCGGTACCCGTAAGGGTGGCTGAGACCACTGCTTCCCGTTTAGGCATCCACCGTCCCCTCCGCTGCCTCTGGGTGGTTGGCTCTGCTGGGGTTCACGTCCAAGCGGCTGGGCGCCCACAGAAATTTAGGCTGTGGCTTTGCGGCCTACTAGGCCATGCGGCCGAGTCGGGCGCATTTTGCTTGTGGTGTCCTTATGAGGATAAGTGCATTAAAAGGTGGACGGTCCCACCTGTAGTGGACTCATCGGTTTAAAGGTTAAATAAAGCATCTTAATTCCGGTTGGGGAATCCCCGACCTTTAAAGGTTTGGCTGATAGGAGGGTGGATGCTCTGGCCTGCCATTTGTTTGCTGTGGTTGGTTTGGCACTTAGGCCGGTATTTACTAGTGCCCTGGTGTTGCAAACGCTGACGAGTGGGCTAAACTTTTATGCCAGGACGTGGAGGGGGAAACAACTTCCCCCTGTCTTTGCAGAGCTGGTGGATCAGTTGGTCCAGGGGCTACAATTGAACTTGGATGACTTTTTGGATATGGCTCCTTTGATTTCTAGGCTGTAGGTATCAGCAGTGGTCCTTCGACATATTATCTGGCTGAACTGCAGACCAGACTTCTAAGAAGGCCTTATCTGATCTCCTTGTAGGGTAATCGCCTGTTTGGAGCTTCCTTGGATAACATCGTAAAGGGTCTCGCAGGGGGTAAGAGTACTCTTCATTCTCCTCGGCTCATAAGAGGCCTTTTCATCTCTCAGGGTCTCACGATCAAAAGTCAGGGCCTCCACCAGAGGTTCCAAGAGGACCTGGTTTGTTTAGCCACAAGCGGGGTCTATCAGACCTGCGGACAAGGCTGCCTCTGCATGCAGGGGCGCCCTCACCAATATCTGGGGTGGTGGGACGTCTTCCCTGGACTTACAGGACAAGTAGGTCCACAAAGTTATTTGTTCAGGCTACAAGATCAAGTTCGGTCTTATCCTCCGGAAAGGTTCTTCTCTTCCAACCTACACGTGTCCCCAGATCTCTTACGGGATCTCTTTGGGGCAGTGCAAGACTTGTTACTTCAAGGGAGACTGTTCCTGTTCCGACTTCGGAATGTTTTCAGGGGTTTTTTACTCAAACGTCTTTACAGTCCCCAGGAAGGAAGGCAAGATATGTCCAATTCTGAACCTTAAGGCGCTAAACTTTGTGCGAGTACAGAAGTTCCACATGGAGTCCATTCACACAGTAGTAGTGTCCCTACATTAGGGGGATTTCTTTTCGCTTCTATCGACATGAAGGACACCTACCTGCATATTTTAATATGCGCCGGTCACTAGTTCTTCCTCTGTTTTGCCGTGGGAGGGGAGTATTATCAGTTTGTGGCGTCGACCTTAGTCTCGCCGCCGCTCCTCGGGTCTTCAAAAGAATGTTGGCCCCCCGGGGCTGGCATTGTTTGAGTCAGCGGGGGATCGTGGTACTGGGGTACCTGGACGATCTTCTGCGCGTGGTCTCTAAAGCCAACTAGAGATTGCTCTGTGAACTCTGAGGGGGTTTGGTTGGATTCTGGACCTTCAGGAGTCTGCTTTGGTTCTGTCACAAAAACTGGACTATCTGGGTCTGACTCGACCTTCGGCCTCAGCCGGAGTGTTTCTTCCTCTGGAAAAACTCCAGACATTGCAGCAGGCAATTCAGCTTCTGTTGTTCAGTAAATGGTCATCCCTCAGGGCTTGCATGCGGGTGCTGGGCCTAATCACTCCTAAAGAGATTCTGGTAAAATGGGACATGATCCACAGTCTCTAGAGGTGGCTTCGTTCTCCAGCACTTGGACAGGGAAAATCCTCTCTCCCCATTTACTGGAAGGTTGTCACAACGGTTGCCAGCCTGTCCGAGTGGGAAGATGTTCTCAGCACAGACGTGCTCAGGGGGTCCGGACTCTGGCAGAGTCCAGACTGCAGATTAATGTACTGGAACTCCGAGCAATCAGACTTTGTCTGGCTCATTGGACAATTTGTCCTCTGAGGTGTAGGTACGAATTAATTTGGACAATGCCATGGCTGTCAATCACTAAGGGGGCACAAGAAGTGTCCTCGCGGCTTGGTAAGTAGCCGGCGTTCGAAGGTGGGCTGATTGATTCATTCCAGCCTCTCAAACTTCTGCCACGACTCCTGTGCAGGATCCAGGCAAAGGGATTCCAGTCCTTATAGTGGCTCCAGACTGGCCTCGCCGGTCTTGGTACACCGATCTGGTACGGCTGGTCACTGATGCTCCTTGGGGGACTTCCTCTCAGGGAGGATCTGCTGTCCCCAGGACCAATCTTCCATCCTGCTTTACAGTCCCTGGCTTGACGGCTTGGCTGTTGAACACCAAGTGCTGAAGGATGGAGGTTTGTCTGAGTCGGTGATTCCTACACTGTTAAAAGCTAGGAAATCGACTTCTAGGAAGATCTACCATTGTACGTGGAAGACGTACATTGCGTGGTATGTCTCTCAGGGTTCATCCACGTTCCTTCTCGGTGGATCAGATCTTAACCTTCGTTCAACCTGGGGCCTTGAGTACCATCAAGGGCCAGATAACGGTTTTTGGTGGTCTTTTTCCAACGACCTTTGGCCACACACACTCCCTGGTGCGTACCTTTTCTTCAAGGTGTCCGACATTTGGTTCCTTCAGTGCGGGCTCCGTTGTCGCCCTGGAATCTTAACATTGTGCTTTCAGCTCTACAAAAGACTCCCTTTGAAAATATTTGGGAGACTTCACTGCCCCAGAAGTTGGCCTTCTTAGGTGGCTATTACCTCTGTGCGCATGGTGTTGGAACTGGCGGTGTTATCCTGTCCTTCACCTTCTAGTGATTCAAAAGGATAAGGTGGTGCTTTGCCTCTGTCCGTCATTCCTTCCTAAGGTGGTCTCTGACTGTCATTTCAATGAAGACATCGTGTGGCCTCCCCTGTGTCCCAGGCCAAAACACCCAAAGGAAATTGCCTTGCATGTGTTTCAGGCAATTAGGGTGTACCTGACAGCTATGGAGTCTTTTAGGAAGTCAGACTCTATTTGTGCTCACGGACAGACCTCACAAAGGGTTGTCTGCTTCTTTTGCGACCATTTGCAGATGGATCAGATGGTGGTTCAGGTCTGTTGCATCAAGAGTCAGGTTCCTCCTTTCCCTGTCAAGGCGCACTCTACTAGGGCGTTTAGTGTCTCTTGGGCTTTCCGTCATCCAGCGTCAGTGACGCAGGTTTGCAAGGCGGCCACCTGGTTGTCGGTGCACAATTTAACACAGTTTTTTGTAAAGTTGGCATCTGCGGATGCTTCTTTTGGCCGCAAGGTTTTACTGGCTGCTGTTTGGAGAATCTGGTCCTCTTTGAGGGTATATTTTTTTTTTTAGGTGAGCAGTTGTTTGTGGTTGAGCTCCACGTTACCTGGTTGGCTTTAGTTGGCCTTAGGAATTTTTTTCTGCTGTTTCCCACCCCTCATGTTTGACACTGCTTTGGGACGTCCCAATGGTTAAGAAGAATCAGGAGCTGTGTCCGTCAATGAAGGAAAAAGAAAAAATGGATTTTTGTAAAATCTTACCGTAAAATCCTTTTCTCTTAGCTCATTGACAGACGTAGTCCTCGGTGATACAGCACCTTCGGGTTATGTTGCCTCCACAGGAGTAGGACTAGACAGGAAATAAAATGCTCTGGCCACACCCTAGGGGCAGTCCCAGAGGGTATATCCTCTCTCTCTCTGCCTCAGCAAATCAGTTATGTCATAAAAGCAGTCTTTAGAGAATTTAACCCAACCCAACTCAAAAAAACAGAGGGGCGGGTACTACGTCTGTCAATGAGCTAAGAGAAAAGGATTTTACGCTAAGATTTTACAAAAATCCATTTTTCTCTATCGCTCATTGACAGACGTAGTCCTCGGTGATACAGCACCTTCGGGAAGTCCCAGAGCAGTATCACAAATGAGGGGTGGGAAAATGGAAATCAAATCCAAATCTAGAAGGCACAACCGGTGCCAACTAGAAGTTTACAATGCTCATCCTTAATGATGAGACTCAACAAAAAAATTTTCAAACAGAAAAAACCCTCGAGGTAGACCACCGGTCTCCTCAAATTGCGGCCTGCAAAACCTTGCGGCCAAATGAGGCATCCGCCGATGCCATCACATCAATTTTATAACATTTTGTAAAGGTATGTACCGACGACCAGGTGGCCGCTTTACATACCTGGACCACTGACGCCTGATGGCGAAAGGCCCAGGAAGTACTGAGCGCTCGAGTGAAGTGCGCCCTAACAGGGAACGGAGGATTCCGACCCTTAATAGAATAAGCCTGTACCACCGTCTGACTGATCCATGTAGATATGGTCGCGGCAGACACAGGCAACCCCCTTCAAGGGCTATCCGTGATCACAAAAAGTGAGCCCGTCTTACGAAAACCACTTTAGGAAGGAAGGATGGATTCGGAAGAAGAACCACCTTATCCCTATGAACCACCAGATCTGGGGAACGACAGGATAATGCGGCCAGTTCTGACACCCTGCATAGAGAATTAATGGCCACCAAGAAGGCCACCTTCTGGGAATGTAAGCAAGGGAATCTCCCTAATATCTTCAAAGAGAAGTTTCTGAAGAACCGACCACACTAAATTAAGATACCAGGCGGTAAGGGTGCGCGCACTGGCGGAGCCAGATGTCGCACCCCCTGGATGAAATTCCGCACCAAGGAATGATTAGCCAAAGGTTTCTTGAAAGAAGATTGCTAACGCCGAAAACCTGACCCTTGATCGTGCTCAAGGATAGTTTCTGCTCAACCCCTTGTTGCAGAAAGACCAAAATTCGGGTCACCGAATAGGTATGTGGGGAAAATCCAATAGATTCACACCATGCAATATAAGACTTCCATGTGCTGGAAGTCGCTTTCCTTGCTTTAACTGGAGGTAGGAATAACTGAAGCTGACACTCCCTTGTCCTTCAGTACCTGGGTCTCAATGGCCAGGCCAATAAGCCAGCCACTGTAAAGCAAGATGGAAGATCGGTCCCTGAGACCGCAAATCCTCCCTGAGAGGAAGTCTCCAAGGAGCGTCCACGACTAGCCTCGCCAAGTCGGCGTACCAGGCTTGACGAGGTCAATCCAGAATTTCCAGAATAACTGGAATTCCCTCCACCTCTATCCTGCGAAGAAGTTCCCGCAGCAACTTGAGAGGATGGAAGGCATGCCGTAGCTGATACTGCCCCCACGGGGCGATCAGCGTTTCTGCTGCGTCCGCTAGAGGATCGTGGCGCGAGCTACAAACCTCCGCACCTTCCTGTTAGGCCAAGGTGCCAACAGATCCACATCCGGGATGTCCCAATGAAGGGACAGCTAGGGAAAAAACCTCTGGATGAAGAGGCCATATGCGATCGGATCCGAATCGGGCTGCTCTAGAGCTGCTCGATCCAGTAAATCAGACAAAATCTGATCGCTCTCAATTCCGATACCCTTATTGGTAATCTGGATACTATCGGAAGAAATGACTTCCCCTGGTTGAGCATCGGAGACTTCCTGGTCCTCTCGCTCAACCGGATCAGATTGTCCAGGGAATCGGAAATTCTGATTCCATTAAAAAAGAATCTCCTTCAGGAGAATTCGGGTATGAGACTGGGTATACGGTACTGCCTCTAAGAAGGCCACCATCAGTCCCAGCCAATTGACGGACAGCAACATCCGAATCGTTGACTGAACCTTCTGGAGTTTCCCAGCAAGGAGAAACTCTCTTGCCCAGGATGTATCCAACCTTAGGCCCAGATAGTTCAGTCTCCTGGTGGGAACCAGGGATGATCTTTGGGAAAGCGAAAAAACGCTGATGTCCTGCGATGATGGGGATATAAAGATAGGCATCCTATATGTCTATGGACGCCAGGAAATCTCTTTTATGCAGGGAGGCCACCACTGTACGGATGGACTCTATTTCTTCCCAAGTCCAGATTTGGACGCACCTTGCCCTCTTTCCTGGGCATTGTGAATAGGTTCGAATAGAACCCCTGAAACCGTTCAATGTTAGAAGGGCAGAATCGCACCGGTGGAAGTGATCGAAACTCGATCCTGTGTCCTCCAGAAACCGGTGAAGACACCCCCCCCCCCACCCCAGAGATGGGTAGGGGCGCATCAGGCTATATTCTTCAGGCTTGGCTGAGCCGGACTCTTTGTTTACCCGACCAGCGCCCTTTGAAACCCCTCTAAAGGGGCTTTGGAGGGTTTCGCCTTATCGCCCGCCCTCGCGGAACGAACAACTCTATATGAGCAGAAAAGGAAGGTCCTCGTTAGTTACGAGGTCTTTTTATCCTAACAGTCTGTGGCAAGACAGCAGGTGGTACCGTCTATCCTATAAAGAGGAATTCCTCAAACGGATAGCACCTAGCCATGCGTTTGGAAATAACAGGGGTTCGTTTCAAAACGACCCCATTTGGGTAAAGGAAAATCCTTCGCCCTTTTGGTAGGCTAAAAAGTACCAAAAAGGAATCTCAGTCTCAGCTACCCCTGCCGGTGTAACCTCAAGACTAAAGGTTTCCCGGACGGACACAACTAGTGCATCCACCACTCTTGTGCTATGGCGGAGGCAGAAACGTGCTCCTCACTGCTGAGGAGATATTACCTGAGACAACAGCCCCCTAAGAGGGACCTGCAACTGCATTGACCAGATTCCCGAATCCGTATCTGAAGTATCTGATAAACAATAGGGGTAGGCGGGGGTCGCTACTTGACCCCCGTCCCTGACAGGCCACCTCCACCCGGGATACCAAAGACTCCAAAATTGCCGATAATGCATTAAAAACAAGTGGGGTACTGGAGGGTCCTGCGGCCACCTTGAGGGGATCAGGTGGGGATACCTATGCGGCAGGGTCAATGATTATACAAGACACTTGCCAGCGACAAAAAATGACAAAGTAAAAAAAAAAACTTTTTTTTTTTTTTTTGTGTCCCCCAGTCGCAACAGCGCCCCTCAGTGTTACCTGCCTTTTTGGACCCCAGAGAGAGAGAGAGAGACAGACCCCAAGGCTCATCCCTGATGCACAGAAGTTTTCATCAGCTTGCTCAGTGCTTGTCTTGTTACAGACAGGAAGTCTTTGGCCCTATTTCCTGGGTAAAAGAGGCGGCTCCGCCCCTTAACACGCCTGCCGGCTCCTCCCCCTGGCTCCATGAGGTGTTTGAGTCACCTCAAACATGGCCGCCCCCATGCTGGAGACACGAGGCTACACCAAAATGGCGGCCTCGTGCGATCTACCAGACAATGGCGGCGGCCTGCACAGAATAGCGGCATGTCTGCAGAAGGATCTCGGCCTCACAACCCTTCACCCTCATGGTGGTCAACGTGGTCGGAGGTACCAGACCCTAGCGGGCCGTATGCGGTCCGCTGCTTAGCTGGAGGAATGATCTGGAATGCAGTATACATGTATAGACATCGCCCTGTGGCTACTGACAGGTAGGATACCTTATACTATCACAGTAAAGTTCTAGTACTGCCACTGACTACAATCATTTACACATCTTTACAATTAGATTGTCAGCTCCCAAACCAAGCCTCCTGGCTTCTTGTACACAAAAAACACACTCAATTAGGGGGATCTGTGACATGTTGTAGGATAGAGGGGAACCCATCCTTACCATTACAGAGAGGGGCCCACGTTCACCACAAGACCCGTCAGGGGGAAAGGGGGAACATACTACTCACCATACCGGAACCAGGCGGGCGCCAACTCCTGACAGTACCCCTCTCCACCGAGGTAGGAGGGCTGTCGACCAATACGGGCGCCGTGACTCATTGTCTTTGGCGTTTCAGCGAGACGTTTAACTCGCAGGGTCAGTCCCCGTCCAGTGGGACTATGTCGCGGCCGACCCAGCGCGGAGCTATGGCCTGCACGCGCTCGTAGGCTGAACTGGGGTGACCACTGGATCTCAACATCCAGCCCGTCGCCCAGTTCAGCTTTCTTGCTTGAAGATCTCACAGGAACACTGGAGAAAAAAAGCTGTCTTAAAAAATTCTTTTCTAAGAAAAAAATCCAGCAAGGTATCTAGGTCCTTACTCCTGACTAGACAGAAAAAAACTGATTTGCTGAGGCAGAGAGAGAGAGGATATACCCTCTGGGACTGCCCCTAGGGTGTGGCCAGAGCATTTTATTTCCTGTCTAGTCCTACTCCTGTGGAGGCAACATAACCCGAAGGTGCTGTATCACCGAGGACTACGTCTGTCAATGAGCGATAGAGAAATGGGATTTTTGACTTACCGTAAAAATCAATTTCTCTGATGTTCATTGACAGACACAGCACCCACCCCTCTGTGGAGTTGGCTTTCTTCTGACCCTGCTTGTAACAAAACTGAGTGCCTATAGCTGAGTGTGGGTGTATACCCCCTGGGACTGCCCATATGCATAGTCAAGCTTATTCCTGCCTAGTGTCCTCCTCCTGTAGGGCGCAGTATAACCCAATGGTTAAGAAGAATCAGGAGCTGTGTCCATCAATGAACATCAGAGAAATGGATTTTACGGTAAGTCAAAAATCCAATTTTTTTCTGTTAAAGCGGTTGTATCCCGCTTTTTGACACTTTTACCTACAGGTAAGCCTATAATAAGGCTTACCTGTAGGTACAAATAATATCTCCTAAACCGGCACGGTTTAGGAGATATTTACAGTGCATGCAGCCGCTCGCGCGAGCGGTGCATGCGCTCTGAAGGTCCGGGGGGACCTTCAATTAACTTGCCGGGAGCTTGCCGGAAAAATCACTCCCGCGCGCACGCGCGGGAGTGACGTCATCGCGGCTCCGGCCAATCAGCGCGCTGGAGCCGTCTCTTCCGGCCAATCAGCGCGCCGGAGCCGCCGAACCCGGAAGAGACGACGAGGGATCATGGCAGCGCCCGCATCGATGTCCGGGGGTCCGTGTCGGGGCTTCGTTTTAAGGTAAGTTAAACATAATGGGCTAGTATGCAATGCATACTAGCTCATTATGCCTTTGTCTTGCAGGTTTTTTTTTTTTATTTTTTTTTTTCATAGGGTTTACAACCGCTTTAAAGGTGAGCTTATCCTTTAAATGCTGGGGCATTTTTGTACAGATAGTGGAAATTTGGGACCGGTCCTAGGTGAGTTGGAGTGGTTTAAATTCTTGCTAAGCTTGCTTAGGAAGTTTCAGCTTTTTTTTGTAGTCTGTGTTATGTAAAGATGCTAAAATAGCCCCTGGGCCCAATGGGAAATGTCCATACTCTGCTAATAACCCTGTTGCTGTTTGATGCTGTCCATGAAATGTTTGCATAGATTGTGGGATTTATTTAGAAGAAAAAAAATTACATGAAATAAAGCTGGAACAACATTGGACCTGTTGTTCATAGCAACCAGCAAGTAAATAAAACAAGGACGTTGCTTGGAATTGGCAATAAAGCCACTTTTATTAGTACTTCCTAATAGGCACCACAGGACTGATTTATAATGTGCTCTTTTTTTTATAATTACATAGATGGTTATTCTTATGAGAGAAGTGCGATTGAAAGCTGGATTAGTACAAGGAGGACAAGTCCTATGACCAACCTTCCACTAGAGAACCTTCTTCTGACTCCTAACCGAACACTAAAAATGGCGCTAAACCGCTGGCTAGAGACAAGGCCTGACCATAAAGACAAGCAAGCGACAACCTAATTTGTATATCAGTAAGTTGCTGACATTACCATTAAAACAGAGGAATCTGTCAATAACCATTGATTTACTAAGAAAGGGGAGATTGTTCAAAAACAGTATTGTACAGAAAGTGTTTACATTTGGGATCGATTTGCGATATACCAAGGCTCATAGACGCTCTCTGCATTTTTGCGATCTGTGCCTTTTGACGGGACAATCACAGGCATTCTGCATGCTCTGAGTGTACCCAGGGTGCCATTTTTAAACTGCGCTCTAGAATAGGTTGGTAGTTATGGTTTCTAAACACTTGATGGCATTGAAGTGGTAAAGAGAAGCTCCCAGGAAAAGAGTTACTGGCCTTGTACAAGCATGTAAAAAGAAAAAAAGGTTCCTGAATTGTGTGTTAGCCCATGTAAAATGAGTGGCCTGCCTAGTCATAATATGCATTCCAAGTAATGCTCGGACTGGTGTGAAGGATGTCCAAGGCTGGGTTCACATATGAGAACTGGATGAGCTTTAAACTGCATCCCATTTGCATAACATGCGAATGACTCTCAATGGAGCCGGTTCACACATGTCCAGTGCGGTTTCATAAAGGGTCCTGTGCGTTTTTGGGTCTGGTTCAGGTGCGAATTTAGGCAAAAATTTGCACCTGAATCGCCTGTGTACAGAAATGCACCGAAACCCCAGCTGCAAACTGCAGGCGGACATATGAGAACCTAGCCTAAGTGTTTTTTTTTTTTTTTTTTTTTTTCCACACAAACACTATTACCCTCCCTGGCGGAATGATTGTTTCCGATTTTAGGTGCTGAAAGCGGTACCATTATTTTGCATGTAATTCTTAAGGACGAGCAGCCCAAACCAACTATTTACATATGATTTTTTTTACAGTGCGTTCTTCTTTATAACATCTCAGGTATGATAAAGTTTGAAACACAAAATCATAAATTATAATATAATAAATAACTATAAATAAGTTAAAGTATATATACACACACATATTATATATATACACGTATACATATATCATATATGTGTATATCTGTGGAATGACTTGAAGACATTAAGTCCACAAATGGTCACCATCAAATTTAACTGTACTTAAACAAGTCTAGATGTGCAAAGTTAGTAGAGACAGATCCCAACAGACTTTAAAGGCTGTAATTAAAGCAAAAGGTGGCCTAACAAAATACTGACACAAGGGGGGTGATCCTTTTTCCAACTCCGTTATTCTGGTTTTGATTTTTTCTGACATGTTGGGGTTATAGCTTACACTTGGATGTTATAAGTTACACACTATATTACACAAGAGTAAATACAGCTGGATTAAACAAAAACTGTATTGGTCTTAATTTCAGGCTGTAAAGCAACAAAATGTGATTATTTAAAAGGGGGGATTCTTTTATATATACGCTGTACATCTAATTACCAAACCTTTTCCTACTGATAAAATGGTCTCTAACCTCGGCTTTCAAGACTGTTTTTTTTTTTTTTTTTTTTTTTTAGAGCAGAAAACCATAGCGAACATCAGGAATGTCGCTGTTACTGGTCTCTGTGATTCCAGTGGATTATTACCTTGATTTGCACATTACTATGAACTAAATCACAAAGGGAACAAGCTGCAGCTCCGGAAGATTACATTTTTTTTTCTGAAAGTGTTACTGCCTTATTTATAATGACAATATGATGGTTCCTAGTCTGTCTATTTTACAAACATGTACTAGCATAGAGCTAACCATGTCAGATGTGTATTAAATACCCTGCACTGTGTGTACATACATATGCTGTATATAGAAAGGATTATGTGAAGATTTGTGCATATGTTAAAATAAATAAACTGTAAAAACCAAAATATACCAAATAAGCTGTATTCTTGCTAAAATAATTTTTCAATGTTTACATGTTAAGTACATTTAATTGTACATCATCTGTAATGTTTTATGCATCCTACAAGCTATATTACTTTACTTAGTGATACACTTAGCAGCCTGCCCACTTATCTGACCATACCAGAATGCGATGTGGGAAACCCGAATTCCGTGCTCATTTTCTGCACTGCAATCAAAAGGTACTGGGTGTGCAATCTGCTGCAGGTGTTAGGTAATTACCGGCACCCCAAATGCAGATTGCAAATGCAGTACATTGGCCGCCACCCGATCGCATGCAGTACATTTTTAAAAGTGCTGCATACACTACTTTTGTTGCAATGCAGTGCGATTTCAGCCAATTCAAATAAAAGGGCTTAAAATCACAGTGCATTCCTGTGTGATTCTACTGTTATCTGGCACTAAAGGGAAGATAGTTAATGCCCATATTACACTGTTTTTTTAAATGTAAATGATAAATGTGCTGTACAATAGTCAACAAGTAAATGCTGACCGATTTGGGCTCTGGCCTAGATTTCTGCATAGGACAGAGGGCCTCTTATCACATCAACATTCACTAAAGATATATAACTTATAAATGTAAGTCCACAGTAGCACAAAATCTTCAATCAAAAACCAAATTCGTAATCCAAAAAAGTAAATAGGGAAAACAAAGTCCAATAGAATTCTCTCAAGACACTTTCATGCAAGTGTATAAACACCCGTGGTGTCCTATTAGAAGTGCGTCACCAAAAATTCCACCACCACTGTGTGTCAAATTCGACCCACTCCAATAAGACAGCAACTCACTGGATCGTATTGTCCCCATTCTCGTGGGCGAATATGCTTAATGATCAATATTGATATTCTCCTTAGTAAGCCAATTCTCCATCCCTCTTGCAGTATGAATTCACATTAATGGGTAAGTAAAAAAGAAAGGAAGGGCTCCACTAGTGTGACATAAGAATGAGAATGGGGGGCAATATGATCCAGTGAGTTGCTATCTTATGGGAGCGGGTCAGATTAAACACAGCGGTGGTGGAATTTTTGGTGATGTAATTCTAATAGGACATCACGGGGATTTAACACACTTTCATGAAAGTGCCTTGAGAGGACTTTATTTGACTTTGCTTTTACTATTGATTTTTTGGATTACAAATGTGTTTTTTGATTGATGGTTTTGGGCTACTATGGGCTTCCATTTATAAGTTATATATCATTTTTGTATTTTCACTTGTTTAATGGATATTATTTCAAGTAGAAGCACATTATTATGTTAATATAATATTCTGTAATTTTTCACATTTAAGATATTAGGAACACGGGGGACTTAAAGATAACAAACTCACCTGTTTCAATGGTGTTGCTCCCTTGCCTCAGAATAGGAAGGTATAATTTTTATACAACACTGCAGAATCTACCTTGCCAGTAAAGGAGCAATGTTTGTTTTTTTCTCTCTCTAGTGATTCTGTTGCTGCAAAATTGTTGCCAGCAACAGGATGGCTAATACAACATAGGCTTGGACAGCAGGGCCACCATCAAGGTGCTCACACATAATGATGGGGACCAATGTTTCTCAACCTTTATTCAAGGTATCCCATTCTAAAATGGAAAAAAAAAAATAGTTTTATATATCAAAGCAACATTCACATTTGTAGGACACCCAACATTAGAGGTTATTTATTCTTTCGCAGTAAATACACTTTTGCACACTGGTACTGACAAGTATTTCAGTGTTTCTTTTCTCCCTCACTCAGATAATTTGATCTCAGTGCAGATGGAGAGGAGCAGGGAAGGCCAAACAAGAATGCTGTGCAGGCGCCTGACCCCCCTCCTCCTCCTTATCAACCAATGACATTTGTTGCCCTCACTCATGGAGAGGAGCAGGGAAGGGCAAACAAAAATGCTGTGCAGGCGCCTGACCCCCTCCTCCTCCTTATCAACCGATGACATTGGTTGCTAGGATGCCTGCGGTTAGAAGATTGTAATGGTGCACAAAGAACACCTGAGCACAGTGATTTCCTTTCTGCACTAAAAGGCAGGCTTGATCCCCTCGCTGGCTTGGATTCAATTGGGCAATTTTTAGGCATTTTATCAAGGCACCTCTGAAGAAACCTGATGGCATCCTGGTTGAAAAAGGCTGATGTAGACAATCAGTAACAGCAAAGGGTCCCAGACGTCCACTCTGCCTGCCAGGGGACCGTTCCAGTGGGTCCTCTTTGTTTCTGCTCTTGCAGAGCCTGATGCATCATGTAATATATAATAAACTTCAGCTGATCTTGGTCCACAGACTATTTTATGGTTACAGTCTGTGTTCTAGGTGTACTGAGAGGGCAAACTCCACATTTTTCCCTTGTCCTTGTGTGCAAAAGAAACAGAGTTGCCAAGGAACTGGATCAGTAAAATGTATCAGTTTATTTACACAACACATATCCAAACTTACAGTGAGCCAAGGGGAGAGAAGCTCCGGGGTAGAGGGTGAACCTTCCACTCCACAGCAACAAGGACCAGGTGATGGAGAGCCGGACCCGCCAAAAACCATGCCAATAACGGGTCTGTACCAGTCTCCCTCTGACACAATCTGCTGCAAGGTGGACTGGCACTATGCGTTTTAGGGCTCCCCTCTTTTTTTTAAGTTGATATGCTGCTTAATTTTTGACATAACACACATTACTGTGTGTACAGCACTGTGTGGTGCCTATGTAATCTCCATGGCAGGTGTTTAAGGGCAGTTATGATTATGAGGCTTTAAAAAAATGCTGATTAAGGCTTTTTTTACACGGTCTTCAGCTTGTATAAGAGTAGGGTGTGACTGTGAACAGCAAGCTTTGACAAAGCATTTGCAGAGCTTTCAGCAAGCGTTGTTGTATCCTATAAAGTACCATTTAGCTCCAGTTTATAAATGTTGAACCCTGATCCTATTGGGGGTGTTGATTGCCACTTTAGGCAAGATGCTAGCAGGCTTTCAAGAAGTGCTGAAGCCTGCTGGCAGCTTGCTTAAAGTGGCAATCAGCACTCCTATTCAGATCTGTGTTCAACATTAAGGCCCCTTTCACACGGGCACACCGCCCGACGGAGTTTGTTCTTCTCAGCGGGGGATTGATCCGCTGATCCCCGTTGATCAGGCAGATGACAGCTCCGTCTCCGCTGTGTGCAGAGACGGAGCTGTCAGATCCCCGCTGTCATCTATGGGAAGATGGGATGAGAACAGACCACCTCCAGACGGATTTCACAGACAGGATCGGATAGCAGCGGGTGTCAGGGGAGATGTTTCCGCTGACACCTGCTGCCCCATAGGGATGCATGGAGCATCCGATCAGGTCCGCCTGAAAAAATGACAGGTGGATCGGATCGCCCGTGTGAAAGGGGCCTAACAAACAAGCTGAATGGTACTTTAAAAGCTTCAATAAACTTGCTGAAAGCTCTGCAAATGCTTTGTCAAAGCTTGCTGTTTACACTGCTCTTATACAAGCTGAAGACCGTGTGAAAAAGGCCAAATTGCCGCATCAACACAGAGCATTGACAGACATATGAATGAGCCCTTCGGTAAGTGAACATTCTCTACTCCTTCACCAAATCAACTCCATTAGTTTAGGACAAGGTCAAACTAGCACTGTAAATTCTTGTGTGCAGGTCTTCTATGTACTTTGACTACTTCTAAGAATCCAACACAAACACATCAGTCTATAAAATGTTTTTTTATTCCTTATGGAAGTACAGTAGATGTGCAAAAAAGATAGCTACAGCCAAATGAAGATAACAAGTTGTAAAAATAAATAAGCTATATTGGGACGTAACTTTAAATGTTTTAACATTTTATTTTTTTTTACACTGACCTGACACATTACAAGTATGTTCTGTCTTAGGCCCCGTTCATAGAAGGCGATTTGAAATCATAGGCAGAATCACCACAATTCTACCCGTGATTCCAATTCGTGGCAGAATGCACAATGCACATTTGGGTGCCATTATCCTCAATTGAACCACACATGGTGCAATTCTGCCAAGATTGAGCGTCTTTTGGGTGACAAATGTGCATAGGGCAGCCCATTTAACTGAATAGGTGGCCCGATGAGCGATACGTTTCCGCGTGAAAATCGCACTTTATATATTGCAAGGGCTGAACGGGGCCTTATAGTTGCCAGGAAACCTAAACATTTTGTGTATGTACAGAGAATAAACTTTTGAAACATTTGCCAAAGTATGCAAAGAAATTTCGGTTTACCCCAAAACTGTAAGGCTGAACAGTTAAGAAACAAGAACATATAAATAGAGTCCTCTTAAAGAGAACCAGTCACCTAAGCACCATGAAGGCAACATTTTGTTTGGGTGAATTGGCATTCATAAGATAACTATATGTCTAATGATGGGGTAAGAGAACATCCTCACTAAGCCAATTAAAAAACAAAGGTTCCCCCCCAGGACTAGGCCACTATTATAGTCACATTCCAAAATATATAAGCGGTTTCTCCCTATACATCTCATGAAGTCTTATGGTACCATTTCCTTGCCCACATACAATTCTTCCCTAGAATAGCACCTTAGAGGTGGTTGTTTATACAAAACAAGAGTAAAGTGCGATAACTGCCAGAATGGATATTTGCCATATTCGTATATTATCTCAGTGCAAAAAACAGCATTGTTGAAGCCTAAAAATGCATGCTATATATACGGCTAAGTATGAGTTCTTAAAGAAGTTAAGTATTGAGAGAGAAATCTACCATGCCCCCGAAAAACACAGACCTCAGATGCACCCTTTGCTGTAGTGGTGGCCCCTGACGTCATATAGCATAGATGGGGCCCATTATAGCCTATGGAGCTGCAGAGAGCTTGCCCTGAATCAGAGAGGATGTTGGCTCCTGGTGCTATGGATACCCGGTCATTGTGCACTGCCTCTGAGCCCTGGTTATATTATATTAATAAGCAAGGCCTTGAGTAGGGCATGGCTTATTTGTCTTTTAATACTACACTTTCCTTTAAAATAACAACAATAACGTTCTACAATATGTACAAGAAAAAAATGAAATCTGATTATTTTATAGAAAATGCACATAAATTATGTTACAACTTACCTAATGCGACTCCCCTGTATAAAATATAACCGATTAGGATATTCCTGTAAAATATACATTTACATAGCTATATAAGATCTACATTTACCTTAATAACCCCTTTGCTGGCTAATGCAGCAGTACAAAGGTTAAAACGCTGCTCAAAACCATTGAAAAAAAAAAAAAAAACAAAACAATCAAAAATATAATAATTACATTGAGCCAAGGGAATAGTGTATGTAAATGTACGTCCTGTACTGCCCCTCCAACACAACTCCTCCTCCTTAACCGATAGGCCACACCTACTGTCCCTCCCTACTGAGCTGCTTGTCAGAGCAGCTGAACTAAGTATTCACAGCCTAAGGCATCCTAATGATGAGCAGGCGAGTAACCCTCTGGATATGGAACAATCATCCCTAGCTTCAATATTATTATTCAATTATTGCGTTCTTCTTTAGACTGCAAGCATTTTTGTTGCCAGGACATTGTAAATTCCATAACCAACCAGTCCCCTATGTGCTGAAGGCAGCCTATGGCAGGTTTAAATGGGTTTGCATGCAAAATGAAAATTGGACCTCTGTTCGAGTATATATTATCAGGATGATGAGTGAGAGTTAAAGAGGTTGTAAAGGCAGAAGGTTATTTCTTTTTTATCCTAATGCATTCTATGCATTAAGACGAGAAAATAACCTTCTGTGTGCAGCAACCCCCATCAGCCCCTATCTCTCTAGTCCATGTCCATCTCTAGCCAGCAATGTTGCAGTAGTGTCTCAGTTGCCCTGGACCCAACCCTCCTCATTGGCCGAGACTGCAATCAATCTGCAATCAATCAAAGTCAGTCAGCTAATCAGGAGAGAAAGAGGGGACGGGGCAGGGTCATTGCTCCATGTCTGAAAGGACACAGGAAGCTGTGACTCGGCTAGGGTGCCCCCATAGCAATCTGGTTGCTATGGGAGCACTCGACAGGAGGGAGGGGCCAGGAGCACGGAAGAGGGACCCGAGAAGAGGAGGATCGGGGCCACTCTGTGCAAAACCAACTGCACAGAGCGGGTAAGTATAACCGGTTTTGTTTTTTAAATGAGACTTAACAATCACTTTAATTATATTGTATGTGGCTACTATATAGTTTGATGATTTAAAGATGTCATTCTTTAATACAGAAGTCTCCAAACTTTCAAAACGCAGTGACAATTTACTGTCCTCCTGATTATCTGGGGGCCGGAATGTGGCCAGTGTGAGTAGAAAATGCTTTGGCGTCAATGATGGGAGTATACAATGGCTTCATCATTGGTGTTAGTGGGAAGAATAGTGCCAATTGTTGCTAACAGGGGAAGAAATAGTGCCATTAGCTTCAGTGGAAGGAATGGTGCCCCATTTTTGGCGTCAGTCTGAGAAATAGACCCTTGTATTAGGAGGAGGAATAGTGCCCAATCATTGGTGTCAGTTGGAGAAATTGTGCCCCATGTTCGGGGTCTAAGGGCCATATAAAGGCAAGCAAAGGGCCATATAAAGGCAAGCAAAGGGCCACATCTGGCCACCAGGCTGCAGTTTGGGGACCACTGCTTTAGAATATGTGGTGTTCCTTGCTTGAGGAAGGAAGTAGTCCAAAAGCTTGCTTGAGGGACACTTATTATCATTGTACAAGATGGATACTTCTCTGAAATAAAGGATGTATGTTTTGAAGTTGTGGAGTGTCGCAGTCTTGGATGATATATATATATATATATATATATATATATATATACACATATACATACACACACACACCATTAATCTACCTGAATTGGTTTATAAATACACTTTTTTGTAATCCACTGCACAACAGAATTTAGACTGATCATGGGGTGGGGCAAGAATTGTGAGCAAATCAGATTCACAGTGCAGTCAATCTAATGTAGGGAGTTTGCTAACAGGAGAAAATATCTGAACAGTGTGGTAATCCTCTATCATCCAGTCAGCAGAATGGGAGGGGATGACGTGTTATTGCATATCGGCAGTGAATACATGTGAGGTCCTGGCTCTGGGGCCTGGATTACAAGAATAAGGCTAAATTACAGATTGTTTGGTAGGTAAAGCAGTTCTATGTAGCTTGCTGTTGGAGTTCAGCCTGAAGGAAGAACCATGATGATAGAGCTGATCACCTTTTCTATCCTCATAAAATCCATTTATATATCTGGCCATTTATTTAGATCAATGTTACAATTAAAATGAAGATCATCATCTGTGTTAAGACAATAGAGCAGTGATGGCGAACCTTGGCACCCCAGATGTTTTAGAACTACATTTCCCATGATGCTCAACTACACTGCAGAGTGCATGAGCATCATGGGAAATGTAGTTCCAAAACATCTGGGGTGCCAAGGTTGTCCATCACTGCAATAGAGGATCCAATTTTCAGTTCCTATGAAAACCCACTCATCAGTCTTTGGATATTCATCTACTGAATTTAGGGTTATCCCCATCCTACATTCCCAGTCGTAGTATAAGGCACCGGCTAAACACCAAAGAAACAATTCTAACGATAAAATCATTTTACATGGCTATGCAGATAAAATGATTTTTAAAGGCACCACTGTAATATTATAGAACACTGACATTCCAGTTATGAAGGACTCTGGCAGACTGCATGTCCCATTATTTACATTCAACTGCACCATCATCCACTGCACATGCGTTGTTCCTGAGGAAGACCTAGGACTAAATTCAAGACTGGCACACACAAAAAGGCGACTCATGGCCATGTACTGCATTACTTTTTTTTGAAGCAGTAGAACATACGGCAAACCAAGTAAATGCTTGCTTGTCTTATTTTGACTGTGGATAAAATCATGCTAAAGTACATAAAGATCTTTGAATGTTGGTACATGTTGCCCACAGATTCTCCTAATAAAGAGGAGAATGTGGGATCTTTGCAAACAAAATGCAGAGCTGTGTTTTCCTTTGTACATATAGTAACGTTTGTTGGTACTGTCCAAAAGAACCAATACATGAAGAGCCCTCTAGGGCTGCTGGGAGTTCCTTATCTGCACCAGGCAGTGAAAGACCCAAATGAGGAATCTAGTGCATTGGTTCTGCGTCAATAGCTCTGCTTCCAATAGAACTGTTCTATGAATAATTCCAAGTAAGTCACTGTAATCCCGAAGTATCAACAGGTACTGACCAGCAGCCTTTAGCTTTTTCTCATCTCCCCGTGTCACCAAATCTATATCCATTATAACTTTGCTTTCTGGAAACCCAGCCATTGTTATAGTTGAAGGGTTTGTAAAGAAGCTAAAATACCTCATATGATGATGTTTAGAAAGTAGTTTACATTCCGGACTGTTAAAAGATGAAAACAAAGTTTTACTGCCAAGAAATCCAGAATCCTTGGAGATTTAACAGTGAAGTGAAGTAAACATTTGTAGGTCCCAAGAGCCAATGAAAGATAAAAGGAGAGTGGTCTCCAAAAAGCAACGTGACCTTTAGTGCTCTAGTAATAGTCGTAAAAAACAAACAAAAAAGCCCCCAAAACATTGTGCTTTTACACATTTGACTCTATAAATGATCGCTTTGGTTTCGTAGAGGACACTGAGCCTAAATTGGAGTCTTTTGCCAAAATAGATTGTGACCTTAACACTGCCTCTTGGTATGTCTGGGCAACACCCTTGGAATCTTGAGAGAGGTTGGACGTCTGACACTTTCCTTCCTCAAAGTCCTTTGAGTACACTCCATTATGAGTATTCCCTCCATAAACGTTCGGCATGGTCTTATTTTTATTGCTATAGCTGGTTGCCTGCCTAGGAGCGAACTTCTCAAAACCTGCAGATGACCCACTGCCTGGAGGATTGGGGTTGGAGTCTGTTTGGTTTTGCCAGCTCCGAGCAGACTGAACATTTTGTTGCAAGGATCTGGCGGTTTTGTCCATGATCCCCATGAAGGGTATGTTTCTTGGTCTGTGGTCAGCTGATGCACTTACAATTTGGTTGGGTTTATTTTCTTTGCTGCGCACATCAGGCCCTTTAACACATTCAGAAAAGCTACTGCTTGAGGTCAAACTGTGTGATGCTAGTCTTTTGCTTTCTGTTACTACTGCTGGTTTTTCGGGTGCGGGAAACCCCACTAACCTTTCTGCCATTTTAGAAACAAAGGAACCTGAAGCCTTATAGGACTGCACAATCTCACTGGGCTGCCTATTGATGACAAGTCCAGATGGAACCTTTTCAGTGTAGGCAGGACCATGAGCTCCAGAAGATACAGGATGTGTCCCTTCTACATTTGGACCTCTCATACTGGCTTGGTTAGATGATGGTCTCAGAGGAAGAGGGCTTGGAGGTGCTAAAGTAGAAGAAGCCTGGGTTTTGAGAGCAGAAAAACTATTGGTAGATCTAGACAGAGATTGCAAGGAATTCATGTGCTGGTTGGTTTTAACTATTTGTGCCTGCTTTGCTGGCCTTTGCACCAGCGCTTGTTGCAGGCATGTGTTTTTCCCCAGATGTTCCTCAGAAGATTCAGAGTGGAATTTCTGGTTAATATATTCCACGGCTCTGTGGTTGTTTGTTACTTCCAGTGGCTTGGAGTTTGCTGGGAGCTTGTCTGAAGAGGGACTATCATCCTCTTGGATCTCCTCAAGGCTCAGATGACTGTCCATTGTTTCTTCCAGAGCTTCATCCTCTTGGTCAGAGTCGTTGCTTGGAGGAGGAGGAGGCTGGCTCTGTTTCTGCTGTTGGCTCTTTTGATGCTGTTTGAACTCCTCTTCTACACGGGCTAGAAGCCGCTTTATTTCTAAGTTGTTGGGGCACAATTTCAGAGCCTCATTTAGATCAGCAAGAGCAGCAACAAACTGCCTGTGTAAAAGGAAAACAATAACACATGAATTATTGATATAAAGACACAAGGGAGTCATTTGTACAATTAGACCTTTTCTTCTACAACAAACAACTCCCATCAAGAGGAGTCATTTTCCTGATGAAAGCAGGTTAGATCGAAAGAAGAATGGTCTGCTGTCATCATTCAGTTGCATTCACTTTAAATTTGTTTCTATTTAGAAAATTGTGCAAAATTACCCAGGCTATATAAAAACATACATTAACATTTAGCTGATGAAAATTACTTTGCAATTATTTTTTTTGGGTGCTGGAACAAAGAAAAACCATATACAAGCCTAGCTGAGAGCCTGATACGGGTATTAACCATGCAGATTTTTGCTTATGACGCCACTCAATGCGGAGGTGAAAACAGATCCCTGTGTCCCATACCATGTGAAGCAGACTTGTCTCCCAATCCAGGGGGTTAGTAAATATAAAGAGGCAAGGATCGCTGCTACTCCCGACCAGCTCAGGTGAAAAACTTTAAAAAGCGACCTTGGCCTACATGTCTCAACCAAACCACACACCCTGATGCATTTCACCCTGCCGAATGGTGTGCTATGATTGAGCCTACGTGGGTGGGGTGAAATGCATCAGGACGCGCGGTTTGGTGGAGACATGTAGGCTGAAGCAGCTATTCTAGTTTATTCACCTGGGTTGGTTGGGAGTAGCAGTGATCCTTGCCTCTTTACACAGTTTGATTTTAAGCAATATTTTCCTCTAGGTTTTTATTACTACTTAAAGCCACACCCACATTAGGCTGAAAAGAGAAAAACTGCTGCAGGTATGAAGTTAAGGCATCTAACGGTGCCTGAACCTGCCTGCAGTAGCTTCAAAAAGTCAGCTGAATGCTGGGCAGTTTTGGGTATCAGAGCTTGTCACTAAGTCCAACTCCTTACATTCCTAATAAACTAGAACTAGGATATATTGGCAAATTGGTTATTAGCTCTCAGGACTCTGCTGGTTACACATTCTGCTCGTGAGTTCAAGGTTTTCACTCCTGCAGCAGTCATCATGAATAACTTCTGCTATCCTGTATGAGTTTTTTGGGATGAATCACACTTTTGCATTGTGGTGCAGTGCACTGTGATGAGCATTACATGCATTGGTGTGAAGCCATGCCATTAATTTTGAATAGGACTCCAATGCTTTGCTTTACCGAAAAAAACAAGTATCATGTCCAATTATGGACAGCCTAGGGTTCATTGCCAGCCTTTTCGGTGCATTGATACTGTGCCTCAACCTGCGTTTAGGTGCACTTAGTTTAGCTGGCTTTAGAAAAAAAGAGAATTCTGTGAATCCAGGATCTGACTAGGAGCTCTAAATCTAGCTAAATGCCACTAAACTGTTCTACAGGTCCATCTCAAAAAATTAAAATTTTAAAAAGATAATTTATTTAAGTAATTAAATTCAAAAAGTGAAAATGGGATTTTTGACTTATCGTAAAATCCATTTCTCTGATGTTCATTGACTGACACAGCTCCTGATATTCAGAACCATTGGGTTATACTGCCCCCTACAGGAGGACACTAGGCAGAAAAGTGTTCTGGCTACACCCATGGGGGGCAGTATCAGGGGGTATACTCCCTCTCTCTGCTACAGCCACTCAGTTTTGTTACAAGCAGTGTCAGGAGAATTATAACTCTACAGAGGAGTAGGTGCTGTGTTTGTCAATGAACATCAGAGAAATGCATTTTACGGTAAGTCAAAAATCCCATTTTCCCTTTCGTTCATTGACAGACACAGCTCCTGATATTCATAACCCTTTGGACATCCGAAAGCAGTGTTAAACATGAGGGGTGGGAACAACAAAAAAAATTCCCAAGGCTAAACATTCGCCAACTAGGCAACAGGAGCTTAACCAAACAACTGGAGCCCACCTGAAAAAAAAAACAACACACCCTCAAAGGAAAAATCTGCAGATGCCAACACATCCACTTTATAACACTTTGTAAAAGTGTGCACCGATGACCAGGTGGCCGCCTTGCAAACCTGCGTCACTGATGCCTGACGACGGAAAGCCCAGGAGGCACTAAGCACCCTAGTAGATGCGCCTTGACAGGGAAAGGAGAAACCTGACCCACCGTCTGTCTGATCCATCTGGAAATGGTCGCAGAGGAAGTGGACAACCTTTTACGAGGTCTATCCGTGAGCACAAAAAGGGGTCCATCCGTGAGCACAAAAAGGGAGTCTGACTTCCTGAAAGACTCCGTAGCTGCCAGGTACACCCTAATTGCCCGGCCCACATCCAGGGCATGCAAGGCAATTTGGTTTGTATGTTTTGGCCTGGGGCACAGGGAAGGCAACACAATGTCTTCATTCAAATGAAAATCAGAGACAACCTTCGGAAGGGACGACGGATAGGGGCGAAGAACCACCTGTGAATCACCAGGTAAGGTGAATGACAGGATAACACTGCCAGTTCTGACACCCCACGCACAGAGGTGATAGCCACTAAAAAGACCACCTTCTGGAACAGCGTAAGCAGGGGAATCTCCCGAAAATTTTCTAAATAAAGGCTTCTGTAGAGCTCAAAGCACCACATTAGGATCTCAAGGTTTCAACGGATACCACACAGGAGGAACCAAAATGTCGGACACCCTGAAGAAAGTTACGCACCAGGGAGTGTGTGGCCAAAGGTCCTTGGAAGAAGACCACCAAAGACGACACCTGGCCCTTGATGGTACTCAAGGCCAATTTCTGTTCAAGCCCCCGTTGAAGGAAGGTTTAAGATCCGAGCCACCGAGGAGCGAGGAAGAACCCCAAGAGACTCACATCATGCAATGTACATCTTCCACGTACGATGGTAGATCTTCCTAGAAGTAGATTTTGTAGCTTTGCTCAGATAAACCCCTATCCTTCAGCACCTAGCATTCAACAGCAAAGCCGTCAAAGCCAGCGACTGTAAAGCAGGATGGAAGATCGGTCCTTGGGACAGCAGATCCTTCTTGAGAGGAAGTTGCCCAAGGAACGTCAGCATACAGCCACACCAGATCTGCATACCAAGCCTGATGAGGCCAGTCTAGAGCCACTCAGATGACCGGAATCACTTCTGCCTCGATCCTGCGCAGAAGTCTTGGCAGAAGCTTTAGAGAAGGGAAGGTATAAATCAGACGATACTGGCCTCATAGGGCCACCAGTGCATCTGTGGCGTCCGCCGGAGGATCCCTTGACCAGAAGCCAACAGCTCCACCTCAGGGGTGCCCCACCAGAGACACAGCTGATGAAACACTTCTGGAGGAAGGGACCCATCCCCATGGTCCAACTCCTGCTGACTGAGATAATCCGCCTGCCAATTTTCCCCCCTGGGAATGTGTATGACCCGTTCTGCCCACCTTAGAATGCCGGATACCTCCAGAGCCACCAGGACACTTCTTGTGCCCCCTTGGTGATTGACATAAGCCACGGCCGTGGCATTGTCCGATTGAATGCGCACTGGACAACTCTGAAGACGATCTGTCCAATGATCCAGTCTGATTGCTCATAGTTTCAAGACATTGATCGGGAATCTGGACTCTTCCAGCGTCCAGATCCTCTGAGCAGAATGCTTGCCAAGGACACCTCCCCAGCCGTACAGGCAGGCATCCGTTGTGATCACTGTCCAATACAAGGGGAGGAATGATTTTCCCAGCTGAAGCGCCTGAGAATGAAGCCACTATACAAGGGACTCCTTTGTGCCCGACTCAGCCAGGTCTGATATAGTCCAGAGACTGTGGAGTCTTGTCCCATTTGGTCAGAAAGGGACCTCAGATGGAACAGTGCAAACGGAACCGTCTCGAAGGTAGACACCATCAGGCCCAGCACCCGCATTCAAGTCGGGAGGGATGACCAATTGTTGGACAGCAGGAGGCGAATTGCAGCCTGCAATTTCTGAGTTTGTCCAGAGGAAGGAGCCGAGTCCAGAGTCAGGCCCAGATAGTCTAGCTTTGTGGACGGAACCAGAGCAGAGGGAGACTGCGCTCACAGAAGGAGATTATCCAAGTAGCCCAGCACTGCAATTCCCCGTTGGCGTAGCAAAGCTAGCACCGGAGCTAACACTTTTCTGAAGACACAAGGAGCAGATGAGAGACCAAAGGGTAACGCCACAAACTGATAATGCTCCTCTCCCACAGCAAAGCAGAGAAAACGCTGGTGACTGACACCTATTGGACTGTGAAGGTAGGCATCCTTGATATTGATAGGGAAATCCCCCTGACGTAGGGATGCCACCATCGTTCCAATGCACTCTATTCTGAACTTCTGTATCCACACAAAGCAGTTTAGCACCTTGAGGTCCAGGATTGGACGCACTTTGCCTTCCATTTCTGGGAACTGTGAACAGGTTTGAGTAAAAACCCTGAAAACGTTTCACGGTCGGAACCGAGACAATCACCCCTTGAAGGAACAGGTCTTGTACCGCCCCAAACAGGCCCTGTAAGCGGTCTGGGAACAGGCGCAAGTTGGAAGAAAAACATTTTTGCCAGGGGACGAGCAAAACTCGATCTTGTAGCTGGACCGAATGACTTTGTGGACTTACTTGTCTTGCACTAGAGAAGTCAACGGGTCCGAAAACCAGCGAAGACGTTCCCCCACCCCCGATACAGGTGAGGGCGCACCTTCATGCAGAAGGAGCCTTGTCCACAGGTCTGGAGAAGCCCGATTTTGGCTTGCCAGACCAGGCTCGTTTGGATCCTCCAGAAGAGGCCCTGAAAGGCTTCGAGCCCTTGTCAGTCAACCCTGAGGGTCGAAAAAAACTTCCCATGAGTTGAGAAGGAAGGCCCACATCTACGAGGTTCCTTGCCCTTAGTAGCCTGCAGAAGAAAGGTACTCCTCCTCCCTGTGAGACCTTTAATTATGTCATCCAGGGTAGCTCCAAACAGGTGATCTCCTTGAAAAGGAAGATCAGTCAAGGCCTTTTTTGAAGTCTGGTCCACGGAGTGTACATAGTGCGGGCCACAGCCTCCGTCTACCAGTCAACCAGATCCTTAAAGGCCAGGGACTCTTCAACCGGAATCATGGTTGCCTTGTTTAAACTGGAAACTGGAGGGTCCACCACCGGTGGCGCATTCCACTTCTTAAGAAGGGACTCCTCATAGGGGTAACGCCTAGTAAAGCTCTTAGGGACCCCACGGGGACGCTTTGGTCGTCCCCACACTTTAGTGAAAATTCTGTCAAAATAGGCAAGGAAAGGAAACCCCTTTGCCGCTTTGGATGGCTTGTGAGTGCCAAAGGGCATCTGTGCCTCCGTCGCAGCTTCAGCTGCGTCCTCCACCTTCAGGGTCTCACGCACAGTGCATCCACCAGCACCTTTTCATGTGCAGTCAGAGACGTGGAGGAATCATCCTCACTATCAGAGGATTCCAGGCGTGTGGTTCTAGACCCAACAGGGTGACCCACGTCTGCAGGTGACCGAATCAGATTCACGATCTGTTGAGGCGGGGGGGGGGGGGGAGGGTGCCTTTTGCTAGCCCGTTGCCCACTAGCCACCTCCACCAAGGACATAAGGGACTCTGGGACAGCCATGGATGGATGGTTGGGACCCAGAAGGCCCCGCAGCCTCAGAGAGGGGATCAGGTGGGGTAACATGCTCCAAAGACTCCATTAGGGACTTGGCAGGAGGGGGGGTGCCCGCGGGAAGGAGGGGAATCTAGATTATACAGCCTGTCGCCCAGTCTGGCAGTTGAAAATCCAGGAGGAAAGGATTTTCTATTTAAAAAATGCCAGGACAAGTGGCTGTAGCAGAGAGAGGGAGTATACCCCCTGGGACTGCCCATGGGTGTAGCCAGAATTCTTTTTTGCCTATTGTCCTACTCCTGTAGGTGGCAGTATAACCCAATGATTATGAATATCAGGAGCTGCGTCCGTCAGTGAATGAAAGAGAAATTGATATTTTATATAGATGCGTTATACACAGAGTGAGTGATTTCAAGCATTTCTCTTTTTTTTATGACTATTACAGCTAGTGAAAACCCAAAATTCAGTATCTCAAAAAAATAGAATATTACATAAGACCAATAAAAAATGTTTTTTTAATACAAAATGTTGGTTCCTGAAAAGTATATTCATGTACAGTATAGTACTATGCACTCAATACTTGCTCGGGGCTCCTTTTGCATTAAATACTGCATCATTGCGGCGTGGCATGGAGGCGATCAGCCTGTGGCACTGCTGAGGTGTTATGGAAGCCCAGGTTGCTTTGATAGCGGCCTTCAGCTCGTCTGCATTGTTGGGTCTAGTGTCTCATCTTTCTCTTCACAATACCCCACAGATTCTCTATGGGGGAATCAACAGGAGGGAGGGGCCAGGAGCATAGAAGAGGGACCCAAGAAGAAGAGGATCTGGGCCACTCTTGCAAAACAAACTGCACAGAGGAGGTAAGTATAACGTGTTTGTTATATACAAAATATGTTTTTGCCACGTTTTGCGTTTTCCCGTGGCCGCGGTCAGGGTAGCCAAGTGTACATGTAGCCTTAGGATGGCCATACATGGCTCACTTTTTTTTTTTGTTCAGCCACTGGGCTGAATGAAAAAAACTGAACTGTTTTCCCATCTACCAAATCGAGGTGGATGGTGGGATCCTCCCCACTGAGCTTTTCTGTTCTGGACAGCGAGAGACTGATGCCCGTGGCTGCAGCCGTTGATCGAGTGGCTATTTTCCCAACAGGTCCATTAAAAATGTAAATTCACAGATTGACCTTTGCTGAGCGGCAGCAGCCACACATGGTTGAAATTCAGCCAGTGTTCTGTCAAAAGAGCCAACTCGTCAAAATCTCAGATTAGGTCACTTCCGGTGACTCTCCAGCAGCAGTACCTGCAGATTTCGACAACTTGGCTGTTTTGACAGAACACCGGTGTTCTATGAGAATACCGCTACAAATCAGATTCTGCAACCGGAAGTTACGTTCGGACAAGAAAAACTTACTATGCATGCGCCATGAGTTCCAACAAGGCCGCTATGCTTTCCAATAGGTTTCCTAATGTGATAGAAAATGAAGCAGCGGTGGACATCTTCTTACACCCACGCAAGTCTTGAATTTTTCATTTATTTTAGCAGTAAACTCACCTTATATACCGAAATAGACTATTTCACTGCGACCGAGTGAAATAGTCTATTTCACTTTATAATCATTTTGTTGCCGAGCAGCGCGGGGTGTACCAAGGTGGCCGTCGCCACCTTCTACCTGCAGGTTTCTTGCTATACTTACTAGAATACAATAATACAAATGTAATACTGTGATTCAGTATATAGGGTGAGTATATATCTATAACTCTAGTCCATACATCACTTCCTATTGCAGAATCTGATAGGTAGCGGTATTCTAAAAGAACTCCAGCTAAGGAAGAAAAAGGTGCCGCTGCCATGGAGGCGGCCATATTGTTGGTTACTAACGTGCGTACTAAGAATGTCCACTCACTATATCGTGTACCGTAGTGTATATGCTGCTAGTGTTCTGTGAAAACAGCATAGTCGTCAAAATCTTCATTTACTGCTGCTGAATAGTCACCGGAAGTGACGTAATTGAAGATTTTGATGAGTTGGCTCTTTTGACAGGACACCAGTCTCTGCTGAACCGGTCAAATTATGTTCCATCTATGGCCACTATTAAGAGATGCTGATGTTTTGATTTTCTTAGAGCACAGAGGCCGATCAGGTGGTGTTAGCGAAGTTTGATAAAAGCTCTGCTCACATCAATATGTCCAAAACAGTACTATGTAAAAACCTGCAAATGTTTTCTAGAATTACTGCAATGAATAGGTTTACATAAAAAGAACTGGAGTTTCACTCTAAACAAGGAAAGCTGCTTTACCTGCTGTTCCTCTTAGCTCTTGCCCGGGCATAATAGGCTTCATAGCACTTTGGTTTCAGCTCTAGCGCCTTGGTTGCAAGTTCTTCAGCCATGCCAAAGTCCTATATAGGGAAGAGATGATAATATAACTTGACAGTAAAGACTTTACTTCTTATTCTGGGTCCACACACTTTCATTGCCAGGCAATGTTATTCTCAGATTATGGGCAATAAACACATATTAGTGAAGTACGTCACTGCAATTGTCAAATCCAACACAGCAAATATCAAACATTGGGGTACCAGGATACCATACCTGAGGCCCCTTGATACCAGAAACACTAAGTGAGGAATCTTGTGAACGAAGAGGGTCTGTACCTACATCCACCTGAAAAACAAGCAACATGACCTTCACCTGCCCTTCCAGAGGGAGAGCTATAATAGTACGGCCCCTGCTTAATATAAAGAGGATGTGGGTTTTGATGCTATTGGGAAAATGACATCCAGTTATTACCAAATTAACTACTTCTGGACCATCCATCGCTTATACACTGCGGCAGGGTGGCCCGGCTGCACAAAATCACATATGGGTACGGGATTTTGTGCACGGGTTCTCAGGGATGCGTGCGTGCTACTGGAGAGCCGCTCCCACTGTGATTAGACACAGTGGGAGCCAATCAGTGGGTCAGATGGCTGCGATGGGATCCTGCAGGAGAATGACAGAACAGCCGTCTGCCTTTGTAAATAAGGCAGACCGCTGTTCTGTCACAGAGAAAGAGAGAGAGAGAGATCTTGTCACAGATCTATCTTTTCCTCTAGTACATCCATCCCCTAAACAGTTAGAAAGCATTTCCTAGGAGCACACTTAACCCCTTGATCACCCCTAGTGTTTACCCCTTCCCTGCCAGTGTCATTTATACAGTAACAGTGCATTTTTTTTAGCACTCATCACTGGTATTGGTGTCACTGGTCCTCAAAAAGTGTCAATTAGTGTCAGATGTGTCCACCATAATCTCACAGTCCCGCTAAAAAAAATTGGTGTATTAAAGGTTTGGTAAAAAAAAAAAAAAAAAAAACGTTATACTTACCAGCCCCAGATCTTCTTCTCAGGTCCCCCACCGGCGCTCTTGGCTCCTCCCCCTTGACCAGTGCCCCCAATAGCAAGCCGCTTGCTATGGGGGCACTGGACACAGAGCCGCAGCTTGGCGTTCCTCTGTTATCAGCATGAGTCACTTCTGAGAAGTTTTCCCAACACACGGGATACATTTTTAATGGGGAGAGAGATTAGCACACAGCTTGTCTATTCAGAATACAGCTCTGCATGTTCCTTTGTTCCTCTGCCTATGTGGAGGGGTGGTGTGTCCCTTTCCTATAATCAGCTCCCACACAGCGTCTCAGAGCAGTAACTGCAGTCCTCCACCCCCTCCTCTGTACTCCTCACAGATGCATAATGATTTTATCACAAATTTGCACTTTTGAAGGGTTGTAGACAAGAGAAGGCTGCAAAAAAGTAAAACGTATGTAGGAGGATTTGTTTAATCTCTGCATATCATCTGAGCCTATGCACTTCACTGGGTATATGTGAGGGTTTACAACCACTTTACAGTAAATCCATCGCTTTTCCCACTCAAGGTAGACTGACACTCTCTTGATAGCTCATCCTCTACCATTCTTATCCCATTTGCCATGTTCCTCTGCCACCACCCTAGTTTGCCTTCCAGAGACCTGAGAAAAAACCCTGTATAAGCTCAGTGTAGGCGCTTACAGAGGACTAATTTTTTTTGTCCCCTTCCCCTGTGTGGCAATGCTTTGCCATGGCAACTGGCCACTTAGGAATGGTATATTCAATATTTGGAAAGGGAGGCAGTCACGTGCTCCCCCATACTCTTAAGTACATGACATTTAGCGGCAATAAGTGGAGTGTGGGGAAGCAGGACATAATCAAACCTTTCTTTGGGAAACCTGCAGTGTACTCTACTTACATTTGTTTTTCGGCGGCATCTGGATAAGTTCAAGTAGAGGGAAACACGCAGCTCATTAAAAGCTTTCATTTCTTCGCCAAAGCCTTCCCGGGGAAACTTCCTGAGAGCGTACTGGTACCTCTGCGCAGCCTCTTTCATCTTCCCTTTCTATAGGAAAAAAGATCAACAATCAGTGAAGCAAAGGTAACATTTTCTAAACTGAACCAAAATGCAACCTGGAACATTTGACCCGGGCAATACCTATGTGTAGCCAAATGATCTGTTCTATACACTTCTCTACAGTGGATGCCTGTGCTTAAGGCCCAACTTCAATCAACATTTTTACTAGTTTTGGACCATGTAGGGAATGGTTACTACTTTTTCTCACTATTGGGGAAAAGGTTTCCTTAATTCCTGTCCCAGGAAACAGACAGGGGAATTAACAAAGCTTACTGTGCCAATATAATGGTACAGGAAACTGTTAGGAGTGAACTATGCAGACAGACCTGTTTAAAGTCTATCTGTGCCAGTTTCTATTTCAAATTTGAAGTCGAAACTAGTGCGGGTCTGCACCTGATTAACAGAGGAAATACAGTAGTTTTCCATATAGAAACCTTCCACAGATTCCCACCAAGTATGGCCTGTTGTACGAGACAGTTCACAACCATCGCTCTACCCGTGCAGTAATTGCACTACACAAGCAGAGCCTCCTCCCTCTCACTCTTGACCTGAACATAGAGCAGAGATGGGCAGAGAGATCGCAGCATGCAGCTCCAGCTATTGTTGTCTGTGCTGTGTCGGTCAGAACTGTGCTCCTAATTAACAAAGGGGCTTGTGCCACTCTTGTTAATTAGAAGCAGCCTCTGCTCTGTTTGTTTATGTTTAGGAGAGTGGTGCAAGCATGGTGCTTGCATTACTCTGTTAGATCCTCCCAGAGTGTCAGTGAGGACAGAGACTAAGCAAAAATGTATTTTTTTAGTGGGAGTCTAGAAATATTGCAGATCATCAGGTTATCTGTTTCTTTCTGTTCCAGAGTATCACAGGAGGAGAAAGGGAAGGGAAATCACCCTAACAGGCTTTCACACAACCTTGACAAAGTTGTATTTACTATCATAACCAAAACTAAGAACAAGTGGGTTGATTTACTAAGTAGGGAAGTTTTTGGTAGATTTTCTTTCAAGAGGTTTTTGATGAAGTGACTGCATTTTTTAGGAATGCACCTAAACAATTGCCTGCTTGCATGTTGAATGATTAAAACCGATGTGGTGAATGTCTGGGCATTATTTGCAAGGAATATCTGTAATTTGCAGAAAAGTCAACATCTTTAATGTGTTGTAATTCTTACATGTATAGGGAAACCCATATGAGGCATGAATGACATGACGTGGGTCACAAAACGAAAAAAAATAAACGGTAATGAACTTACTCTGTACAAGATATTGCCTTCATCCATTAACTTCTGCAGGAGAATGATCAGGATGTCTGGTTTAGAAGTTGCCATTGCCCAAGCTGCATTTCCTGTAAGAAGGAAGTTCAATAAATGGGTTAAAAAAAAAAGGTCTCCAAACCCAGAAAATGTTATTTGCGTAACTAAAATAATCAATTAAAAATGAATATAGGAGAGGACTGTTTGAGATACAAGCCCCTTGTTGGAAATAGGTTGTCTAAACTTGAGCTGAATGGTATTGAAGGTACTGCCACAAAGGTTTATAAGAATAAATGTAGCCTCATTCACCAACAGTTCAATCCCAACACCAGTCATTTTGGATATGTACTTGCTTTCACATGGTCCCTTTTTCTCCCATAGGTTAGAATCAATGCTCTGAACAGCTTAGGTTGGCCATACATTATAAAATCTTCTCATTCAATTTCCTTTAGATTTACCTTCAACTATGTAGTGCAAGGGCCTGTCTGATCGCATACAAATTAAAAGTGTTTAGGTTTGACTTCCTATTACATGGTTTTGGTAAATCTAAAGGAACATTGTACAAGAACATTGTATAATGTATGGCCAGCCTTACTCAGTCTATATGAATCTCTTCAATACACCTGCAATCAGCAGTGCAAGCAGCAGTAGAGATGTGTAAAGAATATCTTTTTTGCATGGGGCGCATTTTTCACTATTCTCATTTTGATGGCAGCATTGTTTTAAAACTATTGCTGAGATGTTTTTGGCCCTTATACCATCAGATTGGAAGGATAGACCGATATTTATCAAGGCGGACATCAGAGACTGATTTTTATGCTATGTTTACAATGCATTTTACATTTTTTTGATTGGGGTAGTCTGAGAGTAGTGAGCGTACCATGCAGTGACCTCAGTATCATTACTTTACTTATAAATTACCGTATGTGTCAGCACAGCGTTTGTCGCTTCCTTGAGTTCAGAGCGAGATTGAACAGATGTGTCTGACACAATAAGACAGCAGGACAGGAAAATGAAATCAGCTTCCTCTAAGTGACACTTTGTGTCATTAAACATTGTCATTACAAATAGTGATCAGACATAATTATTTTGCCGCACTATGTCTGCAACCTCAATTCTTTATTTATATACAGCTGCACAATGGGTGACTAATATGATTCTTCAGGTCAGGAGTTAAAACTTTTCAAGTTCACCTGACAAGCTGTTAAAACACAGCTGTAACATATAGAGGACCTATTTCTTCTGATAAAAACATTTGTAAATTAATGAGTAAAGTCTTGGGCACCTTACTGTGCTCTATGGCTGCATACAGGAGGGGGCAATACTTTTCACAGACTGCATTTTTGCAGACACCATACCATTGCTTCACCAACTGCATGCATTTTGGACAACTTGTGACGCTCTCGCTCTTATAAATGTATTTATTTACCTTTATGTCTTGTCCATCAGCCCACAGAGCAGGCCCTCCCACTGCAATCAGAATTTTAATCTTCAGCTTGTGTGCGGGGCCTCAGGCCTCATGCATACAGGGCGTTTTTACAGCTGCTTTTAGGAGCGTCAGACGTTTTTTTTTGCAGCTTCAAAACACCTCTCTATGTTATTCTATGGCCTCATAGGTTTTTAGGAGCCAAGTGGCATAGGCATTAAAGCTGTAAAAAAAACCCAGGGCCAGCGCGTTCTGGAGCAGCAGCGTAAGGGCTCTTTCACACGGGCGGTCCGATCAGATCCGCCTGTCAGTTTTTTAGGCGGATCTGATCGGATCCTCCATGCAGCTCTATGGGGCAGCGGGTGTCAGCGGAGGTCACCTCCGCTGACACCCGCTGCCATCCGCATCCGATCCTGTGCTGAAATCTGGACGGATGGAAACCCTATTTTTCCATCCGTTCAGTAATCGGAGCGGAGCGGATCTGATGAGAGCGGACAAGCGGTCCGCTCTCCTCCGATCCCCCATAGAGGGCAGCGGGTGCTGAGACACCTCCCTCTCCGCTCTGTGAGTGGAGACGGAGCTGTCATCCGCCCGGCTCAGCGGGGATCGCGGATCGATCCCCGCTGAGCAACACGGATCCGCCTGCGGAGGCGGACCGTGTGAAAGGAGCCTTAGGCTGTAAATACGCCTGATGCTGCTAAAGGCTGCATAGAGCGTTTGGCTACATCAGACTTTTTAAGCTGTAGTAATTGGATTTGAGGTTGGAAAATAGAAGAGGGCAGAGAAAGGCTGCTAAACATGAACGCTGCTAAACGGGGCTAAAACGTGCATTAATGCCAATACAAAACACTTCTAAAAGCATGTTTTTACAGCTGATTTTTCCCAGCATCAGAAATGGCTTTGCAGCTTGTTTTTTCTAATGCCCTGTGTGCATGAGGACTAAGGCAGCCCAAAGAGAAGTCTGGTTCTTTTCGTTCAACCAGCAGGCTAAACTAAAAAATTAGACTTGATTCCTCCACACACACTCGATGTAGATGGAGGAATCCTACCCACTGAACTATTGTATTCTGACAATAGGGAGACTACCAACCATCAGAATACACAGATTAGCGTTGCAAGCTATAGCCTGCAGGGCTGATCTAGTGAAGAAAATTCAATAGGGTGGTTGTAAGGAGTCCAATGGTAGATCAACTTCTGTACAACCTCGCTGCCCATGCACGGATTGAAATTCAGCAGGTCCCTATTGAACCACCCGAATTTTGATCCATGTATGGCTTGCTTTATCATCATTCAGGTAATTAAACTAAATTGCATATAACATGGAACAGACTTTAAGATTTCTTGTTTCTGTGCATCACTGGTGTAATCAGAAAAAATTACCTAGTTTGGCTCCTTTTCTCAGCAGAGTCACAACTACAGCTGTATTTCGGCACCCTATGGCTCGATCAAGTGGACGCATCCCACTATAGTCAACATGTTCAATCATAGCACCATTATCGACCAGATACTGCACCTAAACAGAGAGGAAGGATCATCAGAAAAAGACTTTAACGTCACATACATCAAACAATGCCCTTCCAATGTATCTGGGCAAACAATATGTTGCTATACAGTATACTATTTTTTATTACAGATACTTATATAGAGCCGTCAATGTATCCAGCGCTTTACATATATATTGGATGTACACAACAGTCCCTGTCCTCAAGGAGCTTAAAATCTAAGGTCCTGAACTTACATTCATACATACACATACTGGTGCCAATTCAGACAGGAGCCAATTAACCTACCAGCAGGTCTTTGGAGTGTGGGAGGAAACTGGAGTCCCCGTAGGAAACCCAAGCTGGCACAAGGAGAACATGCAAACACTAGGCAGGTAGTGCTGTAGTTGGAATTCGAACCAACAACCCTAGTGCTGCTAAGTGGAAGTGCTAACCACTTAGCCACTGTGCTGCCCATATGGTACTATCTTCAATTAACTGGAGATCTGTGTAAATCTGGCCACACACATACAGCCTTCTCTGTTTCTCCTGGTGACCCAAGTCTTCGTAATAGAAACTGATGAAAAATTCAAAATGTCTGGGTTTTCACAAGAATAGAAGGTAAAAATGAAACCTTCCAATGGGGATACTGGTTATGGTGACAACTTTCTAAGAAGAATATCCCCTTGCTTTGGAGAGATCTCCGCTTGCAGTGTGTCTCTGAGACAGGAAGTGAAACCTTCCTTACAAGACACAATAAATGCAACCTGACAGGGTTGCCTTAGTCTTTGCCAAAAAAAAAAATGCTGAAATGGCTTTTCTCCACTGCTCGACCTTCATGGTTCCAGCACTCTGCATTATACCAGGGTCTACTAAAAAGTGGCTCATGTGAGGACTCTGCATCCAAAGTATGGCACCCACACCAAGGGACAGTTTTGCTGTACATTCTGAATCACCCCACTCAATCCATCTCCGGTCTTAAAAATAAGCAGAACATACATTTCCAGCACAGCATTCTTCTACTCAAAGTCTGCAGGAGAAGAGGCAAGCAGCTGAGTCAACCAACCACCATCCACCCAAAGCTAAAATATCAATTTTGGTGGACTGACCCTTTAAGGCAAAAAAAAGCAGGAAATGATGCAAGCAGAGAATAAGCCAAACAGATGTAAACAGCAATTTTCTCAAGATCTGCAGCTATTGGGTTCCTGGGATTTGTCCAAGACGTCTGTTGCTGGCATCAAATGAAAGATTAAGCCCAATATTCAGCAAAACACAAAGCAAGCAAAATATCTCTAGTCTAGATTTATGAAAAGCCGATGAAAATTCCACTCCTTATCACCTGTTCGTGCCAACAACAGTGAAGGAGGGCTTAAAACTGTCCTGATTACTCGTAGCTTTGGATGTGTGATGTCAGCACAGGGAATTTGGTCTTCTGCATAGTATCTGCTGCTCCCCCATCACTGGCCAGCAAAGATAAACTTCCATGAAGAGAAGACTGTACTTATCCTGCTCTCTACAAACGCACGGGAAGGGGGAGAGCTCTTTCTAATGTACAGTGAGCATCTAGAATGCCATGGGACCTATTACAGCAGGAATATAGCAGCTGGCAGCCGTACACAGTGTAAATAGAAGATTAGATATGAATTTCGGTAGCAGCGGCGCTGTGTTTATAACACCAGAAGGTTGCTTAAACATTTCTGGAAGGATGATATATCAAGTGAAACTTTCTACATATCTGCATCGTTTACATATTTAGCAGTTCAACGTACAATTTCAGCATCTCCGTAGAAGGCAGCCAAGTCCAAAGGTGTGCGGCCATTTCTGTCCATCTGGTCAATACTGGAGCCTCTTTCTACGAGGCACTGGACCACGGATCTGTGGCCCTTGAGGCAGGCCCAGCTCAGGGCAGTTAACCCTTCCTTGTCCACTGCAGCAATCTCTGCGCCTAAGAAAGGAAGAACAAAAAAAGTTAAATACATGATGTCACATTTACCCTTACTGTCATCAGCTCCACTGACAGAGTTCTAGAAAAACTTGATTTCCCAGTAACATGCTTTGAAGAATCCTCCCTGCTTTTTAAATGAAACCTGTTGAGGCAAAGACATGAAGAGAGTCTGGCATGAAATGTTGTCTCCTGCTAATGAAAATGCTAGTTGCCTGGTTGTCATGCTGATCCGCTTGCTTTAGCACTTAAAGACACAGACTTAGAACAAGTCTGCAGATACTGTATGACTTTTTCTGATGTACAGAATTATTCCTGTTCAGTGCCTCAAATTTTTGAGCATAGCAACCAGTCAACTTTCATTTTCAGCAGGGAGTCAGCAGTGGCAGCACCCATTTTTTCCAGCATTCCATGCATTAAGGTAAAAATGGGATTTTTGTCTTACCTTAAAATCCATTTATCTGACAGACACAGCTCCTGATCTTCTTAACTATTGGGTTATACTGCCCCCTACAGGAGTAGGTCACTAGGCAGAAAAAAAAGTCTCGCTACACCTATGGGCAGTCCCAGGGGGGTATACTCCCTCTCTCTGCTATAGGTACTCGGTTTTGTTACAAGCAGTGTCGAAAGAATTTACACTTCCACAGAGGGGTGGTTGCTGTGTCCATCAATGAACATCAGAGAAATTGATTTTACGGTAAGTCAAAAATTCCATTTTCTCTTTCGTTAATTGACGGACACAACTCCTGATCTTCTTAACCATTGGGATGTTCCAAAGCAGTGTTAAACAGAAGGGGTAGGAACAGCGAAAAATAAATTCCCAAGGCCAAACTATGGCCAACCAGGTCAACAGGAGCTCCACCAAAACAACTGGAGCCCACCTGAAAAAAACAATACACCCTTAAAGTGGTTGTATCCCGCTTTTTGACACTTTTACCTACAGGTAAGCCTATAATAAGGCTTACCTGTAGGTACAAATAATATCTCCTAAACCGGCACGGTTTAGGAGATATTTACAGTGCATGCAGCCGCTCGCGCGAGCGGCGCATGCGCTCTGAAGGTCCGGGGGGACCTTCAATTAAGTTGCCGGGAGCTTGCCGGAAAAATCACTCCCGCGCGCATGCGCGGGAGTGACGTCATCGCGGCTCCGGCCAATCAGCGCGCTGGAGCCGTCTCTTCCGGCCAATCAGCGCGCCGGAGCCGCCGAACCCGGAAGAGACGACGAGGGATCATGGCAGCGCCCGCATCGATGTCCGGGGGTCCGTGTCGGGCTTCGTTTTAAGGTAAGTTAAACATAATGGGCTAGTATGCGATGCATACTAGCTCATTATGCCTTTGTCTTGCAGGTTTTTTTTTTTTGGTTTTTTTTAGGGTTTACAACCGCTTTAAAGAGGTCTAGGTCCTCTAAACAGCAGCCTGCAAAACCTTGCGGCCAAAGGAAGCATCCGCAGATGCCAACACATCCACTTTATAGGACTTTGTTAAAGTGTGCACCGACGACCAGGTGGCCGCCTTGCAAATCTGCATCACTGACACCTGATGACAAAAGGCCCAGGAGACACTGAGCACCCGAATAGAGTGCGCCTTGACAGGGAAAGAAGGAACCTGACCCTTGAGGGAATAGGCTGGAATCTCCGTCTGTCTGGAAATGGTCGCAGAGGAAGCGGACAACCATTTCCGAGGCCCATCCATGAGCACAAATAGGGAATCTGACTTCCTAAAAGACTCTGTAACTGCCAGGTACACCTTAATTGCCCGGACCACATCCAAGGCATTCAAGGCAATTTCCTTTGGATGTTTTGGCCTGGGACACAGGGGAGGCAACACAATGTCTTCATTCAAATGAAAATCAGAGACAACCTTTGGAAGGAATGACGGCGAGGGGCGAAGAACCACCTTATCTCTGTGAACCACCAAGTAGGGATAACGCCACCAATTCCGACACCCTGCACGCAGAGGTGACAGCCCCCTTCTGGGACAGCATTAGCAGGGAAATCTCCTGAAGATTCTCAGAAGGAGGCTTCTGGAGGACAGAGCACCAAATTGAGGTCCCAATGCCAGTTTCTGCTCAACACCCCGCTGAAAGGTCAAGATCTAAACCAACAAAAAAGAGCGAGGATCAACACCAAGAGATTCACAACACGCAATGTACATCTTCCACGTACGTTGATAGATCTTTCTAGAAGTAATTTCCTAGCTTTTAACAGCGTTGGAATCACCGACTCAGAAAACCTCTATCTATTAGCACCTGGCGTGCAACAGCCAAGCCGTCAAAGCCAGTGACTGTAAAGCAGGATGGAAGATTGGTCCTTGGGACAGCAGATCCTCCCTGAGAGGAAGCTTTCAAGGAACGTCAGGGACCAGCCGCACCAGATCGGTGTACCAAGCCCGAAAGGCCAGTCCTGGGCCACTAAAATGACTGGAATCCCTTCTGCCTCTAACCTGCATAGAAGTCTTGGCAGAAGCTTGAGAGGAGGGAAGGCGTAAATCAGACGATACTGACCCCACAGGGCCACCAGCGCGTCTGTGGTGTCTGTTAGCAGATCCATGACCGAGCCATGTACCTCCGCACCTTTCTGTTGAGCTGAGACGCCAACAGATCCACCTCGGGGATGCCCCCCTGGAGACATAACTGACCAAACACCTCCAGATGAAGGGACCACTCCCCTTGGTCCAACGCCTGCTGCCTGAGGTAGCTTGCCTGCCAGTTTTCTACCCCAGGAATGTGTACGGCGGAGCGGACTGGAACGAACCATTCTGTCCACCTTAGAATGCTGGCTACCTCCAGAGCTGCCAGGACAGTCCCCTGGTGATTGACATAAGCCACAGCCATGGCATTGTCTGATTGAATGCGCACTGGACATCCCTGAAAACGATTAGTCCAATGTTCTAGGCACAGTCTGATCGCTCAGAGTTCCAAGACATTGATCAGTAGTCTGGATTCTTCTAGTGTCCAGACCCGCTGCGCAGAATTTTTGCAGAGGATGCCTCCCCAGCCGGACAGGCTGGCATCTGTGGTGACCACTGTTCAATACAAGGGGAGGAAGGATTTGCCCAGCCAAAGCATCGGAGAATGAAGCCACCATATCAGGGACTCTTTCGTTCAGCGGCTCAGCCGAATGTGACTGTCCAGAGACTGCGGATTCTTGTCCCATTTGTCCAGAATCGCCCTTTGCAGGGACCTCATATGGAACTGTGCAAACGGAACTGCCTCGAAGGTAGACACCATCAGGCCCAGCACCTGCATGCAGGTCCAGAGGGATGACAATCTGCTGGACAGCAGGAGACAAATTGCAGCCTGCAGTTTCTGGAGTTTGTCCAGAGGAAGGAGCACTCTGGTTAAGGCCGAGTCCAGAGTCAGACCCAGATAGTCCAGCTTTGTGGAGGAAACCAGAGCAGACTTCTAAAAACTCAGAATCCATACAGAGTTTGTATGGTGTTCTCCAGGTTTTCCACCAGAGCAGTAGGAGACACCACTCACGGAAGGAGGCTGTCCAAGTAGCCCAGTACCGCGAACAATTGCTACTTAGACAGCCTCCTTCCGTGAGCGGTGTCTCCTACTGCTCTGGTGGAAAACCTGGAGATCACCATACAAACTCTGAGGGAGTTCGGCTGGATTCTGAGTTTTCAGAAGTCTGCTCTGGTTTCCTCCACAAAGGTGTAACAATGCTAGCACCGGGGCTAACACTTTTGTGAAGACCCGAGGAGCAGAGGTGAGACCAAAGGGTAACGCCACAAACTGAAAATGCTCCTCTCCCATGGCAAAGTGGAGGAAGCGGTGCTGACCGACACATATTGGAATGTGAAGGTAAGCATCCTTGATGTCGATAGAGGCAAGAAAATCCTCCAGATGCAGGGATGCCACCACCGTGCGAATGGACTCCATTCTGAGCTTCTGCACCCACACAAGCAGTTCAGTGCATTGAGATCGAGGATTGGACACACCTTGCCTTCCTTCTTGGGAACTGTAAACCGGTTTGAGCAAAAACCTTGAAAACGTTCCGATGTCAGAACCGGGATAATCACCCCTTGAAGTAACAGGTCTTGAACAGGTCTTGCATCTCCCCAAACAGACCTTGTAAGCGGTCTGAAGACAAAAGTAAGTTGGAAGGAAAGAACCTTGCCAGGGGGTAAAAGTGAAACTCGATCTTGTAGCCGGTCCGTATGACGTTGTAGACCCGCTTGTCTTCTACCAGGGCAGTCAACAGGTCTAGAAACCAGTGAAGACACCCCCCCCACCCCGATACGGGTGAGGACGCACTTTCTTGCTGAAGGAGCCTTGTCCGTGGGTCTGGAGAAGCCCGCTCTCGACTTGCTAGACCAAATTCACTTGGATCCACCAGAGGAGGCCCTGAAAGGCTTTGATTCCTTGTCAGTCGCCCCTGAGGGGCGTAAAAACTTCTTATGAGCCGAGAAGGATGGCCCACGTCTACAAAGAGGGTCCTTGCCTTGATTAGCCTTGGAAGAAAAGTACTCTTTTCCCCTGTAAGACCCGTAATGATGTCATCCAGGGTAACTCCACCGTAATGATGTCATCCAGGGTAGCTCTAAACCGGCGATCTCCTTGAAAAGGAGGATCAGTCAAGGCCTTTTTAGAAGTCTGGTCAGCAAACCAGCATTTGAGCCAAAAAATATGCCGAAGGACCACAGCTGAAACAGAGAGCCTAGCTACTAGGGGAGCCGCCTCCAAAGAGGCATCACAGATAAACTGCAACCACTGGACCAATTGGTCTGCCAGCTCAGAAAAGGCAGGGGGAAGCTGCACCCCCCCCCCCCCAGCACTCAGCGTAAAAACTTAGCCCACTCGGTTAACGTTTGCGACACTAGTGCAATGGTAAATACCAGCCTCAGTGCCGAACCAGCCACACTGTACATATTGCAGGCCACAGCCTCTGCCTTCCTGTTAGCCAGGTCCTTAAAAGCCTGAGAATCTTCAACCGGAATCATGGTTGCCTTGTTCAATCTGGAGGGTCCACCACCAGTGGAACAGTCCACTTTTTAGGAAGTCGCCAGTAACAGAGCACCTAATCGACCCTCAGCAGAAAGGGAGAGGACCCCACCATACTCACCAACCAGCAGAAACAGGCACCTGCAGCCACCAGGATAATCTGCACTTCACGTGCAGCGATCAGGAAGTAAAAAGATCCAGGAGTCCACACCAGGGGATGAGAAGGAGCTCCCACTGCTGAAATCGCCACCCGTAGGGCTCCATTGTCATGACCTCTGCTATTTTCAATGGCAAACCACTGCAAAATGGCCACCGGACTACACATACATGGCCGCTGTGCATTGAGCACACAGGCTGAAGCAAAATGGTGGCTCCGCACGGCACCACGAGGCTCCCAGGAGGGATCCCTAGGCCTCAGAAAATGAGACAGGTAAGAAGGGAGGACCCCGGCAGGAGTTCCCACCAGGTTTAGCCCCCCCCCAGCCTATCCAGGGGGAGAAGGGGGACAGTTACTTACCATACCAGGAGGGCACCGCTCCTGAACCTCCTGTCCACCAAATTGGGGGGCTGTCAGCCAGGAGGAAGGCTGCAACTCAGGTAGAGACCTGGTCGTATGTGACGTCACCAGGGGTTTAACTCGCAGGCCAGCCCCTGTCTGGTGGTGCTTTGTCACGGCCGACCTAGCGCAGAGCAGAGGTCTGTGTGTGCTCGCTTGCCAGACTGGGGTCTGGGGTAACCACTGAATCTAGATTATCTAGCCTGTCATCCAGTCCGGCAGTTGATTGTAGATCTCACAGGAAAAAAAACAGGAGGAAAAAATCTATCTAAAAAGAAAAAATTGCCAGGATCAGAGATCCCAACAGGGAACTAGGTCCTTACTCTTGACTAGGCAATACCTATAGCAGAGAGAGGGAGTATACCCCCTGGGACTGCCCATAGGTGCAGCCAGACTTTTTTTCTGCCTAGTGTCCTACTCCTGTAGGGGGCAGTATAACAATGGTTAAGAAGATCAGGAGCTGTGTCCGTCAATGAACGAAAGAGAAAAGCCTTTTACACCTGGGATCCCCTTCCAGTCCCCCTTATACTTAGCAGAGCCCCACTACGAACCAGGGCTGTGCATGAGAGCAGCATTACCTGCAGCTCTGTCCCTCCTCACTGAGCAGATCGATAGCTGCAATCAAACTCTGAGGAGGTAGTGGGGGGTGGGGCCGTGCCCTGCTGTCTGTGTCTAAAGACACAGGCAGCAGGGCTGAGGAGCAAGCCCGCACAAGTGCCCCAAAAAGAAGCCGATTTCTATGGGGGCACTGGCTGAAGAGGAGGAGCCAGGAGCACCAGTTGGGGACCCAAGAAAGATCAGAGCTGCTCTGTCCACAACCACTGCACAGAGCAGACAAGTTTAATATTTTTAATGAAAAAAAAAAAAAAAAAGCAAAGCAATAGAACCATTTAAAAGACGTTTGATGTTTTGTTTAGAGGCAGAAAAAAAACCCCAGTGCCAAGCGCGTTCACTTTTTCATTTTTGACAGAATGGAGAGGGATTAAAATGCCGTCAGTTTTTTTTTTTTTTTTTTTGAGGTCTGCGTCCCGGTTAAAGAGATTCAGGTTGTCCTGGTTATAGTCATCATTGATAGTGAAAGTAAAAGTAAAAGAAAAACCCAAATTTTGGGTCGTTCCCAGAAAAGTAATAGAAGGAAAGTCTTCCAATAGGGACACTAATAGTTCTGGTAACCTGGGGGTCCCCAAGGGATTTCTTTAATTTGCAGGGACTTCCTCTCACTTCCTGGGACAGGAAGTGAAGGGAAATCTCTGCAATGGAACACAGATGTCAAAAAAAAGTTTTGCCTATATTGCTACTTTAATATTCTAGCCAATGAAATTAATGAACACCCAGATGCTTAATGTGCCTAAACATGTTTGCAGAACACGGCATTAGGCACATTTTTAATTAGCTTTTTCCTCCCCGGAGCAAAGTGGCCCAGGGAAGGAAAAACACTGTCTTGTTTGTATGAAGCCTAGAAATCGTTCAGAAAACTGATCTTAAACCTGGTGCAATACTATTTGATTTGTTTTCTGTGGGCAATTTTATAGAACTCGTGTTTGCATGGAGAACACTCAATTGCAACACACATTTGCATAACTGGTCAAATACAGTACACAATCGTCCTCATTATAGTGAATGAGTGGATAATGCAGGCCATACATGGGTCCAATTCAGAAACAATTTTCTTTCGGAAATTTTGTGCATTTTGCGATATAATTGTGCCACTTGATTTCAAAATTCGACTAACCAAGCCTTCAATTTCACCTCATGTTGCTACAGAAAAGAATTTTCGTGGCCTGGAATATTCTTTTCTTTCCAGGCCACTGCTTATGCACATTTCTTTTTCAATTATACTTCTTGCACGATTCTCCTATCATGGATTAGATATTCTTTCATTTTTCAAAACATTTCCATCATGCCAATCACTCAAATTTGATGACTGCACATAAAATGACCATTGCTGCAACCCAGTAATGGTGCGAAATTTGAAAAAAAGAATCTTATTTATGATTTTCGTAAGAAAATTATTTTGGAATTCAACCCATGTGTAGCCTTGCTTTAGATACACCAACTAAGCAGGAAAGCACTTTACAATATAGAGTAAGACAATACTATTAAAATACAATGCAAGACAAGAGGGTTAGGAGGGCCCAGCTTGGGAGAGCTTACAATCTAAAAGACATCACTGCTTGGGGTACAGGATGCCAAAGGGAGTGTAATGCAACAACCTCTACCGGAAGCTGAATTAGCAGATCTGAGTGGACTGACCTTTTAATTGCTTAAAGTATAAGTAAAAGTAAAGGCAAAACTTTTGTTTTTAGTTTTGGATATAGTGGAGGTGGATTAGAACATCTATAAGGTTTCTTTTGCTGTCTGTGTCCCCATTAGCAAGATTCACCCTCTCTATTTGTCCTGTTTACCATTATCACTGAAAGTGAAGAAAACCTCAAATTTTGGGTTGTCCCCAGAAATGTAATAAAGGGGAAAATTTCAATGGGGACACTAGTTCTGGTGGCCTGGGGTCCCCAAGGAATTTCCTTAATTTTGGGATTATCTTTCACGTCCTGTTTTGGCTATGGGACAGGAAGGGAGGGTAAATCTCCCCAATGGGACAAAGATGGCAAAAAAAAACTGACAGGGGTGTAACCCTCCCTTACTCCATCCAAAATGAAAAAAAAATGTGCCTATGGTTCCACATTACCATGCAAATGAAAGAGTGGAGCATAAAACAACATAAAATGTTTGATATAATATGCTACTTTGTATCTATTTCCAGAAGTACTGTCCTCAAAATAAATAAAAAATGTTTTATATATAATGTATCTATATCTATACAAGTTTTTTTTTTTTTTTTTTTAAGGAGGCCATTTATACTTCTTTATTAAATCCCATTGTTCCATTTGTCCCCGAGGCTCCTAAGTTCTACAGCCGATTACAGATTTTAGGGTATTGCAGTTCAGCTTTCCATTTCTATACTTCAGAGACAGTTTCTCACCCTCGGACAGAAGAAACTCCACGGTCCCACAATGGCCTTCACATGCGGCGACCATGAGGGGAGTCCGGCCTTGCTTGTCACTCAGATTTACATCACAGCCGTGCTGCATAAGAAGCCTGGCAACCTGCAGAGACAGAGAGATGGTGAGGCACAAAGCATGGAAGGCCAGAGGCAAAGTACAGAGACATCGCTCATACAGTTACCTGCTCCCTGCTCAGCATTGCGTGTCGGACACAACTAACCAAGGATGAGTTTCTATAGAAATAAATAGGTTTATGATGTATCTGATTCCCTGAGGTCCACCAGTCTTAGATACAGTGCTAAACACAGACCAACAGTGCCCAGGAGGATTACATGGCTCAGCAATCAAATACTAAGGGCGTGAAATGAAAAGCAGAGATGTCATATTGACAAACAGTGACAATATACTGAAGGCTAGAAGCGGAAGAGAAGAAAAGGTCTGGGTCACCTATATCAACCCGATTCCAGCTGTCGTCTCTCTAGTGTGAGCTGGATAATGAGGAGAATACCTGGCTTGTCACCACAGGAAACAAACACTTTAAAAAGCTTAAGGTCCCTTTCACACAATCGGTCCAATTGGGTCCACATGTCAATTTTTCAGGCAGACACAATCTCTATTCACTTCTATGGAGCAGCAGGTGCAAATAGACAGTTTCCACCCAGCCGCCCATAGAGCAGAGCAGGCTGTGTTCATGTCTGCTCTGCATAAACTGAGAAGACACGGACCTGTAACCCACCCACTCTACTCTGTCGATGATCAGTGGACAGATCCCCTGCTGAGAAAAGTGGAGTCAGGCAGAGCCCACCACGTGTGAAAGGGGCCTTAAAATGCTTAGTAGGCCTAAAAAAAAAAAAAAAAAAAAATTAATCTATGGAGTAAAAACAGGAAAAAAAATGAGGGATGTTTCCAGTCAGTTAAATATGAGTCAGACATTGCTTTCGGAATTTTTTGATTCTGCTCAGAAAATGTAGTGATTCCACAATGCCTTCCATGGAGGATGACCATCTTACACTATTCACCCTGGGCCCTCTCCACACTGGATGAGATGTCAGTTTGTCGTATTACCTCCTTGTGCTCATGTCATATTTCAGAGCTCCTCCCTGTGCCCTCCTTATACTACTGAGCTCCACCCTGTGCCTTCCATATACTACTGAGCTTCACCCTGTGCCTTCCATATACTACTGAGCTTCACCCTGTGCCTTCCATATACTACTGAGCTTCACCCTGTGCCTACTACATGCTGCTAAACTCCACCCTCTGCCCTCCACACATTGCTAAGCTCCTCCCTGTGCCCGCCACATTCTGCTAAGCTCCTCCCTGTGCTCGCCACATTCTGCCAAGCTTCTCCTTGTACCCAAAACATGCTACTAAGCTCCTCCTTGTGCCCATCATACACTACAGAGCTCCACCCACTCCACATTGCCAAGCTCCACCCTGTGCCCTCCTCACACTGATATGCTCCTCCCTGTGTCCTCCCCACACCACCATGCTCCTCCCTGTGCCCTCTTCACACTGCTGCGCTCCGCCCAGTTCCTGCTTTACACTGCTGAGCTCTGCCCTGTGCCCTCCCACACTGCTTAGCTCCATCCTGTTTCTGCTTTACACTGCTGAGGTATGCCCTGTGCCCTTCTCACTCCACCATGCTCCTCCCTTTGGCCTCCCTACACCACCATGTTTCTCCCTGTGCCCTCCTCACACCACCATTCTCCTCCCTGTGCCCTCCTCACACCACCATTCTCCTCCCTGTGCCCTCCTCACACCACCATTCTCCTCCCTGTGCCCTCCTCACACCACCATTCTCTTCCCTGTGCCCTCCTCACACCACCATTCTCCTCCCTGTGCCCCCCTCCCACCACCATGCTCCTCCCTGTGCCCTCCTCACACCACCATGCTCCTCCCTGTGCCCCCTCCCACCACCATGCTCCTCCCTGTGCCCTCCTCACACCACCATGCTCCTCCCAGTGCCCTCCTCACACCACCATGCTCCTCCCAGTGCCCTCCTCACACCACTATGCTCCTCCCTGTGCCCTCCTCACACCACCATGCTCCTGCCTGTGCCCTCCTCACACCACCAAGCTCCTCCCTGTGCCCTCCTCACACCACCATGCTCCTGCCTGTGCCCTTCTCACACCACCATGCTTCTCCCTGTGCCCTCCTCACACCACCAGTCTCCTTCCTGTGCCTTCCTTACACCACCAGTCTCCTTCCTGTGTCTTCAAACACTGCTGATCTCTGCCCTGTTCCTGCTTTACACTGCTGAGCTCTGCCCTGTGTACTCCTCACACCACCAGTCTCCTTCCTGTGCCCTTCTCATACCACCAGTCTCCTTCCTGTGATTTCCCACTCTGCTGAGCTCTGCCCTGTTCCTGCTTTACACTGCTGAGCTCTGCCCTGTTCCAGCTTTACACTGCTGAGCTCTGCCCTGTTCCAGCTTTACACTGCTGAGCTCTGCCCTCCTCACACTGCCACGCGCCTCTCTGCTCCATCTTCACACATCTGAGCTTCTTCCTTTCCCCTGCATAACCTCCCATTCTTGGTCCAATACCAGCTGTACACTGGTAAATGTATTCTTCTGTGAAGGAAAAAAATTGATTTAAGGACCTTGTGCTCAAATCAAACATTTTACCTATGAAGTGCACTACTTGATAACGATTATAAAATAGAAACAGCTGCACCTAATTTAAACTGCTGAGTATATCTCATAAAACTTCCCAGCTGCTACCAAATAAGGTGTACCCCCTATAGAACACTCCAGGATCTGACTAAAAGTGTAAAATAACTGTGGGGGGTGTCAGGGCCTGCCACTGATATTAAAAACATGGAAAGGGACTGACACAGTAAATAAAAATTGGGGTGGGGCCTGTCACTATTGGAAATGTGGGTGGGGCCTGTCACTATTGGAAATGTGGGTGGGCTTGTCACTATTGGAAATGTGGGTGGATCCAGTCACTATTGTAAATGTGGGTGGGGCCTGTCATTATTGTAAATGTGGGTGGGGCCTGTCACTATTGTAAATGTGTGTAGGCCTGTCACTATTGTAAATGTGGGTGGGCCTGTCACTATTGGAAAGGTGGGGGGCCTGTCACTATTGGAAATGTGGGGTGGCCTGTCACTATTGGAAATGTGGGTGGGCCTGTCACTATTGGAAATGTGGGTGGGGCCTGTCACTATTGAAAACGTGGGTGAGGCCTGTCACTATTGGAAATGTGAGTGAGGCCTGTCACTATTGGAAATGCTGGTGGGCCTGTCACTACTGGAAATGTGGGTGAGGCCTGTCACTATTGGAAATGTGAGTGAGGCCTGTCACTATTGGAAATGTGAGTGAGGCCTGTCACTATTGGAAATGCTGGTGGGCCTGTCACTACTGGAAACATGGGAGGGCCTGTCACTATTGGAAACATGGGAGGGCCTGTCACTATTGGAAACATGGGAGGGCCTGTCACTATTGGAAACATGGGAGGGCCTGTCACTATTGGAAACGTGGGTGAGGAATGTCACTATTGTAAATGTGGATGAGGCCTATCACTATTAAAATTTAGAAATGTAGGCATGGCCTGTCACTTTAGAAATGTGGGAGGGGCCAAACCTGTCACTGTGGGTGGGGCCAAACCAGTCACTGTGGGTGGGGCCAAACCAGTCACTGTGGGTGGGGCCAAACCTGTCACTGTGGAAATGTGGGTGGGGCCAAACCTGTCACTGTGGAAATGTGGGGGGCCAAACCTGTCACTGTGGAAACATGGGAGTATACTGTGAAAGGGTGCGCACCTCCTGTAGACCTGTGCTCTGATTGTGAGGACATTTGTTTTGGATGAAACATCTCGGAACGTGATTACTACATGTGACGCTACTTTCGGTTTCGGCTTCCGGGTCTGCGGAACACACACCGGCTTCAAGGATAGCAGTGGTGCCCCTCTATAGGACTAAGCTTTTCTCTCTTAGTGCCTGGAATGTGTGGCACTGGATTATGTGAGTACAATCGTTTTACATGTTTATTTTAATAAATATACCTTCAGGTTTTATGTGATGAGGCCCCATTTTTGTGATTTGTATATCCTTACATGGTCACATCCTGACATTTATGGGAGGATTCAACTGAATCATTGTATAGGATGTGAAGGTCTCTCTTCTGCAGGGCAGCCATCAGGGGCAGACAGCCCATACACATGTAGGGGGCCCGGGCGTTTCCCGAGAGGCCCGGTCACCCAGGCCCCAACCAACGAGACCAAGTTGTTGCTGCTGTAGTAACTAGCAATTGCTACAGCAGGGCGGCTGCAGAGTAAGTTGATGCAGCTGAAGGGATGCCTTTTGCTGGTTCGCACGGTCCCTTTGCTGAAAATATGAGGCTGTCTTTTTACTGGATTGAGATGTGTCTTTGCTGAATATATGAGGCCGTCTCTTTACTGGATTGAGATGTCTCTTTGCTGAATATATGAGGCTGTCTATTTGCTGGATTGGGATGTCTCTTTGCTGATTATATGAGGCTGTCTCTTTACTGGATTGGGATGTCTCTTTGCTGAATATATGTGGATGTCACTTTGCTGGCTTGGATTCATTTTCATATATTAGGTTGTAATAGTGTTAAAATAGAAGTGGGTGCACTGAAGGACTGAAGGGTGCATGGTGGGACAGCCAGAGGGCCTGCCCTGCGAAATGTTGGTGGTCAGGCCCGGTGGGGCCCAGGCCTAAAGCGGTGTAAGGGGCCCAAAAAATTTCTGATGGCTGCCCTGCTCTTCTGGGTTGAAAATACTCACCTTAAAGCCCTGACAGGCCTTTATTTTACTACCTGATAAAGCCTGTAGGGGCGCCCTAGGTCACGAAATCTCTCAATCAGTATAATTGTGGTAATACAAACACTGATTGTAACCTAGGGATTATGAATCTATGCTACATGCAATAATCATAAATAAGCAATCTTTATACGTCCATGTATATTCTGTGCAACACACTGCTCTTTACAGTGCTGTTAATGGTTACGCAGAGCTGGCCGGGGGCCAAGTCGGCATCTCGAGCTATAAAAGCTGTAGGCGTTGTGTGGTGGCACTGTGTATTGTCCCTGGAGTCCTATGAAGTGTCATGAATAGACGGCTCCACTAGAAGAGCAGAAATATAAAAAAAGGAATAACTGGGGAACTCCACAGAGACACAAAGCGGCGGACTATCTCATTAGAATTTGTATGGCAGTGTCTTCCAGGGACAAAACCAGCACTGTCACAGCTCTCCTTTACTTAATATTATTTCACGAGTTTTCAGAGAACTGGAATACATTAGTCCCAGCGCTGTGACAAGACACTCTTGTTTGCAAACTGTGACTTCACTTTTCTCCTATTTATAAGCTTTAGAAGACATGCAGGTTACACTGTGTGTAAGGGGAAAAACATCCAGCAGGATTTGACTGCTATTTATCTGGGGCCTTCCCTTACAAACACCAACACATTTCAAACTTTATTTAAACAAAACACATTTTTTGTTACAGTTTTACACATTCTTATTATTAAAATGATATTTAACCCAAAACCAAAAATGTAATATATTGCAGCTTAGCAATCATTAAATGTGGTGGCTGCCTTAAGGTTTTTTTTTTAGGCTTTGTCCTGGTTTTTACCAGTATTCGTGAGACGCCTCTGGATGAAGGAGCACAGGAGTCACAGCAGACAACAGCATTGTCAGTCTGGGGGGAGGGGAGTGTTATATATACTAGCAGATTTAAATGCAGTAACACATTGAAGTCAAACTCCCAGCTCACACTTTATAATCAGTTACAACAGTTTTCATTCCTTTTGGAATACAGGTTTTACATGAATAAATAAAAGCTGATCACTGTAAGAATCCCTGCCAGTGTTAAATTGTTTATTTCATCCCTTTAAACTGATACACTTGGAAGAGAGCTTGTTCTTTTGAAAAACAGACTTACTGGATCACCAGATACAATTAGAATAAAGAAAACCTAAAATGGAAAATGAATGCAAACACCACATCTATGAATTGTCGCCTTCTTACCAGAGTTCAACTTTAAATACTTTGAGACACTGATCCTTTACCACTTGCCGACTGCCGCACGACTATTTACGTCGGCAGTCAGCCCCTCACAGGCAGAGCGACGTAGTACTACGTCGCTAGCCTGTGAGGGCCTAGGGAGCGAGCGCGCGCCCCCGGAGGCGCGCTCCCGCATGGTCACGAACCCCCCCCCCCCCGCGCGTGTCACTCGGCGATCGTCGGTGCAGAGGGAGAAAGGCAGGCGGCTGATGTAAACAAGCCGCCTGTCATTCTCCCCTGTGTAGAAACAGTGATCATACGGTTCTACTATGTAGGACCGTTGATCACTGTTCCTACACCTCAAGCCACAGCCAATCACAGTTAGAATCAGGCATCACAATCAGGCCCCTAGGGACACACATAACCCCTCCCTCTAAAAAAAAGTTAACCCCTTCACTGCCAGTGTAATTTTACAGTAACAGTGCATATGTATAGAACTGATTACTGTAGAAATGTCACTGGTAACCCCAAAAGTGTCAAAAATGTCAGTCAAGGGTCCGATCTGTCCGCTGCAATGTCGCAGTACCGCAAAAAAAATTGCAGATCGCGCCATTAAACGTTAAAAAAAAACAACAAAAATGACAAAATCTTTCCCTTTGTTAGTAAACGCAATAACTTTTGCGCAAACCAATCAAAATACGCTTTTTGCGATTTTTTTTTTTACCAAACATATGTAGCATAAAACAAATTGGCCGAAAATGTTAAAAAATTTTGATTTTTACATTTTTTGGGGGGAATTTCATATCAAAAAATGTGAAAAATATTGTTATTTTTGCAAAATTGACGCTGTTTTTTTGTTTATAGCGCATGATCAAAAAAATCGCACATGTGATCAAATACCACCAAAAGAAAGCTCTGTTTGTGGGAAAAAAAAGGACGTCAATTTTCGTTTTGGTACAGCGCCGCACGACTGCGCAATTGTCCGTTAAAGTCACGCAGTGCCGAATCGCAAAATAGGCCCTGGTCAGGAAGGGGGTAAAATCTTCCGGGCTTAGTGGTTAACAAGTATGTGAATCAAGGTTGCTCACTTAACTTGCTGCAGGCCAGTTGTAGGTCACTGACTCAAAGTATTATCCCAAAAACAAAAAAAACTGTTTGCTCTAACTGTTTATAAAGTGTTAGCTGGAGTTTGGCTTCAACTTGTTAGTGTATTCAAATCTGATAATACATATCCCCCAGATTCGTGATGGTGAACCTTGACACCCCAGATATTTTGTAACTACATTTTCCATGATCCTCATGCACTCTGTAGTGTAGCTGAGCATCATGGGAAATATAGTTCCAAAATATCTGGGGTGCCAAGATTCGCCATCACTGCCCTAGATTGACAATGCTGCTTTCTGCGGTGTCCCCTGGGCTCCTTCATCTAGATTTGTGTCTCACTAATATAGGAGGTCTGTTACTGGCCAGATCACCAGGCGAGAAATAGCCTAAAAAAAAAGGAAAATTTAGCAATTACATCTAATGATTACTAAGCTGCAATATAATACATTTTTGGTTTTGGGTTTAATACCGCTTTAATGCAAGTAATCCCATCAGCACATGTTTTCACTTCCAGTCAGACGGCCCTTTTAACAGAAAAGAAAAGTGCACTGCTGCCTTTTGACTGCTAGTATCAGGAAATTTGGTGATGTCACTACTGTGCTGCTCACCGTTCTCCTTGCTGGAGGCTCAGACATGAGGAAACAAATCTCTACCAAGATGGTCACATTCACACAGTGCAGAACAAGGCATGGTAAGGTTGTAATGGGGAAAAAAATCAGCTATAAATAGGGAGACCACAGGCAATACTGGTGACTGGTCCTTTTGCTCTCTGCCTTTTTTTTGGACAGATTCAGACTTCAGTTCCTACTGAAATGAAATTATTCTAGTGGAACCTACTTCTGGATACATATTGCTAATTTTTGGTCTTCTCATCTAGCAGTGAAACAGAGTGATTGTGTTAGTTTCCCAAACTAGGTGTATGGAGAAATCTAGTGGTGCACCGAAATTTCAGCAACCAAAATTTCGGCCGAAAATGGGTTAAAGATGCCAATATTAATGATGGCCGCCACGGGCGCAGCACAGGTTTCAAAAGACCCGCCTCTGGCCGGCGGCCCGGTGATGTCACTGCTACTACTACGATGTGCATGAATGAGCTAACACAACGGGGGGGCGAGCGGCCGCTAATAGCTGTAACCAAGTGAGCGCTTCACTTCCCTATCCGGCGAGTATCTCCGCTGACAGGGAAGTGAAGGGCTCACTTAATTATAGCTATTAGCGGCCGCTCGCCCGCCCGGTGTGTTAGTTCATTCATGCACATTGTAGTAGTAGTGACATCCCTGGGAGGCAGGCCTCCGGCCAGAGGCGCATCTTTTGAAAGGAAGGGAAGGACACAGGAGGAGCTGAGAGTAAGGAGATTGCATCATTGGGATGGGGAGGGACGCTGAGGCGGGGGGGCATGGACGCTCTGGACGCTGAGGCGAGGTTACCAATGGTATTATTATGCAGCACGAGGGGGTTAATGTATTGCCACTGCTGGTCACTGATGCATTAGTGACCGACCAGTGGCAGTTAATTAACCCCTTTGTGCTGCATTAGTGCAGACAATATCAGTGCAACCAGTGTTAATTAACACTGATACCGGTTGCACTAATGCAGCAAAAAGGGATTAATTAACTGTCACTGGTCGGTCACTAATGCATCAGTGACCAGCAGTGGCAATACATTAACCCCCTCATGCTGCATAATACAAATACCATTGGTAATTAAATTAACCACTTGCCAACCCGTCACAGTACATATACTGTGTTTGGTGTATGCCCCTGTCCTATCTATTTTAAAATCATTTGGGGGGAAAAAAGTCATTTTCGGTTTTCGGCCAAGGGCATCCTGCATTCTCGGTTTCGGCCCAGAATTTTCATTTCGGTGCATCCCTAGAGGAAACCCCATAGAAGCCCCGTATACCCCCCCCCCCCCCCCCAAGACATTGCATTCTGACAGCAGAACCCACCGCTGTCAGAATACATTTATCAGTGGCTGCAGCCTTTGATTGACTAAAGTTTTCCAACAGCTCCAGCGGGAGCCAAACACTGATCAATATTAATTCAGCTTTACTGATCCTCTTATCACAGATCAAGCAGGTCATCATTATGAAAGGAAACCAAGACATTCTCTATGAAAACAATAGTGTCTCTAGGTATTCATCATTCAACATGCAGGTGGCCCTAACTATCCACTGACAATTCAGTAACATTCTGGAGTCACTGAGCCATGAAATCCCAGCTTATTATGTTCAGGTAATTGTGCCAGTATATGAGCCACATGATGGGAAGAGTCGGGTTATCTCTATTAGCAAGAAAGAAAGGGAAGTCAGAAAAAAATGTATGAACCCTCTCAAGGACAATGTGGATGATCCTCTGTTTTCTCCTAAAACCTTCATTATCCCACATGTGGAGAGATTATGTAATACACCATACATGTTAAGATCATGACACTGAGGTGCCTATGTCCTGCAGCAACCTTGTCTCCTGTATACAAAACATTATCCGTAACATTGTTTTGCTAAGAAAAAAGGCCAAGACTGAACACTACATACCTGCCAGTGCCCTTGGCGTACTGCACAGAAGAGGGGAGATATCCCACGTCTATTAAGACGCGACAAAATGGCTCCATGATCCAGGAGTAGTTCACAGACCTCCAGCTTCCCCCTTCCTGCTGCTGCTGTGAGAGCTGGAAAAACATAAATATCATTAGAAATACGTATTAGTTACATGTCCAAATCCAGTAAGTATACAACCAATTGGCAGACACATGTAGCAATGATACACAAACAATTCATTGCATTAGCAGTAAAACAGATAAGGAATGTAGATCCAGGTTCCCCTGAATTTTTTTTTTAGCATGTTTCATACTTTTGGATTCCCAAAGGGTATATTATTGAGCCTTTCTCTGTGTGGTTTGTATAATGGGACTCAAGAGATGTCAGTCTTAATAAATTCTGAAATGGAGATTGTGTTGGCTCTATGAAATATTTAATGTAGCAAAGCCCTTGTGCTAAAGAAAAGAGCATAATTTGTTCTGCTTAAAACGATTACAAATAGCAATGAATTAAACATGTTTTCTGCAAAGCTGTTATTTACTTCCAAAACACATATGAGGATGTGCCAAGAATTATGAGAGGAAAAGCTACTATGCTGAGAAAGTAGTACGGGGGGGGGGGGGGGGGGACATGTTATAACCCAAAATAAATTAATAGATTTACATACCCCCTCATCTACCTTCAATTGGGAAAGAAGTTTCCAAGAGTGGTGGTAAAAAAATTGTGGTCTTAATACAAGCGTATATTCATTAACAATTAGTGTTATCAGTCTTAAGTGAGCAGAGAGCCAGGGACTCAGACACCGGCTCTCTGCTCAGCCCCTCCAGCACTCACTAGAGTAACGGGCTGTGAAGGGGGTGGGCTTAGGCTCTCAGTGGCACGCATAGAGGCTGAGCCTGCTGCCGCTCTGGAATCTAGGTGGATCCCGACATTTAGAGGAGAATTATGGCCAATGCTTTTTTGGCTATACTTCTCCTATGGATCACAGAAGTGCAGTTAGTTCTGCACTCCTGTGACTAAGGAGCTAAAGCCCACTGTCGGCTGATGTCACAGAGCCAGTCCAGGCTATAAAAAGATTCCAACCATGTGATCAGGATCCACCCATTAGCAAACCGCTGAGAGCCTGAGCCAGCCACTCCCGCACCCTGCACAGCCCAGCGCTCCAGTGAACGCTACCAGCTCTCTGCAGGCGGAGGGCTGAGCAGTCATTGGTGTTAGATCACTCAGTTCTCGGTCTTAGAGGTGGCAGAGAATAGCTGCAATCGGTGCTGCAGCCATCTAGGTGAGTAACTTTTTTTCTTGCGATTCCTTCTTTTTTAAGTCAGGATCCATCCAGAGTCTGGAGCTGCTGAGTGGCATCAGCTAACAGCAGACTTTAGCCTGCTGTCTGCTGAACCTGGGTCACAGGAATGCAGAACTAAATACACTCCTGTGACCTACATGAGAAGCAGGGCCAAAACAGCTTCCGTCTTACTTCTCCTTCAAACAAGGGGCAGAAGCATAAATTCAGCCTGCCCCTTGTACCTGCTTGTATATATGCGAGGCAGCAGAGGAGTCACAGATTCCCTACTGGTCATACAGCCTGCCCCACTTGTGTCAAGTTATTCATTTTATTGCTATCCAAAGGTTGTCACTGTATATCTAATGGGTATAACCTTAGATTATGGGGGTATAAGCTAATAGCAACTAAAACACACATTATATTGTGCCTCACCAGAATACTGTGCCCTTTTTAGCACCTTTTTCCCTTTCAATACTTTTATTAGAGATGGTACAGCTGTGAGCTTTTGCTTTTTTCCAAAGACGTCGTTCAGTGTGGCCAAACATTTGCCTTGCACCGTTCTAAAGCAAACCATCACAAAAGCAGTGAGAAGCCATTTAGCTAGCGCTTGGCTGAGTTACAAGACCATCCATTGTGCCAAGTACGAGTTCAGAATTTTATGGTGTCATTGTACAGCTTAATGAATGATACAGAGTGTTAGCCAAAGACAATCGTCTCGTTAATGTGCCTGACTTGAGATTATTTATACGTCCACAGATTAGCTTGTCCCCGCCATTCATGCTTCAAACAACCCGGAAAAGAAGGAAATATTACAATAAAGAAAAACTCTGGAACTTTCGGCATTTCATTTATTCCCTTGGAAGGGGCAGTGGTGTGCAACAACCAATCAAAAATCAGGATGTACTGGCATGAACAATCAAAGTATTGAAAGCTGAAATGCAACTGGTTGCTTTGAGCTGTTCGACTTATTTTTAACAAAGATTTCCTTTATGAAATAATTGCATCTCAAAATGTTGAAAGCATTAACATCATTATTTTAGCAAAACTGAGAAAAAAAGCTCAAAAACCTTTTATGCCCCCCCCCCCCATGTTTCTGCATCTTTATTGGGGGCCTGATTTACATCAATAGAGAATATGTGGGCACACTATCCCCAAACCAACCCCATCAAGGTCACCACCATTACAAATAGCATTTCCTTATTTTCCTGGTCCTTTTTATAAATACTGTGCCCTATACTGAGGTCTGGGGAAGCTGGAGGAACCACAAAGACCAAAGGGGTGCGGGTGGGGAAGGAGTTGGGTGTGGGACAGAAATTCTTTACATGTACATAAATGGAAACACGGTTTTTCAAAATGTAACAGATACTGACAAGATAGCATTTTTGCCTAGCAGCACTAGGGTCATCAGTTCAAATCCCAATCACAGCACTATCTGCCTGGAGTTTGCATGTTCTCCCTGTGCCTGTGTGGGTTTCCTCCGGGTACTCTGGTTTCCTCCCAAATGCCAAAAACATGCTAGTAGGTCAATTGGCTCATGTCTAAATTGGCCCTAGTATGTCTATGTATGAATGCGAGTTATACATACATACACACACATATATATATATATATATATATATATATATATATATATATATATATACACGCATACATATACATACACACTATATTACCAAATGTATTGTGACACCTGCCTTTACACGCACATTCATTTTAATGGCATCCCAGTCTTAGTCCGTAGGGTTCAATATTGAGTTGGCCCACCTTTTGCAGCTATAAACAGCTTTAACTCTTCTGGCAAGGCTGTCCACAAGGTTTAGGAGTGTATCTATAGGAATGTTTGACCATTCTTACAGAAGCACATTTGTGAGGCCAGGCATTAAGGTGGACGAGGAGGCCTGGGTTGCAGTTTGCGCTCTCATTCATCCCAAAGGTATCAGATTGAGGTCAGGACTCTGTGCAGGCCAGTCAAGTTCCTCCACCCCAAACTCGTTTACCATGTCTTTATGGACCTTGCTTTGTGCACTGGTCCAAATCATTTGGTGGAGGGGGGGGGGGGGATTATGTTGTGGGGTGGTTGTATTTCAAGGGTTGGGCGTAGCCCCTTAGTTCCAGTGAAGGGAACTCTTAAAGTGTTACTAAACCCAGAACCTGCATTCACTATATCTGATCTCCCACAGTACACAAAACATGGAAATGCAATTATTTTAGTAAACCTAAACAAATACCTTTTCTCATTAGCAGTATATAGCAGCTTTGTGACTTGTATCAGTTCCTAGTAAAGCTTGTAGGAGGAGTTTTCATTCTCCCCTGATCCTATGTCTGGACAGTGAGGATTGGCCCTGTTCACTCTCTCAAGAAGAAGAAAAAACCCAACTCTCTAGAAATACATACCAAACTGAGCATGTGCAGCCTGTCCCCTGGTTCTGTAAATATCAGGTTATTTTTTGGAGACAGTGAAAGAAGAGAAGGCTCAGAGAGACTTGATCAAACAGCCTTTATACACAACGCAGTGCTTGTTATACTCCACAATTAGTATAATAAGCATACTTTACTGCATATGCAGACTAATTTTACGATTGTGGGTTTAGTAACACTTTAAGTCATCAGCATACCAAGACATTTTGGACAATTTCATGCCCTCAATTATGTGGGGGTTTGGGGATGGCCCCTTCCTGTTCCAACATAACTGCACACCAATGCACAAACCAAGGACATGGATGAGTGAGTTTGGGGTGAAGGAACTTGACTGGCCTTCACTCCTGATCTCAACCCGATAGAACACCTGAATTAGATCGGAGACTACGAGCCAGCCCTTCTCGTCCACATCAGTGCCTGACCTCACAAATGCGCTTCTGAAAGAATGCTCAAACATTCCCATGGACGCACTCCTAAACCTTGTGGACAGCCTTCTCAGAAGAGTTGAAGCTGTTATAGCTGCAAAGGGTGGGCCAACTCAATATTGAAGCCTACAGACTAAGACTGGGATGCCATTAAAGTTTATGTGCGTGTAAAAGGCCTGCGTGACGAAATTTTTGGTAATATAGTGCGTGCGTGTATGTGTGTGTATATATATATATATATATATATATATATATATATATATATATATATATATCGCTGCGTAAATTGATGCTGCTATATAAGTACCTGCAATAAATAAATAAAAGATTACATCAGGCTGATATCTTTATCTAACAAAAACATTAAAACTGGAGGCAGCGGTGGTGTGCTATAACACCTGGTAATGCAAAATGTCATATACTTTTTAACACAGGGTGGAGGAAGAAATTTCTCACTAAATTCTTTTGGTACATTTCACACACAAAAAAATAAAATGCATGTTAAAGGGCACACGTTGTAAAAATTGTATACACACACACACACACGCAAGTACATGTGAACATACAAAAACATGTCACTGGATGTTCTATGGCTCCTAAAGTTGAGGACAGTCCATAATTAGAGGAGGACAGCTGGCAGCAATGCAACCCACGTGCATGTGAGTTTCAATAACGCCGGCGCTCCAAAGGAAAGGGTTGTGTCTGCTCGATTTTTACACAGTACAGGAAGCAACAGTACAACAAGAGGGGGAGGCAATAAAGCAGAAGAATGTTCCTGATAATTATGGCCTGTTGTTTACCATGGATGCTGGCGGCAGCCTGTGAGCTACACCCTCAATCCACTTTACCATATTCGGAAACTGGCTAACCCACAGTGTTCTTAAATAAACAGTATCATGGCAAAGCTATGCTCAGGAATTCCGGCTATTCTCGTGCTGAGAACTAGTTCTTATCTAAAGTCATCCCTCTTGCTAGACCTATTTCCACTAACTCTTACCCTGCCAGTATTAAACTTATGATTGTAAGAGGTGTCCTCCCCGAGACAGGACTCCTGGCCTGTACCTGGACCGCTGCACCCAATTATTCCCTTGAAATACTGTCTGGTTGTCAGGGAATGGATTGCCAGCTTGCCAAATTGCTGGCAACTATCACACTAAGTAGCTGGCTGGCCAGGTGCACAAAAGCTATGCCTGGATTCAGTACAGCCAGAATGGGTCCTCTGAATGCATTTAGAGTTTTAATAGGTGGCAATTGAAATTATTTGATTTCTGAACATGAGATTGGCAGTGTGCATGAGAATGCCACTTCCTACAATTCCATGACTCTGTAGTTCTTTCTATACTATCACATAAGCATTTGTTTTCTGGCACTTCTACAAGCTCTTTAAAAGAAAATGTGCCTTTAAAGTGATTTTAAGGCCCTAAGGTCTTTTATTTCACCTTAAAGCATTAAGATACAAAACCTTTTGTGCCAGAGGATCCCCCCTTCACCCTCCTTATACTTACCCAAGCCCAATCTCAATCCAATTATTTGCATGAGAGATGCAGCTCTCTTGGCTTTCTTCCTCCTCAGTGGGCAGATTGATAGCAAGGGGAGCCAGTGGCTCCCACTGCTGTCAGTCGAATTCTGAGAGGAGTGAGCGGGGCTGAGCTGTACTGTCTGTGTCTATGGATGTAGACAGGGCGGCTCGGGAGCGAGCCCACAAGTGCCTTCATTGAAAGTAGCTTTCTATGGTGGCCGCTCGCCATGGAAAGGGGACCCAAGAAGCGGAAGATCGGGGCTGCTCCGTGCAATACCAGTGCACAGAACGGGTAAGTATAACATGCTTATTATTTTCCTTAAAAAAAAAATATGAAGCTTTACTATTACCTTAGAGTATATCTGCTTTGTTTATGGGCACCCTTCTTCCATTCACCTCAATGCTCAGCTGTTGGAAGCAAAGAACATATCCCGTATGTCTAAGTATGGTGAATCATGTGACTCGCATTATGTGACAATGCTGGGCCAATCAGCAAGCACCAGTGCTGTAACGGTGGAAGAGTACATATCTGTGTAAGCGGTGTCTTGAGTGATCACTACGACTTCTCAAATGAACTGCAGTCCTGTGATCCATAAGAAAAGTTAGCTAAACAAACTTTGGCTGTACTTCTCCTTTAAGATTCCAGACAGTATTGTAGCTGCTCTTTCACTGAAAGGAAAATGTAAGGATTTCAACAACTATTTTATTCTTTATAAACAAGAATAAAATAGAATTGAATCTGATCAGCTATACGCTCTGCAAAGTAAATGCTGGTAACTATAGACTAGGTACCAGAAGGGCCGCGAAAAACGACTAATCTGACAACTCTTTGATCACGGGCCAACAAATCTGACAGGAAGTTTAAATCAATATGTGAAAAAACGGGGACAAAAAAAATAGGCACAGCGTTTTGACAGCGGGATTAGGACAGGGTAATAACAATTCCAAGATCTTAAGTAGGCCCAAAGCCTACGATAGATCAGGACTTCTTACAACGAGCTTCTAGCCATCCCTGACCTAACCCGAATGTAAACATTAACTACTAACGCTGCATAAACCATCCTCTAATTATAATAATACAAATGCTTCAAGTGTTCGCCAGGACTTACTTTGTTTTCAGTCCTGGTAAAACATTCATCAAACTGTGAACCAACAAGAATAAATACATGTCTCAGACCTGTTTGGTTTCCAGGATTAAAAATTGTACATTAAAGGATTACATGCATTAAAGGATTCATCAGACTCAGGGAGGGTAGTATACTGGAACAAAGGGTCACAATGTCAACATGGATGGTGGGAAGTGGAGAAAACACTGCTTTATGATGTATGAGACAAGCAGGAGTGTGTACAAAATTAAATTTAGGTATATAGAGATTTATAAACATACGTAATAAATATATATATATATATATATATATATATATATACACACACATACACATATATATATATATATACACACACATATATATATATATATATATATATATATATATATTTATATTTTTTTAAGATTTTGTAAATATATGTACATTTTATCCATGTGTTACATCTTTAACCCCTTCATGATTGATGATAAAACAAATCTTAATGCTTGAACAGTGTACATATCATCACAACTACTTAGTTTATCCAATTGGATTATACCTTTTTTTTTTCCAAAACAAATTGGGCTTTTACGTGGTGGTAAATGGTAATGAATATCTCTTGATAAAAGGAAAACTGCCACAAAACAGTAAAGAAAAATCCTTTTCTCTAGCGCTCATTGACAGACGTAGTCCTCGGTGATACACCACCTTCGGGTTATGTTGCCTCCACAGGAGCAGGACTAGACAGGAAATTAAAAAGCTCTGGCCACACCCCAGGGGCAGTCCCAGAGGGTATATCCTCTCTCTCTCTGCCTCAGCAAATCAGTTATTTTCTGTCTAGTTAGGAGTAAGGACCTAGATACCTTGCTGGGATCTTAGGTCCTGGCAAGAATTTTTTCTTAAAGGATTTTTTTAGACAGCTTTTTTTCTCCAGTGTTCCTGTGAGATCTTCAAGCAAGAAAGCTGAACTGGGCGACGGGCTGGATGTTGAGATCCGGTGGTCACCCCAGTTCAGCCTACGAGCGTGTGCAGGCCATAGCTCCGCGCTGGGTCGGCCGCGACAAAGTCCCATTAAAGGACTGTCCACGCGAGTTAAACGTCTCGCTGAAACGCCAAAGACCATGAGTCACGGCGTCCGTATCGGTCGACAGCCCTCCCGCCCCGGTGGAGAGGGGTACTGTCAGGAGTTGGTGCCCGCCTGGTTCCGGTATGGTGAGTAGTATGTTCCCCCTTTCCCCCTGACGGGTTTTGTGGTGAACGCGGGCCCCTCTCTGTATGGTAAGATAGAGTCCCTTTCTATCCTACAACATGACACAGATCCTCCTACTTTGAGTGTGATTTTATGTGTGCAAAAAGCCAGGAGGCTTGGTTTGGGAGCTAACAATCTAATTGTATACATGTTTTAAAGATGTAATCTGTGGCATTCTGGGAATCTTATGGGTTAAGAATAAGCTACCTACCAGTCAGAAGCCACGGACATGTAGACTGCCTTCCTAATCAGATCTCCAGCTATTAGCAGGCCTCCCGAATGGCCATGCGGTCCGCCAGGGCCGGTACCGCCAACCACGCCATATCCCCATGCAGTGAGAGTGTTGTGTGCCCTGCAGCACACCGCTATTCAGTACGGGCCGCCGCCATTTTTTTTGCTGGATCGCACGAGCCGCCATTTTGGCGTAGCCTCGTGTCTCCAGCATGGGGGCGGCCATGTTTGAGGTGATCCAAACACCTCGTGGAGCTTGGGGGAGGCGCCGGAAGGCGTACAGAGGGGCGGAGCCGCCTCCTTTCTTCCTGGGCAGCCAGCCAAAAGACTTCCTGTTTGTTAAGACAGCGCTGTAACCTGTTGCAGTTAAACTCTGAGCATCAAGTGGTGAGCCTGGGGGTCTATCTCTCTCTCTCTCTCTCTCGATCGATAGGGATCCCTAGCAGGTAACACTAAGGGGCTTTTGTGGCGCTGGGGGTCGAAAAAAAAAAAAAAAAAGAAAAGTTTTATTTTTGAATTATATTATCCAGGAAGTAACTGGAGTTATCATGGACCCTGCCACACATATTCCCCCACCAGTGTGCCCCCTTTCAATGTAGAGATGCCAGTGTGCCCCCTTTCAATGTAGAGACTCTTCAGTCCCGAGTCTAGTAATGGTTCTGCCATTTTTTCAGTTTTTAATTAATGCAGAGTGCCCACAGCATTGTCCCCAAATCAATGTAGAGATGCCAGTGTTCCCCCCCCCCCGTGCACTTACCTCATGGTCACGGGCGGCAGCTTCTCTTCAGTTCATTCCCCGGCTTCCTGCCTCTCCTCAGTCCTCCTGACTCCCCGAGTCCCGGCGCCTCTTCCTCGGCCAATGGCATGAAGTTGGCCTTTCGGCCAATCAGGAAGCGGGAGGACCCGCTCCCTGATTGGCCAGGAGGAGGATCCGTGTGACAATAGCGAATTTTCATTCGCTATTGTCACACAATGGGCGTGCTCTCGCGGCGCACGCTCTGCTACACGGCCGCCACGTCTGCGGCTGCGCGGTTTGAATAGGTGCTTGCGCGGGACCTTCATTCACACTGCGCGCCCGCGCATGCGCGCAGGCTAAAGGGAACACTGTCCCCCACCTGTTTCCCTCGAGGGGGCCACGGGACCCGCCGGTGCACAGAGTATAGAGTCATTTACAGCAATTTTGGAGTCTATGGTGGCTCGGGTGGAGGCGGCCTGTCAGGGACGGGGGTCAAGGAAGCGACCCCCGCCTACCCCTATACCATCTGACACCTCTGACTCAGATTCAGAGGTGGTCACGGCAGTTGCAGGTTCCTCTGCAAGGGCTGTTATCCCAGGTAAAGCCCCCTCAGACAGTGAGGAGGACGCTTCTTCTCCTGCTATTATTCAGGAAGAAGCATTGGTGGACGCACTAGTTGTGGCAGTGCAGGAAACCTTAAAACTTGAGGCTTTACCGGCAGAGGCAACTGAAACAGAGATTCCTTTTGGTACTAATAAGCCCATCAAGACGATGAAGGCTTTTCCTGTACCTAAATGTTTCGGTAATCAGATTAAAGGAGAATGGGAGCATTCTAAACGTACCTTTACTATTTCCAAGCGTATTGCTAGACGCTATCCGTTTGAGGAATCCATCATTAAGAAATGGACGGTACCACCAGTCGTGGATCCGCCTATTTCCAGGCTGAATAAAGCCACGGTTATTCCAGTGGAGGACACTTCGTCCTTTAAGGATCCGGTGGATCGAAAGATGGAAGCAGAGTCCCGCACCATCTTCTCTCTGATAGGGTCAGCTTTTAGACCAGTAATTGTTATTGGTCTAGTTTCCCAGACACTTACGGAATGGGCGAAAATGGTACGCCAAGATCTTAGGGGAAAAGATATTCCCCAGGAGACATCTGATTTGATGGAACAGATTATACAAGGGCTACAGTTTATCTGTGACGCAGCCTTGGACACTACTCCCTTATTAGGGCATGCATCTAAGACAGCGGTGATCCTCAGACGTGTGCTGTGGTTAAAATGCTGGTCAGCTGACCTAGGTTCCAAGAAGACCTTGACAAATCTCCCCTTTCAGGGGAATCGTCTATTTGGGGCCAACCTAGATGAAATCATTAAGGATGCCACTGGGGGCAAGAGCACTTTTTTGCCACAGGCTGCTAAAGCTAAGGGACCTCGCAACAAGCGAGGACCTTTCTTTACCGCCCATAAAGGGCGCCCGGCTGGTACTAGCGGGAAAGGCAAGACTCCTCCAGGAGGGTTCAAGAAGGGCTGGTCGGACAAGCAAAGGACCAACCCAGCCAAACCCGAAGCAAAGGAGTACACAGCCTGAAGGTGCGCCCCCACCCGGTTTCAGGGTGGGGGGACGTTTTCACCGGTATTCAGGACATTAGATCGAGCATCAACCACTACTACCGGTGCGATTCTTCCCTTCCAACATTTAAGTACTACAGGAAGCGGTAATTACCGTTCCCTGAATAGATCTTTTCCTTTACCTTTTCCTAAGATTAGTCCCGATACCTCACAGGAATCGGATCTGGTTGACCAGATAGGCCAAGTAGCCTCTAGTCGGGTGACTTCGGTCCCTGAGGTTCAACCAGAAAAGATCACCTTTCCTGATAACTATCAGGTATCTGATAAATGTGTGGGAACAGAAAACGACCGGACTTTCTCGGATGGTCGGGGCCAGATACCTCTAGGGACGCCTGGTTCAGATCCAATCAGCGCCAGTGGTCCTAGAAATTCTAGGCTGGCCTCCTCAAGCCGGCCTGGCCGACTTGGACATGTTAGTCGTAGACGTTCCGTGGGAACTTCGTCTCAGGGAGTGTCTGTGGTCTCAAGGACCAATTTACCATCATGCTTTACAGTCGCTGGGTTTAATGGCCTGGCCATTGAGACCCAAGTACTGAAGGACAGAGGTTTGTCAGCTTCAGTCATTCCTACCCTTATTAAAGCAAGGAAAGCGACTTCCAGCAAAGTCTATTATCACACATGGAAAACTTATATTGCGTGGTGCGAATCTTTAGGATTTCCTCCACGTACCTATTCGGTGTCTCGAATATTGGCCTTTTTGCAACAAGGGGTTGAGCAGAAGCTAGCCTTGAGCACCATCAAGGGTCAAGTTTCAGCATTAGCTATCTTCTTTCAGAAGCCTTTAGCTACCAAATCCTTGGTGCGGAATTTCATCCAGGGGGTGCGGCACCTGGCTCCTCCAGTCCGCGCGCCCTTACCGCCTTGGGATCTTAATTTGGTTTTGTCGGTTCTACAGAAACCTCCTTTTGAAAACATCAGGGAGATTCCCTTGCTTACTTTATCCCAGAAAGTGGCCTTCTTGGTGGCTATTACTTCTGCTCGCAGGGTGTCAGAACTGGCTGCATTATCATGCCAGTCCCCATACCTAGTGATTCATAGGGATAAGGTAGTACTTCATCCTAAGCCATCTTTTCTTCCCAAGGTGGTTTCAGATTTTCATCTGAATGAAGATATTGTACTACCTTCCTTGTGTCCTCAGCCCAAGCATCATCGGGAACATGCGTTGCATTCCTTAGATGTGGTTCGGGCAATCAGGGTATACCTGAAAGCTACGGAATCATTCCGTAAGACGGATTCACTTTTTGTGATCACGGATGGCCCCAGAAAGGGTTTGCCTGCATCTGCCGCGACCTTTGCCAAATGGATTAGACAAACGGTGGTACAGGCTTATTCTATTAAGGGTCAGAGTCCTCCGTTCCCTGTTAGGGCGCACTCCACTCGAGCGCTCAGTACTTCCTGGGCCTTTCGCCATCAGGCGTCAGTGGTCCAGGTATGTAAGGCGGCCACCTGGTCGTCAGTACATACCTTTACAAAATTCTATAAAATTGATGTGACGGCATCGGCGGATGCCTCATTTGGCCGCAAGGTTTTGCAGGCCGCAATTTGAGGAGACCGGTGGTCTACCTCGAGGGTTTTTTTTTGTTTGAAAAAAAAAAAAAAAAAATTGTTTTCTCTTTTTTTGTTGAGTCTCATCATTAAGGATGAGCATTGTAAACTTCTAGTTGGCACCGGTTGGGCCTTCTAGATTGGGATTTGATTTCCATTTTCCCACCCCTCAGTTGTGATACTGCTCTGGGACGTCCCGAAGGTGGTGTATCACCGAGGACTACGTCTGTCAATGAGCGCTAGAGAAAAATGGATTTTTGTAAAATCTTACCGTAAAATCCTTTTCTCTTAGCTCATTGACAGACGTAGTCCCCGCCCCTCTGTTTTTTTGAGTTGGGTTAAAATCTCTAAAGACTGCTTTTTCACATAACTGATTTGCTGAGGCAGAGAGAGAGAGGATATACCCTCTGGGACTGCCCCTGGGGTGTGGCCAGAGCTTTTTAATTTCCTGTCTAGTCCTGCTCCTGTGGAGGCAACATAACCCGAAGGTGGTGTATCACCGAGGACTACGTCTGTCAATGAGCTAAGAGAAAAGGATTTTACGGTAAGATTTTACAAAAATCCATTTTTCTCTGATGTTCATTGACGGACACAGCACCCGCCCCTCTATTGAGTTGGGTTTTATGTTCTTCTGACACTGCTTGTTATAAAACTGAAGTCCTATAGCAGGAAGTGGGAGTATACCCCCTGGGACTGCCCTATAGGCGTGGTCCATTGGTCAAGAAGATACAGAGCTGTGTCCGTCAATGAACATCAGAGAAAAGGATTTTACGGTAAGACAAAAATCAATTTTTACAGCAAGACCAAAAATCCAGTTTTCTCTTTCGTTCATTGACGGACACAGCTCCATATCTTCTTGACCGATGGGACGTCCCAAAGCAGTGTCAATATGTAGGGTGGGAATAACATAGCAAGAAAAAAACAAACACACTTCCCAAAGGCTAAACATAGCCAATCAGGCAAAACAAGAGTTCAACCAGGAATAACTGGAGCTCATCAGACAAAAAAACAAATACACCGTCAAAGAGGACTAAACCTCTCCAACAGCGACCGGCAAAACCTCGCAGCCAAAAGAAGCATCCGCAGACGCCAACACATCCACCTTATAACATTTTGTGAAAGTGTGCACAGACGACCATGTGGCCGCCTTGCATACCTACATCACTGGCGCCTGATGACGGAAGGCCCAGGAGGCACTAAGCGCCCTCCATGAATGTGCCTTAAAAGGGAAAGGAGGATCCTGACCCTTAATGGAATAGGCCTGCACCACCGTCTGCTGCAACCATTTCCAGATGGAGCCGACAGATGCGGCCATCCCCTTATGCGGTCCATCAGTAAGGACAGACAGAGAAACCGATTTCCGGAACGACTCAGTCGCCGCCAGGTACACCCTAATTGCCTGAACCACATCCAAAGAATGTAAGGAAATCTCTTTAGGATGCTTAGGACACAGAGAAGGCAACACAAAGTCTTCATTTAAATGGAAACCAGAGACAACTTTATGAAGGAACGACTGACAGGTACGAAGCACTACCTTGTCTCTATGAACCACCAGGTAAGGTGAACAACAAGACAACGCAGCCAGCTCCAACACCCTGCTCGCAGAAGTAATAGCCACCAAGAAAGCTACCTTCTGTGTCAGAGTGACCAGAGGAATCTCACAAATGTTTTCAAAGGGCGGTTTCTAAAGAACCAACAGCACCAAATTGAGGTCCCAGGGAGACAACGGAGACCTCACAGGGGGAGCCAGGTGGCGGACCCCCTGAACAAAGGTTTGAACCAAAGAATTTGTGGCCAACGGGTGCTGAAAGAAAATCGCCAGGGCCGATATCTGGCCTATGATGGTAACCAAGGCCAAATGCTGATCTACACCTCTTTGGAGAAACCCCAAGACACGAGACACCGAGAAAGAACAGGGGGAAATCCCCAGAGATTCACACCAAGTAATGTACGCCCTCCAGACTCATTTTAAATCTTCCTAGAAGTAGATTTTCTAGCTTTAACAACGAAGGAATCACAAATTCAGGCATCCTTAACACCTGACTTTTAATAGCCAGGCCATCAAAGCCAGCGACTGTAAAGCAGGATGGAAGATCGGTCCCTGAGTAAACAGATCTTTTCTGAGAGGGAGTCTCCAAGGGACATCAGCGACCAGCCATACTAGGTCTACATACCAGGACCTGCGAGGCCAGTCCGGTGCCACTAGGATGACCGGAATCCCTTCTGCCTCGATCCTTCGCAGAAGTCTCGGCAGAAGAGTCAGTAGAAGAAATGTGTACATTAGACGATATTGGCTCCAAGGAGCTACAAGAGCGTCCGTGGCGTCGGCCAGAGGATCTTCAGACCTTGCTACGAACCTCTGCACCTTCCTGTTGAGACGAGAGGCCAACAGGTCCACATCGGGAGTCCTCCACCGGAGGAAAAGTTGATGAAACACCTCCTGGTGGAGAGACCATTCTCCCTGATCCAACTTCTGCCGACTGAGGTAATCCGCCTGCCAATTTCCCACCCCTGGAATATGCACGGTAGAGATGGCTGGAACAAAGCGTTCTACCCATCTTAGAATGCCCCCTTGATGATTGACATATGCCACAGCCGTGGCATTGTCCGATTCAATCCTCACCGGGCAACCCTGCAGACAATCCGTCCAATAAATTAGGCAAACCCTAATCACTCGAATTTCCAGGATATTGATCGGCAGACTGGACTCCTCCCGAGTCCAAACCCCCTGAGCCAGATCCGTACCCAAGACACCTCCCCATCCGGAGAGGCTGGCATCCATTGTGACCACCGTCTAGTACAGGGGGAGAAAGGATTTTCCCTGTCGAATCGCCGAAGAGTGGAGCCACCAGATCAGGGGTCCCCTCGTACTTCGGCTCAATAGGTTTAGATTGTCTAGAGCCTGTGCATTCTTGTTCCATTTGGCAAGGATCTCCTTCTGTAGAGACCTGGTATGGAACTGAGCAAATGGAACTGCCTAGAAGGTGGAGACTATCAGGCCCAGCACTTGCATGCAAGTCCTGAGGGATGAATGCCAGTTGGACAACAGGAGCCGTATCGCATCCTGCAACTTCTTGAGTTTCACCTCTGGAAGAAACACCCGGGCTAAGGTCATATCCAGGGTCAGGCCCAGATAGTCCAGTTATGTGGACGGAACCAGAACAGATTTTTGGAAATGCATCCTTCAATGAACAAAAGAGAAAGTCGTTTTTAAAGTTAGCTGTACATTTCTTGCTATTACCATAACCTACCACCATAGAACAACTCCCAAAAATTCTCCTGCTCCTGACAATCATAGGGATACCATGTGTGTATGTTATTTGTCTTTATTGAAATTATTTTGTATACAATTTTCTCCTCTAGCAAGGATAAAAAGATACAATGTATCTTTTCTCCATTCAAGAGGAGAAAATAATGCAGCTGTGGGGAAAGAAGAAGCCGCAGTAAGCAGACATGCATTCGACATACCCAGAGTGTTGGATGCCAATGATACTAGTAGCTTTGCAGGTGCATGAAAACTGTATTTGCTAGAGGTGCTGATGGAAAGTATTATACAATGCTTTATTTGTATAAAGGACTTTACCTTCAGAAGTTGACTCTTTATAAATACCCCCACGGGTGCAGTCCACAGGGGATAAAACTTGCCTTCCCAATATAGCAGTCTTTCCAGCAGCTACAATTTCATACTGCCTATAAGCATCGTTTCCATTTCAAAGGATAGCGGTACTGGTGGCTTCCAGTGGTTCCTTTGAGTACGGCTTATTTATAGATATGAAAAGGGCCACATTATGAAAGTTAAGTTGTCTTTTGTTTTTCCCATTGTGATAGGTTCTCCTTAAATTTTTATTTCGACTGGATATTGTCAGTGAATGTTACACAGGGTCATTAGTTACTAACTTTCTAAATCCATCTAATATTATAAGTGTCAACCTAATTTCTTGCTGGGATATATTACATAATCTTACATTTCAGAATCCAACACAATAAATTGATCAAAAGCACAAAATACGACCATAACATCCTCTTCAAAGTCATAAACTCAAGAAAAACCAAACAAGAGACATGTGTATCCAATCAGCTAAGCTGAAGATAAATGATCAAAGAATATCCATGGTTATATAAATAGAGGTCAGATGGATTTTAAACACATTTGTTTCTTGGAAAGCACTGTTTTCAGGTCCCATGATCAGAAAGGTTTTTCTTCTTGAAACGGATAAATACACCACTTTGCAACATTCTTGGTGGTAAAACATTCCAAGGACAGATGTTAGATCTCCTTTTTATTACTATACAGCCTAATAAAATAATACACTAATTGCATCAAATCTATCTAAAGCCATTTTTTGGATCGGGAATAGTTATATCCTCTGTCAGGTAGGCTCTCACCGGCCACTTTATTAGGTACACCCGTTCAACTGCTTGGAAACACAAATTGCTATTCAGCCAATCACATGGCTGCAGATCAATGCACTTAGACATCTTGATGTGGTGAAGACAACTTGCTGAAGTTCAAACTGAGCATTAGAATGTGGGAAAAAGGGGATTGAAGTGACTTTGAACATGGCATGGTTGTTGGTGCCAGACAGACTCGTCTATTATTTCAAAAACTGCTAATCTACTGGGATTTTCACGCACAACCATCTCTAGTATTTACAGAGTGTGGTCCAAAAAAGAGAAAATATCCAGTGAGTGGCAGTTGTGTTGATGTCAGAGAAAAATGGGCAGACTGGTTCGAGATTTCAGAAAGGCAACAGTAACTCCAATAACTATTAGTTACAACCAAGGTATGTAGAATACCATCTCTGAAAGCACAACACATCGAACCTTGAAGCAAATGGGCTACAGCAGTAGAAGGCCACACCGGGTGCCGCTCCTGTCAGTTAAGAACAGGAAACTGAGGCTACAGTTCACACAGGCTCACCAAAATTGGACAACAGAAGATTGGAAATCCTGGTCTGAGGTGTCTCGATTTCAGCTGCAACAATCAGATGGTAGGGTCAGAATTTGGTGTAAACATAAAAGCATGGATCTATCCTGCCTTGTATGAACGGTTCAGGGTGGTGGTGATGTTATGATGGTGTAGGGGATATTTTCTTGGCACACTTTGGGCCCCTTAGTTCCAATTAAGCATTGTTTAAACGCCACGGCCTACCTGAGTATTTTATGTCCATTCCTTTATGACTACAATGTACCCATCTTCTGATGGCTCCTTCCAGCAGGATAATGCACCATGTCACAAAGCTCAAATCATCTCACCCCTGCTTTCTTGAACAATGACAATGAGTTCACTGTACTCCAATGACCTCCACACTCACCAGATCTCATCCAATAGAGCACCTTTGAGATGAGGTGGAACGGGAGATTCGCATCATGGATGTGCAGCCAACAAATCTGCAGCAACTGCGTGATGCTATCATGTCAATATGGACCAAAATCCCTGAGGAATGTTTCCAACACCTTGTTGAATCTATGCCATGAAGACTGTAGGCAGTTCGGAAAGCAAAAGGGGGTCCAAGGTGAACCTAATAAAGTGGCTGGTGAGTGTAAAGTCAAGTCCGAAAAGAAAAATGTGTATGAATCTTCGTGATTCCAGAAGACACTCAGCAAGTACTTCTACGTGCAGCGAAAGTGATACCAGAACTCCAGTGCAGCACTTAGCATATAATCATGTTAATGTGGACCAAAATCTCTGAGGAATGTTTCCAACATCTTGTAATAGCATGGTGTACCTTAATAAAATGACTGGTGAGCGTATGTTGTTGTGTTTCTCTCTAATGCAGAGATTTTCCCTCCCCCTTATCAGCGGGACTGAAAGTGAAAAACGTTTGAGTAGTCAGTCAACAAAAAAGGCAAAACTTTCAAAAGGGACACTTGTTCTGGTAAAAACTGTCTAAAGGAAGATTTTATTCCTTTGACGATCTCTTTTATTACTGTTATGTCACAAAACAGGAAGTGAAGGAAAATCCCCTCTAAGGAACACAGATCGCCACTGTGCTGCTGCACACCAGATCCCACACCGCAGCTTTTTTTATTTTTTTTCATAAATTGGGAACCAGCTGTTTTTAAAGGGTTCTAGAAGCCGGCCCCCGATGAGCATGTACAATGTGTTAGAGATGGCCTCTGAGATGCATGACGTTAGTATCTCAGGAGACTGCAGGACGTAGAGGCTATGTCATTCTCACCTAAATGAGAAATTCAGAAATACAGGACCAATATGAATTTGCAACTGAGAAAGGAAAAGGGGACTGGTAATATTGTGAAAAATGTAAGGAGGCAGTGAAGGTCTGCTTTAACATACTGTACAAGCACGAAATCTGTTGCAGCAGACCACAGACACGATCAGTGTTAGATTACAATAATACCCACCTTAGACAACATCTTGTGCTATTGGGGTCATACTTCATAACTGCAACTGTGAGCGTATCGTTTTCAGGTGTTTTTTGGGCGTTTCTTGGGAGTTTTTTGGGGCATTTTTTGCAGGCGTTTTGATTTATGTTAAAAAATGGGTGTGTTAAAAGGGGTGGAGACCATCTGTGTTTGAAATAAACTGCGTTTTAATTAGGGATCGACCGATTATTGGTAACACCGGTATATCGGGGGCCGATATGCACTTTCCCCGATATATCGGTGTTGCTGATAATCGGTCGATCTCTAAATAAAACACCGTTATCTGCAATATATGTCCCCCCTCCCGCAGCCTTCCGTGGCTCGGCCGGGTCTCCCGTCCCACCAGGAGACCCGGGCATCCTACCTACACCACCGCCGCTGCCGAAGAGAAGACCCGGTGTACTGCCTCTCCATGTAAAAATCCCGGAAGTGGTGTCATGACATCACTTCCGGGTACTCTGCGCCAAATTAAAAAAAGTGACAGCATTCAAAACAGCCAAACTTGGCGTTTTGAATGCTTTTCGGTGCCGAGGAGGGGTTTGGGGGTCTTTTAAACCCCCAGATCCCTCCACAAGAGTACCCTTAGAAAAAAAAAAACAAATAAATAAAACATTTTCACATGTCCGAAAATATCGGCAGATATCGGCCGATACCGATATCCGATGACCAAAATATCGGTATCGGCATTAAAAAAACTATATCGGGCGATCACTAGTTTTAATGCATTCCTATGGGACCGGAACAGCTCTTGATCAGCCCAAAAAGAAGCTCCAGTACTTTTTTGAGCTACGGGCACTTTGCTTCAGGGGACAAAACGCTCAGATGTGAACAGGGGCCATTGAAATGAATGGGATTTTGATTGTTGGGCGTTTTGGATTTTCACAGATGAGCATTTTATGGGCTGAAAAACGCTCAGGTGTAAACAGGGCCTTAATGTGAGTAGTTAACTATGGCATATTCACATGGGCACAGTATTATAATGATCCTACGATTCCCACAAAGCAACATTTCTATATTAGAAACCTAAAAATATTCTCAACTCAATCAGAAATGTAAAGACCATGTACAAGCACAACAGAACTAAACAGATAATGAATACTATTTCGAAAGCTGATTATTTTGCTGTCCTAATTAAAATTATGTTAGCCAGAGAGGTTAAAAAAAAAGGTGGAGTTGCCCTTTAAAGGGCCATGGGGAAGAGATACACCTATGGCAGTCTGCCCTTTTATATTTCTAGCTTGGGAGTATAGAAGTGAAACCATTTAAAACAATTCTAATGATAAAAACAACATAAATGGAAAAGTGTTCCATAAAAGCGCCTAACAGGGTGTAGGCAGGCGGTTCGTTCATCCTGTCCCATCATGTTAAACCGTCAGCCCTGCTTCAGTCGAACGCAGCGAGGCAACAGCTGATCTTATCTCAGTTCATTCAGTGCTGGGCTAACAACCAAGGTGTGGCATGGGAAAAGCTTTGTTTTGCCAACACAGAATACGAAAAGGCAAAGTCAAAGGATGACCTGGTTCACAGAGAATATTTCCTTTGTTATAACTTGTTTGATGGGAGAAAATAGCTACCTTAACAACAGGCTGAGGCAACTGTGAATGACCTAATTCCTTGTAGTGGATTTAAGTGCACCTGCTGCTTCCATTGCACGGCCTACACCCTGGAGGAAGCCGTGTGAGCGCCGTGTACCTTGTAAATGTACTTGAGAAGGCACATAAGGGGAGAAAGGGTTCAAATATCCTAAAGTCAATTTCATTTTAACAAATAGGCAGCATTAGGTGGGTCGCAGGTCTCTGTCAATGGTGTGTGCGCTCAGACAATGTGCTGGTAAGCTCACAGTCTGCAAAGCAGTTCTACATACACTGATTTTATCCCAACTTTAAGGCCTCAATGGTGAACTATGAACTGCAGACCTCAATGGTGAACTATGGTTCACTGTTACTGTATAGAAACAATAGAGCCTCCACTTCAATGTATAGTACTCTGAAGTTAAAGTCTAACTCCAGCCATTGTTTCTTTTTTTTTGTTTTGAATTGAATGGGGAAGATTTTTTTCAGTCTATGATCCTATTTTGGATATTTTCCTCACTTTGCCCCTGTGACGCCTATGCAGAAATGGAATAAGAGAATGATCATTATCAGGATAGGAAGAAATACACACCAACAAAAAAATGTCCCATTGCCCACTAAAATAAATGTGTTTTCGTTCACTTCTAAGTTCTAGCTGAGGGGATTTCCCATAATTTCCTATCCTAACAGGAAGGGAGGGGAAATCTCCCCAACAGTCACAAAAACAGCAATAAGAACACTAAAGAGACTCGGAACCTTCTCTTTATATCCAAATTAACAGAGCTAGTCTACAGCTCTGACCCGCAAAGTTTTGTTTTGTTTTTTTTTACTGGAAAAATGTTACCAACCAATGATAACACAGACTCAAACTGTCTTCCAGTAGAAGTTCAGCCGAAAACCAACTCTAAAAATATTTGCAGTCACATTCCAAAAGGAATCCAACCATGTAAAGCAAAAATCGCTATACACACCTTTTCTGCAGCCACTTCAGTCATGCTGATAGTGAGCTGTCAGCGGCAGCTTCTTTGTGTAGGGGGGTGCAGGAGAGGCAGCCGACAACGCAAGCCCCATAGTAAGTCTATGGGTAAGGTCACGTCCAAGGCATTTCCCAGCTGTTATGGACAAACAAACACTCCTGCGCTCAAAAGAGATGTGGCAGCGGTGAGTCTCTATAGCTCCGGGTATGTGCACAGATTTTGCTGCCCTCCTAGGGTCAGGGGAAACCAGATGGAAACACTCTAAAAAGAACAAAAAGAGGGTGCACTGACCTTGTGCATTACCTAAATGGATTTTTATTAAAATTAAGTAGAAAGTGATATACTCACAAACACAAAAATCTTAAAAGTGTATCGGTCCACAATGGACCCAAAACAACCAGGTCACTAGGACAGCGTCCAGCACGCCGGAGGACCTACCAAATGGCTGATACGTTGTGGATCTCTTCTTGTGGACCCATACGCTTTTAAGATTTTTGTGTTTGTGAGTATATCTCTTTCTACTTCATTTTAATAAAACTCCATTTTGGTAATGCGCAAGGTCGGTGCACCCTCTTTTTGTTCTTTTTACAGTGTTTCCCAGCTATTGTCAGCTGTCTCTTCCACACAGCATCTGCCACCAGAGACTGGACTAGATCAGCTGCAGAAAAGGTAAGTATAGTGATTTTTGCTTTACAGGGTTAGATAGATTGGTTTTAGAATGTGACTGCCAGTACATTTAGAGTTAGTTTAAGGCTAAACTTTAATACTATGCTAGGTTCCATCTAGGTGAGGTCTGTATTTCAAACACCATGGCTGTCTGCACAAGGTCCACTAATACATAACAGTTGCATCCCCTGTGATAACCCGACAGATATTAACAACCAGCCGTTACAAAAATATCCAATATTATGACATGGCCATCATCGTCAAAGGATGACCTGGTTCACAGAGCATATTTTCTTTGTCATAACCTAGTAACCAAATTTACCCCTACAAGTGTCTCAAAGTAATACATGTAGTATAAATAGAATATAGGTTTAACGACACTGAAGATGGAGCAGCAAATATCTGTGTGCACACTAAAGTAGTTAATAAATTGCTCTACCTGTCTCTCCCCAAAGTGTGTCATTCTCATTGATGTCTATTGGGGAGCCTTTCTCGTGGTTCAAGAGACATCTCACCACCTGGAAAAAGAGAAAGGGAGAGTCATGCAAAAGAAGGTATATGGACAATGTGTATACTAAATTTACCTGAATTTACAAGAATAAGACATCACCTATAATTTGATTTTTCAACTTTGGATTACATTAATCATAGTCTCTTTAAGAGGAGTTCTTTCCCAGTGACCACTGAAGAGGAAATCTCCCTAACTGGGGCACAAACAGCAGTTTAAACTCTCCAGTGATTTAAGGGCCCATTCATATCTGTCTACTTTGGTGTGTTGCATTAACCTGTATTGCATTAGGGCAACTTTAATGTAAATGAACAGAGCAATGAATATAGATACAAAATAAAAGTGAATTGAAAATTAGATGGAAAAAAAAAAAAAGGATATAAATATATATATATATATATATAGTTTCTATGTATAACTTGCAATTATAGATGTACATGTGGGTAGCCATTTTGCTCATTAGAATAGAAAACGTAGGTTACTGTGCCATTCACATCTCCTTGCAAGTCCACCAGACAATGATTGTATGATCTTGAGTCTTAGGTTACCTTTGCCAAGGTTGACTAGTCATTGAAAGCAAGAGTGAATTCTAATATGTGCACCTTAAAGCGGAGTTCCGGCCACAAAAAATTTTTTCAATAAAAATACCCCCGGGACAGTCAGGGCTAGTACATTCCACAATGGATAGCCTCTGTACTGTCCCGGGTCGCATTTACCTGCAAGAAGAAATACTTACCTTTAAAATTTCTTCTCCAGCGTTGCCATCTCGGTTGTGGGCAGCTGAAGCCAGTGCGATCCTCTTCTGCGTCCTCTTCCATGTCCTCTTCTCCCAGAATGCGCCTGCACCGGCCCCGCTCGTCACTTCCGGTGCGCCGCACTGATTCCTGGGAGCGATGACGTTCAGCTCCCAGAAATCATTTCAAACCGGAAGTGACGGCGCGGGCCGCCGAGGGAGGAAGTGGAAGAAAGGCTAGTATATTTTTCTACAATAACAAGTAAAAAAAAGTTAAAAAATCGTAACTATCCATTTCTTTTTCAGGTTACAAATAGGAAGCGCATGGCCACAAAATCGATTATGTCGATTTTGTGGCCGGAACTCCGCTTTAACCAAAAAACTGCCTATGCAGATAAGGGGGCGTATGTAGATATAAAAACAAACAAACTGTGCAGATCTGACTAAAGCAGGATTAACTTCCTTGCTAAAGATGTAGGCCATTTATGTACCACATGAAGCCTGACTGGAATACTCCCAGGATGTTGCTAGGTAAAGCCTAGTCATTACTGCTCACCTCCTTCACCACAGTAGTGAGCTCTCAAACAATGAGCTAGGAGCTACTGTATCAAGGGAAAGAAAGAGCATGTGAGAGGGTTTGAATCAGAGAAAAAAGCGGTAGAAAGTGAGCAATAATGACTAGGCTTCACTCAGCAACATCCTAGGAGTATTCCAATCAGGCTTCAAGAGGTATGTAAATGTGTAAATTGCCTACACATATATCAAGGGCATTATTCAAGTTTAGGCAGAGCTGCACAGTTTGTTTTAATCTCCAAACACCCTTTTACTTGCATAGGTAGTTTTTTTTTGTAGAGGTGAGCTAACCCCTAAAATTTATGTGTGTATGGTAACCTGTACAAGAAGTTAGCATCAGAGATCTAATGCAGTGCTCAATCACTATCGCCCCATCTGCTCAGTTCCCAGCTGTACAGTGCCGGGTAATGTTATGGGAACTATGCATAACTACATGTAATCATAATTATTTTAACTTTCAAGCATGAAAATATGAAGGCCAAGAAAAGGTTGACACTCTGGACAGGAACAGCTGCAACCAGTCACAATTACTGTGGGAAAAATGCCATTCCTTAAAGGTTGTAATACTTTGCCAAAACATTGTTTTGCACAAGCATTGCATCAAGTCCCAATACAAACTCAATAGGATTGTCAATGGGACATGAGGAGAAGTAAAAGAAAACGCTGCAGGTATGACATGCAGGGATTCCAAAACCCTATAGGGCTGAGTGAGGTATCTGTACCTAATATCCCAACTTGCCCATCCCTTTGGATATGGCATTATAATCTCAGTATTCCTAATAAATATTTATTTTATTTTACATTACAGAGAATGCAGCTGAAGCAGTGAGACTCTTGTAAGCAATGTTCAATCATTGCTGAAACAACAGCATTTAGTGAAGTAACCATTGAAGCAAAACGTTTGAGTGGACTTCTACAACACTCAAAATAACGGTTCTCCAGGATACTGTCTAAAAATGTCCCACCCCCAGTCGTTAGGACAGGTGTCACTTGGCTTTATAGCAAGCATTACTGTCACAGAGCCCATGCTGAATTCTTCACATACTCCTGTACAACCAGACCACATAGAGACACGCGACAACAACTGGACCCTGCAAGAGTACCTAAAGACAAATTATGGATGGTTATGACTCTCTGGCTAGCCATATATGCACTGATTTCTTCTGTTCAGCCTGCGGGCTCAACAAAATCAATCTAGTGGGTTCCACCATCTACATTAAAAAGATTTTAACCGCTTGCCGACCGCCGCAGTAGATAGTCTACTATCTACTGCGGCGGTCAGCCCCTCATAGGCAGAGCGACGTAGTACTACGTCGCTAGCCTGTAAGGGTCTAGGGAGCGAGCGCGCGCCCCCCGGAGGCGCGGTCACGAACTCCCGCGCGTGTGACCGGCGGACCCGATGCCCGCCGGTCACTTGGCGATCGTCGGTGCAGAGGGAGAAAGGCAGGCGGGCTGATGTAAACAAGCCGCCTGTCATTCTCCCCTGTGTAGAAACAGTGATCATACAGTTCTACTATGTAGAACCGTTGATCACTGTTCCTACACCTCAAGCCACAGCCAATTACAGTTAGAATCACGCCCCTAGGGACACACACCACCCCTCCCTCTCAAAAAAAAGTTAACCCCTTCACTGCCAGTGTAATTTTACAGTAACAGTGCATATGTATAGCACTGATTACTGTAGAAATGTCACAGGTAACCCCAAAAGTGTCAAAAATGTCAGTCAAGGGTCCGATATGTCCGCCGCAATGTGGCAGTACCGCAAAAAAAAAAAAAAAAAAAAAAAAATCGCAGATCGCCGCCATTACGCGTTAAAAAAAAAAAACAACAAAAATCTTTCCCTTTGTTAGTAAACGCGATAAATTTTGTGCAAACCAATCAAAATACGCTTTTTGCAATTTTTTTTTACCAAACATATATAGCATAAAACAAATTGGCCGAAAATGTTAAAAAATTTTGATTTTTACATTTTTTTGGGGGGAATTTCATATAAAAAAATGTGAAAAATATTGTTATTTTTGCAAAATTGACGCTCTTTTTTTTGTTTATAGCGCATGATCAAAAAATTGCACAGATGATCAAATACCACCAAAAGAAAGCTCCGTTTGTGGGGGAAAAAGGACGTCAATTTTGTTTAGGTACAGCGTCGCACGACCGCGCAATTGTCCGTTAAAGTCACGCAGTGCCGAATCGCAAAATAGGCCCTGGTCAGGAAGGGGGTAAAATCTTCCAGGGCTTAAGTGTTTAAGGAGGTATCTTTGCTGCCGACTATATTCTAGCAGCTGCAGCACCCAAACAGTTTGTCAAGCCAAGTAATTCCAATATAGCCCCCACAGCTTGAACCTGAGCCGATTTAGCAAGAATTAGAGACATATATGGCCAGCATTAGAAGGCAAACAATGACATTTATCTACTGTATGGATTCAAATTAGAACATTAAAGAAAAATAATCTGTCCTCGAATCTGAATATTTTACTCAAATGAGAATCCTTCTCCAAAATTGTGTTTGATATATTTGATATGCTTGGAGGTCCAATTATACCATCTTCTTTCAATGTGTTCTTTCAAAGTCACCCATCTCTTTCTCTTCTCTAAATAGTTCTTAAAGTGTTCCTTTAATCTGACCTAAAGCTTGCACAATCCACCAAGATCTTCAAAACAAGAGGCAGGCGTGCCCCAATGAAGCCTATAATACAGTGTAGATGGCAGCATTATGACAACCATATTGTTATAATTAAAGGCCCTATAATTTCAGCACGACCACAGGACACTGAGTACATGGATTACAGAGATGTCATGCTGTAGAAACTTGAAGCCCTCTGAAAACAGAAAAGTCTGCTCAGTAAAAAGTAAAAAGCAACGTGCTGTAATTTATAGCAAGTAATCAGCAATCATCTTTCATGCTGCTTTACCAAGGGTAGCTGACTGTTTGCTATAGGGTAAGCTTGCCATAAATGAGAAGAGATCTCCACAAGGACGAGAGCTGGAAAAACATTTGCCTGTTGAATTTTACTCTTGGATCCACTGCTAAACTTGTTTAATGAACTGAAACAATGCATGCATAGTAACTAATCCCAAGAACATAAACATGGTCTATATCTATCTATACACTCACACCAATCTGCCATAACATGCCCACCCACCCTTTTGCTGCCAAAACAGCCCCGATCTGTTGAAGCATGGACTCCACTAGACCTCTGGAGGTATGCTGGGGTATTTGGCACCAAGCCATCCACATATCCTTTAAGTCCAGTAAGTTTCAATGTGGGGCCTTCATGGATCAGACTTCCCATAGTACATCCTGGTGCCATCTCTTCCCCAGGTAAGCGACGCACAGGCACCAAGTCATCCACAGTATGTAAAAGAAAATGCGATTCATCAAACCAGGCCACCTTTTTCCATTGCTCTATGGTCCAGTCCTGATGCTCAAAATGCATCGTAGGTGCTTTTGGCTGTGCACATGGGTCAGCACGGGCACCCTGACTGTTTTGCTGCCATGAACCCCCGTACACAGCAAACTGCAATGCAGTCTTCTGACACTTTCTAACAGAAGCAGCATTCTAGTAGAACTAACGGAGCTAAAACTTGCCTTTCCTCCACTGGTCTTGTCCCTTGCTGGCATTGGCATCTTCTCCTGTGTGCTGGTATTAGGTCGTCTTTGTCAGCCTGCACGGGCTGGTGTCACCCCTAAGCATGCACAAGAGGCTGTCATTCAGGAACACAGAGACCAGCCCAATGATGCAAGCTGAGTTGCGCATGTGCAGCCTTCAGTTTACATTGCTAGAAAAGACAGTAAGCAGGCAGGTAGGTGCATTTTATCGCAGAAGAGGCATTACTTGTCTCTTCTGCAATAAATGACTGCCTGCTCAATGTTTGTTACATTGGAACTTCAGTTCCTCTCTGTTTCAACAATTTGAGCTACAGTAGCCCTTCTATTGGATTGGACTACATGGGCCAGCCTTTGCTCCCCATGCACATCAATAAGCCAGGGCCACCCATAACCCTGACGCAGGTTTTCTGGTTTTCCTTCCTTGGACCAAAAGTGTAGTCATTACAATCTGGCCCTTGTTAAAGTCATTTTTATGCTTGCCCATTTTTTTCTGTTTTCAACACATCAACTTCAGGGCTAACATTTTCATTTGCTACCTAATATATCCCACTTATTTTCAGATGCCATTGTAATAAAATAATGAATGTTATTCATTTTACATGTCAGTAGTCATAATGTTAAGGCTGATCGGTGTATATTAACCCTCTTATGCCTGTCTCTTTAACCAACATTTCTCGGTTTAGCCTTTCCAACTGCTGTGACTGTCCAGTGAGAGTGTTTGATCTGTTATTAGGACCACTGTGTGCAGAACGTAGCCAATCTCTATAGGCTATACATAGTTATGGCTCTATATAGCTAAAGTCAAAACACATATCTATTATAGAATGTAATTAGTTGTGAACAAAAAGTGGTTTGGGTGTCTTCTACTGGAACTCAAAATCACAATGCTTCATGCAGTATGGATTTCTGTGGCTGGACACTAATTTTTCACAACAACCGCACATATATACCATTACTATCTGACAGACTGGGACCAGTTTTAATTATCAAAATTCTGCATGTTTTTGTATGTGCTCTGTACTTTTGTGGGATGATGGGGGGTGATCCCCTATTATAATGTGTTAAATATGCCTGCATACTGCACACCTGGGAGTCAGTGGAACATAGATTCTGCTAGTAAGACTTTTTTCTGTTAACCACCGTATCCTAATGATTTTGCTAAGCTTGTTTAGCTGGTAAAGCTGAGATTAAGTTGGAACTTTGGGAGCATTGTATTCCATTTTACTGCATCACACAGCATATCAAATGATACGACAGTCAGTTCTGAGAACCCAACTGCCAGCTTCATAAAAGTCATGTCTCCGGTTTCCAACTCCATTGTGAAACAGGACCTGTTGGTTAATGGCTGTCCAAGGCAGTGTGAAAGAAAAAGCTGTTTAATAATTGTTGTGTATTAACTGCATTTAGCCTCCTGCGTGTGCTATGGGCAAAAAAAGAGAGTGGAACGGGAGTACCAAAGTCTTAAAGGGACCCTGTCAACCCAAGGCCACTTTTACCCAAAATGTCAAATTGTAAAAGCAGCATTGACTAACACACTCATTCAGCTTTAAAAAACAAATCTTTTCTGAGACAAATATGGAGCCTACCATGGGTGGCCTCCCATTGAATATAATAATTGCCAGGTGGCCTCTTGACTTCAATAGCTTGAGTCACTGACTCGGAACAAGAATACAAGTGATGTCAGAACATCAGATCTGCAGCTTTGTTTTGGTTAAGTGGCTCAAATAATTGAAGCAGTGGATCTCATGGCAGTCAGGCAACTGCCATTTTCCTGAGGGGGGTTAGGAATGGCAGACCCTAATTTTTCTTTGCATAGATTCCAACAAAATGGTACCAGATTCCCTTTCTTCTTCTGAGTGAAAGAAAAATGGAATACATCTATTTGGAATTGGCAAAAAAAAAAAAAAAAAAACTGTCTGGCTGCTTTGAGAAGTGGTTCTACTTTATGATCCTTGAACTCATTCTATATATTATTCCAGGAATCTGCCCACTGTAGTGTAAAACAGAGGAGACCACTTTGGAGTTGTGACCTGTGTACTGATACAAGGTCACAAAACACAAAGGACTTCCTAAGATTACAGTTCATACTGCATATCTTCCACTATGCTTTTCTTGAGGCATCCACATGAAGACTTGAGAATGGACTGGGCCGGCAGTGATTTGTTTCATACCTCTGTGTGTCCCATACTGGCCGCTGCGGTCAGAGACTGCTGGAGGGCGTGGCTTCGTCTTACATAATTTGGTTGTTGGTTGGGAGATGTCCAGTCACAACTCAGTAAAAACTTGAGGATACTACAGTGTCCCCTCAGAGCACTGTGTACCAAGGCACTCTGTCCTTTCTTGTCTATGTGATCCACCTGCAAAATACAATCAATAAAAGCCACTTAATTAAATTATTTAGTCAAAACATTAACAAACTGGGTTTACAAACCTTAATTCTATGTAAATTTGTAAGTTGAGACCCTATAATTAGCATACTCTACTCACAAGAAATGTAATGCGCAAATTGTGTAAACTGGAAATGATGGGAATTTTGTCTTATCTGAATCTGCGCATGCAGGATGGACGAATATGTGACAATGCATGAATCAAGGCAATCGTGGACAATACTGTAGAGACTGCTTGCGTATATTCCAGTGAAATATTAATTTGAGATTCACAGAATTTGCAAATCAATTTTCTCATCTCTTTTCCACACCTATGGTGGAATAAAGAGATGTGCAGTACATTGGCTTAGTGTTTAGCACTTCTGCCTTGCAGCACTGTTGTCCTCAGTTTGAATCCCAGCCAGGACATTATCTGCATAGAGTTTGCATGCTCTCCTTGTGCTTTGATGGATTTCCTCCAGGTTTACTCCGGTTTCCTTCCAGAGTCCAAAACATGCTGGTCAATTGTCTCCTGTCTAAATTGGCTGTAGTATGTGTGTATCTATGCATGTGAGATAAAGACCTTAAGCAGCCCATAGAAAACAAAACTAGCTTAATTCCCCTATTCACACATTCAAGGTGGATGGGGGTATCCTCCCTGCTGAGCTACCCTTTTCTGACAGCAGCCGTCAGAATACACTGATCAGCATTGCAGGCTATAGCATGCACCAAAGAATAAGAGGACATTTCCCAGCAGGGCAGTTGTACAAAAGTTGATCAAGTAGATCGACTCATGTACAACCCCAATGCCAATTCATCCATTCCCTGATAAACTGGCCAAAATTTCAATCCATGTATGGCTGGCTTTAGACTGTCAACTCCTGAAAACAGGGATTGACGGGAATGTATGTAAAGCACTACATACATTGTTGCCACTATATAAATACCTGTAATAAATTAAAATAATAAAAACATGTTGATCACATTTAATTTAGGAGAGAAGACAAGCGCCACTCTAAGTGTAGTATGACTCGGTATTTATTAAAAATTCACCATACTGGGTACTCACAATGTACAAGAGTTTAAACAGCAGTGGATATACTCTCAAGGGATCGATTGGTCCAAATGCCTGGGCGGAAAGGAACTGGTGTGCTCCGAAGATCCGTGTCTAACCGTGGGGATCGGCGATATCCGGACCCTGGGGATACTTGCAGGCCTGAGGAAGGAGCGCATGCTCCAACAACGTGTCGCCTACGTCATCACGCCCCACGCTCTACGCTTCATGCCCAACCCGGAAGTCCGCCGCCGGAAGCGCTGCAAGTGTCCCCAGGGTACGGATATCGCCGATCCCCACGGTTAGACACGGATCTTCGGAGCACACCAGTTCCTTTCCGCCCAGGCATTTGGACCAATCGATCCCTTGAGAGTATATCCACTGCTGTTTAAACTCTTGTACATTGTGAGTACCCAGTATGGTGAATTTTTAATAAATACCGAGTCTTACTACACTTAGAGTGGCGCTTGTCTTCTCTCCTAGTACCCTGCAAGTTCATCTTCTCCACTTCTTGACAAAGCTGCCTTCAAGTGTGTACAGACCTGTTGTATTTATGGACTTTATGGACTCTTTAGATATCATTTAGGTCCGTTTACTGTCCTACATGTCCCTATAGTAGGTTTTTTGAGGTTCACCTCGGAGTCCTTGTTGTGCCAGTATACCCTTGTTCACATTTAATTTAGTGTGCAGAGGACACAGCATTTCTTTCTAATAAACGTATATTAATGTCTGCAAGATTTCTCTCAGCCTACATTTTGGGTGACTATTTTTATACATGGCAGGTAAACTTTAGATGCCATGACCTGACAATATCTATAGTTATTTTATGCCTAATGCTAATCTTTTCCAATCTGCTTACTTAAACTTGCCAATGAGTATTCTTTGTTCATACACATTTATTAGCGTTTGCATTAGGAACCAACCATGTTGTACATAGCAACCACACAGAATCTGCCATTCATGGTCAATTTAAATTCAGGAGAATAAAAAATGGAATCCGGGACGGTCGCCAGGTGGGTAGGTTATGGGCCTGGACTCAACCTCCACTTTTTCAGCTATGCAGCCTGGTCCACCCAGTGTCCCGTACGCTTTTTACTTTTGAGAAACTTCGGGAGAGGTTTTCCTTGCCGAAGCAGTCCTTTTATTTTTTTCTCCAAGTTCGCGACTTTTTTCAGAAACTGGCGCAGACGTTTACCCTGGAGAGGCCCACGGCCTTTAAAATTGTTGTGTGGCCGTGGTCCCCATCAGGGACACTTGGTGTCTTCCATATATACCATTTTACACGACGCTGTTCCGCTCGCATTTTTACATGCGTCGGTGGTCTGAGATACTGGGTCGGCCGATTACGCTGTCCATGTGGAATAGGATATGGACGTCTTCCTTTAAATCTTCCCGCTGTGTGGCGCAGAGAGAGACTGCCCTCAAGGTGCTCCTTTTTTGGTATAGGACCCCGGAACGCCTTCATAAGATGAATCCCTCGTGTTCCACCCTGTGCTGGCGGTGCAGGGGGGATACAGGTTCTCTTTATCATATTTTTTGGTCATGTACCCTTATTTGTCCCTTTTGGTCAATGGTTCTGGACACTCTTAAAGCCGTGGTGGGAGTGGATTTGCCACTAGACCCCTTGCATTGCCTACTCGGCCTGCCATTTCCCAGGCTCTCCAAGCCGGCATCCAAGCTGATTTCCTTTCTCCTTTTGGCTGCTAGGAGGGCCATTCCCCTATGCTGGCTACGGGAGTCCCCTCCAGACAAGGCTCTTTTTTGGAAACTAGTTTCTGACATCCGGAACTTGGAGTCTGACGGCTAGGGTGCATGATGAGCTACCCAAGTTCAATGCGGTCTGGGAAGCTTGGGATTCATATGCCTTGAATCCCCCTTGATCCCCTTGCTCTTTTCTATAATGTTTCTTGTGTATGTGGACATTTTATTATGTTTTTACGGAAATTTTTCTCATGCTTTGCAGTTTTGTGCTGTATCTTTACCTGCTTCATCATTGTGTTGTCCTTTGTTTTTATTACTGTCTTGGGGACACCACTCCTCAGTTATGTCATTCTTATGTTATGTTTATTATGCTTTTATGCAATAAAAATATAATTAAAAAAAAAAAAAGGAATCCGGTAGGTTATCTTCTGGCAACATACATGATTCCTCTATCAGCCATTCTGATAAATTAGGGCAAGAGAACACATTTCAAAAAGGACCCTGCAGAGTCTCGCCAATATTCTCCATCTGCCGGAATAGCTGAAGCCGAGCAACATCAGCACAGGATGCGTATCCTCTGCGAGCTTCATTACATGAGGAAGCCACAACATCTGCTGAATATTAGAGGGGAAGGGGGCACATTCTGACAAATTCCTATTAATGACCTGGGATCTAGTAACAGTAACCCACATAATCTTACGGGCCACATACAGAGCGAACTCCACACACAAGGGACAAAGCTTCACACTTTCTAACTGAAGCATGTCTGCCATTGTGAGGGAGTTCAATCCAAGGGAGGAGAGTGCCAATGTGCATATCATTATTGCGGGCAAAATGCAATTAAAGCAACAGTAACTTCTGCATTGTGCAATTACCACACTTGGCTGAAGTCCCTGGGAGTGTCATGTCATGTATTTTATATATAGCATAAAAGATTTACTAAATGTGAAAGACTGAAACAGATTTTCTCTAAATGATCTGGAAGACTGTAAAGTGAGGCTCCACTTTAATCATCCAGAATATTTAAAGAAAAAAAAAAAAGCAAAGAAAAATCATAGATCATTCATACTTTATTCATGAACACATCAATACATGCAGTTTGTTTAAAGCAAGTAGTGTATCACTTGATATTAGCCTATTTGCAGTTCCTGTACAATAGAGCTCAAACTGCGAAAGGCCAAAACAGTACAGAAGCTAACTGCCATACTATACAATTTCCTTTAGATTTACCTTCAACTATGTAGTGCAAAGGCCTGCCTCATTGCATACAAATTGGAAAGTGTTTAGGTTTGACCTCATATGGATTTGGTAAATCTGAAGAAAAATTGTATAATGTATGACCAGCCTATCTGTTAAGCTGTCGTGCTCATGTGTTAAAAAGATGCATGCTGACCGGAAGAGAGAGCAGAGTGACAGAGATGAGCTCATCAGTGTGCTGCTTCTTTTTTAAATGTCCAGCCACAGGCTGGGGAAGCAACAAGACCTGTAAGTGTTACTCCCACCCTGCCAAATCTCAAATCTGGATGGATAGTATACAAATACAGATAGAAATCATTTGGCATAAAAACTCGTCATTTATGCACTTCATCTGTATGTAGAGCTGTTTTCACCTGGATTTCAGCGTTAAATTCATTGCAAACCTCACACAAATTATGAACACAGCATATCCCTCTATAGTGTGTACTTGTCTCAATTAAGAGCACTAGGTGTCATTTCTGTCTGCTGCTTCTTTCCTCGGTTATTAGCTTGAATTGCTTCAGACTTTTTTTTCCTGACACCAAGAGAAAAACAGTTACAGGAGAGGGCTCTCCAGCTGATTGACAGCCTGATTGTCCCTTCCCTCCAATCAGCTCTCAGAGCTCTCCTCATTGAGTTCTGCAAAGTGTAACTTCAGTCCTCTACCCCTTTTTTCTGTACTCTCAAACAAGCTTTATAATTCAGCACTTTGAAAAGATGTAGAGAAGAGAGGGCTGCAGATAGGAAGATACAAATTTTAGAATTTGTTTAATCTCTGTGCATCACCTGAGGCCAGTCACTTCACTGAGTATATGTAAGGATTTACAACCATTTTAAGAGCAGGACTTTCTAATGTATATTGCCGGAAAAGCATCACAAATACATTTTTTTTAAATCGCCTCCATTATAGTCACCTTTGCTCCTTTTTTGCACAGAAGGGTTACAATATTTAGGTGTCCAGAAGCAGCTGCATAGCACAATGGGGTCATACCGCTCTCAGACAACCCATCCACAATGGCCCCAGACTCCAGCAGCAAGCAGACCATCTCCTCATGACCGAGGTGCGCTTGGACACACTGAATTGGGGCGTTATTTAAAACCTCTGTCCTGTAGTTGACGTTTGCCCCTGCTAAAATCAGGAGTCGGCTCACCTGCAAAAAGAATCAAGTAGGTTAGTTTTTTGGCTGGATGCAGGAATGCTATAGGCAGCTGCAGCAAATTAATTCTGCTTGGCTAGAGCCAAAACCACAGAAGACATTTGTGTATGCCCTTTACACCAGTACTGTGATATTCCCTGAAACACAATAAGCTAGATTTAACCTGCTTTCTTGATGCAGGGCATGGGAATACATTGTGGTCTATTAAAGGAGGACTGACAGATGAAAAACATATAATAGGTGTAAGATAATATAAGTGCATTAAAAGTTGCTCAGGACTGTAAAGGAACATAAACCTCCCCTGACGCAGCATAGCGGAAAACTGGCACTCTCCAGCATGTTTTTAGAATGGAAAAACTTTTACAGAACTCCATTATCAAAGACTTGTTGGCAATGACTAACCAGTGGTGGGTTATTGACCTGTCATACTAAAACCAGTTATTTCCTATCAATCATACAAGCTCTGTTATGTAATAAGAATATCTACCTGGGTGCAGCTAGAACAACCAAATGAGGGATATGTGAGCCAGCAGACAGGGGATCATTACTTTAGCTGGGGGTTGATTTTTTTTCATTCTGAAACTTCTGCATTACATCATCTTTTCTAGCGTCCCTTTCACAGAATGCAATATCTCAGAGTTCTTGAACTTTAGCCAATGACCGTCCCTTGGTATCTAGCATTGCAGGGTCAGTACAAAGAGTATAAAGCTTGTTACTTGCACTTAACACATGTTTTAGGTTAAAATAAACTAAAAGGGAAGCTGTGCTTTGGATAACAACTCAAAGGCCCCAACCTTTCATCTTCCAGTCTATCCAAGAGACATGGGAAGTAAGGGCTGATCGTCTGGTATGGGCAATACAGGCAGCTTTGCTTTCAATCAAAGTCAACTATGAAGCCCATGATTTTTGGTAATCGAGAGACTACCAGACTTATTTGATACAGCAAAGTTCTGTAACTAACAGTGAAACATCAATCATCTTCTACTGCTTTTATTGCTATAATCAGACAAAAAGAGAAATATAGTAGGATCACAGAACTTTGTACATTACCATTGTCCTATGCTCTGCTTTACTAAATATGCCTGCAGGCATTCATGAGGATTCAATAAAGACCTGCAAGAGGACTCTTGTTTACATGTATGGGGATTTAATAATGATTACAACAAAACTAAACTCATCAACACTAAAAGAGTCTCAATTAGAAAGAAAACGGCTTCTGAGATGGGTGTGTTCTCTATCCACCAGTAGAGATGGGCTAAGATGTGTTCGGGAACCTAGTCACAAACCACCTGCCCAATTCCGCCAGAAAGCAGACACTACACACCGCTAATCACAGGCAGTGAGGCATTTCCCGGTCTGTGCAGCTGTGAAGCGGTGTGCATTGTCATCTTCCTGGCGGGATCAGGCAGGGAAGGTAGGTTGGGAATAGGATCCTGAACATAACTGAGCCCATCTCTATCCACCAGCTGACAGCTAAAAGTGGAAGTGAGGGCAAACAGATCAACTCATATCTGCTAAAATCAACAAGTCAAATGTCAAATTTTGCTCAGCTAGTTTTACAATCCAATCACTTGGATACAGCACTGCCAGAATCTGACCCCGGGGAGGGGGGTTTGCGAGGATTTTGGGGAATTTAGCATCAGTCCCCCGAGCAATCAAACACAGCTGGTGGCTCAGTTCTACGTGCTACCTGAGCAGAGAGCCAGTGTCAGTCAGTCACTGGAGCACTGGGCTGTGGAGGAGGTGGGAGTGGCTGGCTCAGGCTCTCAGCGGCTCGCTAAGAGTTTGACTCTGGTGCCAGTTCAGAACAGACTGCACTCCTGTCATCCATTTAAGAAGTACAGCCAAACCAGCCTTAGCTGTACTACTTTTTTGTTTGTACTTCTTTTTTAAATAAAAGATAGAAGCTGACCGATTGCCATGCACAATGGCTCTAGAGTCTGTCAGCTCTGGTCTAAGAAAATTCCACTTACTGTGTATTGTGCAATTTAATAAGGCCTGATTTATTTACAGTGCTTCCTTTTCAATTCAACCTGTGCAGGGCACTACAAGAGGCTATAATAAAGACAGACTGTCACACTCCTAATGTGATTTTTTTGTTAGTTATTTAACTGGGTTTTAGGCTTTATTGTATCCGACACTTCCTGAGTATGGCTGACTGTTTCAGCAAACAAATGGATGTCTGCAGGCAAATACAAAATACAAAAAGAGGAGGAAGATAATTTGCAAAGTCGATAAGATATAAAGAAGTGACAAAGCTTTCTTATCAGTCTTATGCTGGGTACACACAGGAAGTCCTTGGCTGTGAGTGCCGATCCGATGCTGGTTTTCCAGAATGCTCATCCGACAGAAGTCAGTTGTAAGACCGGCTTCTTTCGGACGAGGAGCTGTACACATGGGATGAAAGTCGTCTAGTAACTGCCGAACCAACCATTTTCGGCCTGAGTGTACCTAGCTTTAGTAGTTCAAAACACTAAAAAGCATAAAAACACATCAATGACAGCTGTTTGTGAGCATTGCAGAATACTGGCTCTCTTTAGAAAACAATGTTTAACGGAATAGTACAGCCCAAACTTTTTTTGCTGTACTTCTATGGATCACAGGAGTACAGTTTGTTCTGCACTTCTATGACCCATTTTCAGCCAACAGAGGGCTAAAGTCTGGTCGACTGATGTCACAGAGCCGGTCAAGGATCTGAAAAGATCCCAACCAATATGGTCGGGATCCACCAGAAGCCTGGACCAGCATCTGGCTCAGCCTCTCAGTAATCTGCCGAGAGCCTGAGCCAGCCCAGAGCAAAGAAGAAAGGGCAGCGCAAAGAGCCCATGACTGACAGTCCCAGCTTTCTGCTCAGAGCGGAGGGGGAGAACTGAGCAATCGCTGTGTTTGATCATGGAGTTCTAACTGCAGAGCTGGTGGGGGACATATACAGCATTGGATTAATGTTGCATCCACCTAGGTGAGCATATTGTGTTTTTTTTCTTTTTCTTTTTGCAAAGCCCATACTTCTCTTTTAATAATGTATTTAATATACTGTATAGGTCTAGCAGATTACAATTCCAGTCCATAGAGGAAGCCAGACTGTAAGGTGTTGCGAAGACTGATGGGTTTTCCACTAAGCATAACCTCTGCACAGTCTGGCAAACGCTGCTCATGGAAGAATGTGAAGTATGATTTTCAAGAAAATACTTAAAAATGCATTTACTTTCCAGGCCCAAACTGGAGCCTCCCTCAACCATGGGAAACCGCAGAGAGGCTACATATTTCTTCATAGGATAACACCACTGCCCCAAAAGTCACTGGCTCCAATTCTTTAAGCTGCAGTATCCCTTAAAGCAAAACGGCAACTATCCTCACCCAGGTCCCCAAAGTCTAACTTGGGGTATTTTTTTTTTTCACAGAAAAAAATTCTGTTTAAATCTTCTATCAGAAGTTGTTTACAGTGTTTGCAGTGACATCATGGCAGCTTCCTCTTCTTCCTCTATGGTGGGGAAGGGGGTGGGTAATGGTACAAGAGCACCCCCCAGTCCTGGAGTAGTGTGAGCCAAGTCTGCGTTATGATGCGAAATAGGGTTGTGTAAACCGTAGCGAGGCTCAGGAACTAGGCAGAAGGATGTGGGTGTTCCCAAGGAGGACTGCCAGCAATGAACCATAGAAGATGATGGGGACAGTGCTGGAGGATGGAGAGGATAAGTACATGGGGGCGGGGGGGGGGGACAAAAAGCCTGCCCCTCCCATTTGCTGCAGAATGGGACCCATGCTCTTGAGGGGAAGCTGTGGACTCAATACAGAGGTCTGAAACACCCTCTACAGATTCAGACTTATTGATTTTGCAATCAGCAAAGCTTGTGCTCCCCATTCATTGGGGAGGTCAGGCTCTGATTTAGCAGGTGAGTACACACACATACAGCCGTGGCAAAAAGTTTTGAGAATGAAACAAGTATTTTTTCACAAAGTCTGCTGCCTCAGTTTTTATGATAGCAATTTGGATTGCTGAGGACTGAGGTAAAGTTGATTTCTCTGATGAATCCCCTTTCCGATCGTTTGGGGCATCCGGAAAAATCTTGTTTGGAGAAGAAAAGGTGAGCGTTACCAGGAGTCCTGTGTTATGCCAACAGTAAAGCATCCTGAGACCATTCATGTGTGGGGTTGCTTCTCAGCCAAGAAAGTGGATAAGAACACAGCCATGGATAAAGAATAGTGCAAAAACATGCTCCGAGAGCAACTTCATCCAACCATCCAGGATGGTGAAGAACAATGCCTTTTCCAGCATGATGGAGCACCTTGCCATAAGATAAAAGTGATAACTAAGTAAGTAGCTTGGGGAACAAAACATCAACATTTTGGGTCCATGGCCAGGAAACTCCCCCAGACCCTAATCCCATTGAGAACTTGTGGTCAATCCTAAAGAGACGGTGAACAAAAAAAAAAACACAAATTCTGACAAATGCCAAGCATTGGTTATGCAAGCCATTGGTCAGGATGTGGCTCAGATGATGATTGACAGCATGCCAGGGCGGATTGCAGAGGTCTTAAAAAAGAAGGGTCAACACTGCACATATTGACTCTTTGCATAAACTTAATGTAATTGTCAATAAAAACTTTTGACACTTATGAAATGCTTGTAATTATACTTCAGTATACCACAGTAACATCTGACAAAGATCTAAAAACACTGAAGCAGCAGACTTTGTAAAAATTAATATTTGTGTCATTCTCAAAACTTTTGGCCACGGCTGTACATTCTACCCTCTATGGGTGCAGCATTGCTGTGATGCTGCAGCTTTCCCCCGCGGGTTCTAAGCCCAAGAGAGATCACATGACTGTCAGTCATAGCCCTCCGCTCTGCCTCTCCATCGCTGACTGGAGGGCCGGGCAGGAGAGGGGGTTAGGCGCAGCTGACTTTGGCTTTCAGCTATGTGCTAAGAAGCTGAGCCAGTTGCTGGTCAGGCATCTGTGTGAATCCTGACGTTATTGTCAGGATTCTTCCATACCATGTGACGTCCTGCTGATTCTAAGTCACAGCAGAAATGCACGCCTGTAACCCAGAAGAGAAGTAGGACCAGAAAAGCTTTGGCTGTACTACAAAATACAGCATTTGTAGTTTCTAACAGTGACAGTTAGTCCCTTCCCTGGGGTTCATATTTACAAACATCAACAGTACATATAGGCCTAGACGATTCTGCTTTCACGCCATCATGTGTTAAATTGCTCTTGCCAGTTAAAATGTAATGGCCAGATCTGACTATTGGCAGTAATAATACACTACATCAGCTCCGAGGAACGCTGGAACTGTGCGAAGGTTTCTCATGTAACTGTACAAATCTGGGCCTATAGTGTATCCATGGCAATGAAAAACAAACACAAATGCCTCTAAGTGGGTAGCATGATACTACAAAGGCATGCTGTACAAAATAAGACAAGATAAGTAATTCACAAGTGGATCAAATTCAGCTGTCCACCTAACTAAGCCAGAAGGCCATTGAAAGACATAGGGACACATACTTTTACCATAAACAGGAAAGATGTGAAAAAGTTAGGTAAACTTCTGCGGTTATGCACTGGCCTAATCTTAAACCAATTAAGGGGAAAATCTAAGGCTCCATTCACACCTAGGCGATTTGATTTGCAGGTGGAATCGGCGCAATTCTGCCCGCCATTCCAAAATGCGGTAAAACGCGGGCCGCGTTTGTGATGCCATTACTTCTTAATGGCACCACAATCATGGTGTAATTTTTCCACGATTGTTGCAGCAAAATCGGAGCGTTCAACACTATTGCCCAAAAGAAGCTTCTGCTCCTTTTTGAGTGATAAGTTTCATGCATTCAATTGATTCTTCCCAAAGGATATCCGCAGAGAAAGGCCAGAGACATACAACGGTCTCCTGATTTGACCGCGACTGGCAGGACAGGTCATACCAATCAGGTAAATGAGCAACTTAAGTACAACTAAAGGCTCCTGTAAAGCCTAAACAAGTGCCAAATCCATATACTACGTGATGCACAAGCCTCATAAAATAAAGAAAAAGCTTACATTATCATCCCTGACTGAGCTAAATCCTCCTTTATTTGTGTTTCATCAGCTTCCTTCTCCAGACACTACAACACACAATGGACGGGAGGGTTTCAGCAGTGCTGCCAATCCAGAAAGAACTTGGCGGGCCTAGGTGTGGCTAAGTGTTTACTGACAAGCTACCGACTTGTAACCAGCAGTAGACCAAATGAACAATCTCCTGCGCTAAAGAGAAATGTACTGGCAAAGAAGAATCATCAATCTTTAGCTATTCCAATATAGGCAAAACCTTGTAGCCCTCCAAGGACTGGGTGAGCCCAAAGATCACAGAAAGATACAGAAACTTTTTATAGTAATGAAACAGTCAAGCATATCAGTACCCACAGTATCTTAAAGACCTGGTAACATTAGCAAATCCCAAAACGCAAGACGACCATCACAGTGGCTGATGCGTTTTTAAGGGGAGATCCCTTGAAAAAATGGGAATTTTTACTTACTGTAAAATACATTTCTCGGATATTCATTGACGGACACAGATCCTTATCTTCTTGACCATTGGGTTATACTTACCCCTACTGGAGTAGGACACTCAGGGGGTATACTCCCACTCTCAGCTATAGGCACTCAGTTTTGTTACAAGCAGTGTCAGGAGAATTATAACTCCACAGAGGGTTGGGTGCTGTGTCCGTCAATGAACATCAGAGAAATAAATTTTACGGTAAGTCAAAAATCCCATTTGCTCTTCCATTCATTGACGGACACACCTCCTTATATTCTTGACCATTGGAACGTCCCAAAGCAGTGTCAAACATGAGGGGTGGTAACAGCAAGAAAAGATTCCCAAGGCTAAACCAACCAGGTAACATGGAGCTCAACCATAAAAACTGGAGCTCATCTGAATAAAACAATACACCCTCAAAGAGGACTAGGTCCTCTAAAACCGCAGCCTGCAAAACCCTTGCGGCCATAAAGAAGCATCCACAGATGCCAACACATCCACCTTATAAAACTTTGTGCAAGTGTGCACAGGCGATCAAGTGGCCGCCTTGCAAACCTTCATCACTGACACCATATGACGATAGGCCCAGGAGGCACTAAGCAAGTAGAGTGTGCCTTAACAGAGAAAGGAGGGACCTGACCCTTAATTGAACAGGCCTGAATCACTGACTGTCTGATCCATCTGGAAATGGTTGCAGCAGAAGCAGCCAATCCTTTGAGGTCCATCCGTAACTACAAATAGTGAGTCTGACTTCCTAAAAGACTTGTAGCTGCCAGGTACACCCTGATTGCCCGAACCACATCCAGGGAATGCAAGGCAATAACATTAGGATAACATTAGGATGTTTAGGCCTGGGACATAGGGAAGGCAACACAATGTCTTCATTCAAATGGAAATCAGGGACGACCCTTGGAAGGAACAACCTACAGGGACGAAGAACCACCCTATGTCTGTGAACCACCAGGTAAGGTGAACGACAAGACAATGCCGCCTCCTCCGACACCCTGTGCGCAGAAGTAATACCCACCAAAAAGGCCACCTTCTGGGACAACGTAAGCAGGGGAACCTCCTGAAGACTTTGGAAAGGAGGTTTCTGAAGAGCTGACAGCACCAAATTTAGGTCCCACAGCGGCAATGGAGACCGCACTGGAGGAGCCAAGTGTCAAACTCCCAGGATAAAGGTATGCACTAAGTAATAAATGACCAATGGTCGTTGAAAGGAAACCGCCAAGGCCGAAAACCTGGCCCTCGATGGTACTCAAGGCCAGGCGCTGCTCTTGGAGGAAGGCCAAGATCCGAGCCACCAAATGGAGCGAGGGTGAACCCCAAGAGACTCACACCATGCAATGTACATCTTCCAAGTATGATGGTAGATCTTCCCAGAAGTAGATTTTCTAACCTTTAACAGCTTAGGAATCACCGATTCAGACAAACCTCTATCCTTCAACAACTGGCTTTCAACAGCCAAGCCATTAAAGCCAGCGACTGTAAAATAGGATGGAAGATTGGCCCTTCGGGACAGCAGAGAAGTCTCGAAGGAGCACCGGCGACCAGCCATACCAGATCGGCGTACAAAGACCGGCGAGGCCAGTTTGGAAGCACTAGAATGACCGGAATCCCCATGTACCTCGATTCTGCACAGGAGACTTGCCAGAGGTTTTGGGGGGGGGGGGGACCGTAAATCAGACTATACCAACTCCAAGAAGCCACTAATGTGTCTGGGGGATCCCGAGGCCTTGCCACAAACCTCTGTACCTTACGTGGAATGTGTACGGCAGAGAGGACTGGAACAAATTGTTCTGCCCACCTTAGAAAGCCAGCTACTTATACCAAGAAACAGGGTGGCACCGCTTTTGACAGACCACCGCTCCATTGGAATGGGGGGAGCTGTCAGCCAGGAGGAATAATGCGAATTAGGCCGAGGCCAGGTCATATGCACCCTCGCGAGACGTTTAACTCGCAGGCCAGCCCCCATCCAGTGGGGCTATGTCGCGGTTGACCTAGCGTGGAGCTGAGGCCTGTATGCGCTCACTGGCCAGACTGCGGGGAACCTTTAGATCTAGATTATCCAGTCCGTCGCCCAGTCCGGCAGTTGATAGATTGTAGATTCCCACAGGAACAAAAAAACAAAGATAGGGAAAAGTTCCATTTAAAAGGAAAACAATTGCCAGGACCAGAAATCCCAGCAAGGAACTAGGTCCTTACTCCTGACTAGGCCAAAAAAACTGAGGGCATACAGCTGAGAGTGGGAGTATACCTCCTGGGACTACCCCATAGGCGTAGTCAAGCTTTTTCCTGCCTAGTGTCCTACTCCTGTAGGGTGCAGTATAACCCAATGGTCAAGAAGATAGATAAGGAGCTGTGTCCGTCAATGAACGAAAGAGAAATCTCTATTCTTTCATGTTGTAAGTGCTGCCTGTCTGCCGGCATCTCTTTCAACAACTTCCTGGAACTGCTACATATTTTGCAGCTCTGCTGTTTTACTTTAAATTTATAAGGACTACATATCCTATGGTACCTTTGTGTCTACAAGCAGTGATTTCTGTACTGACTCCACCTCCTGAAACTCCTCCTTTCGGCACCTCTGTAGTTCAGAAGAAGACTCTGTGAAATGTGTGACACAGCAGTGCCCATTCACAGGGCATAGTGAATATGTGTTGCAGAAATTAAGTAAATGTGTGGGAATCTTTGTGTGGGAATCTTTACAAAGTAAGTTTTTAAAACTTAACGATCATTCAGGTTAAAAGAGGTAGGCTGGAAAAATGTTTTAAAACAATGTGGAAATGAATATGTATGATTTCACATTTTGGCCACGGATAAGCTTTAAGTGCTGCAGCACATACTTATTTTTAATAGGAGGCTGGACTTTATTTTAAAAGAAAATATTTTTTCCCAGTTTTGTGAAGAGTAGGTTAAAAGACAATTATGGGTTTACAAAAAAAAAAAAAAAATATATATATATATATATATATATATATATATATATATAGATATATATATATATATATATATATATATATATATATATACACACATACATACACACACACACACTCACCCAGGTGAATGCAGCATCGCTATGATGCTGCATGTTCCCCTTGATGCCTCTGCACTGGGAATACCATTGATCTCTCAGGTCTCCCCTCTGACTGTCAGTCACCGGTTCTCTGCTCTGCCACCCCCCCAGCGCTCACTGGAGCGCTGGCTGAAGAAGGGGTAGGAGGGACTGGCTCAGTCTCCCAGTGGCTCACTGAGAGGCTGAGCCAGCTGTCGATCCAGGCATCTGGGTCGATCCAGTGCCTGGATCAGCTAAAGCCCGCTGTCAGCTGAAAACAAGTCCCAGGAGTGCACTCCTGTAAACCATAGGAGAAGTAGAGCCAAAGAAGCTTTGGTCATACTTCTCGGATTCTTGGTCAGGAACATATTGTACTGTTTGGTTTTAGATACAGGGATTCTATTACCTTAATGGAAAAAATATCATAATAATGAAAATTCAAGAAAATAGAAAAAATATAAGGGAAACTCAAATAGAAAATGGAAAAATTATTGGTAGTAGTTAAAATCCTTAGACTGGAATAACGAAGCTAAACTAAAGGGGTTTATTTGACTAGGCTTTCCACCTCAGCGGATATCTCATTAGGAATAATGTAAAAGGATAAAACAAGTTCTAAATACAAAAACAAGGGGTCTTCAAAAAGTTTCCGCACTTTTAAATACACTATATTGTCAAAAGTATTGGGACGCCTGCCTTTACACGCACATGAACTTTTATGGCATCCTAGTCTTAGTCCTTAGGGTTCAATATTGAGTTGGCCCACCCTTTGCAGCTATAATAGCTTTAACACTTCTGGGAAGGCGGTCCACAAGGTTTAGGAGTGTGTCTGTTTGACCATTCTTCCAGAAGAGCATTTGTGAGGTCAGGCACTGATGTTGGACAGGAAGGCCTGACTCGCAGTCTCTGCTCTAATCCATCCAACACACAAACAGCAAACAGTGAAGACACACGGTACAAAAATACACAAAAAAATATCATGTATAAATGTTAAACAAATCTATATATTAGTCTGGTCATTTATATATCTAAATATAATTTGGTGGAGTTCTCTACATCCATCTAGACCCACTGAAAAGCACACAAAGTTGTTTATCCTTCCACATTATTCTTAATGAAATATCCACTGAAGTGGAAAGCTTAGTAAAATAAACCCCTTTAGTTTAGCTTCCTTATTCCGGTATAAGGTTTCAACGACTACCAATATAAATCTTGCTGCAGCAACAGCGATCTCCAGCAGATACAGCCCAAACAAAACACTGCAATTACCACACAGTTGGGGAGGCCCCTGGTAAACATAACCCCATATTACTATAATTGCAAAACTTTGCATTTTGACAGTCACAGAAAGACGTCTAAACACCAACAGACGGTATGATGAATGAGTAGAGGAAGGTTTGTAGGCGGGGAAGGAACTGAGAAAATAAAATAGGCTTATATTGAAAAGAGGAAACAGATTTAAAGCTGGTTTTGTATAAGAACTTCCGTACCGTAGAGATTGCAAACCCTTACTGAATGAGCGAGGGCGTTATAAAATACACAAACGCACAGTGAGAAGACGTTTCAATGGATTTGTAATTTCGGTGGGAATTGGGGGTTTAGGTGTACAGTTCATACAAGTAACAGTTTTCTTACGAGGTATTGTGGATTCAGACACTAAAGATCACCATGAACATTTTCATTTTATTAACATATCAATAAAGGGGTAACATATCATGTATTGATATATGATAGTTATTATTATTACCTGCTGTCCTAAAATGGAAACTTAAAATGTAAACAAATTAAAAACACTTTAAAATTTGACAGAAAACTAAGCAACCCAAGGGCAGGAGTGATCAGCTGATGTCACCATCCAAGGTCAAAGAAGCCAGAGTGGAAAGGGATGGAACAGCAGTCATTAGTGGCCTGGAATCTAAAGCTGGTGAAGATGCTGTCATCCTATGTCCACAATAGAAGGAAATGGCACTATCGGTAATGCAAGAGGACCAGAGAGAAACACCTGCAGTGACCTTATTTGATGTTAGTCACTTGGAATTGTTTTTACCAGTTAGGTCTTTCTTCACCTTAAGGAGGAGCTAAAGTTTTTTGTCCTTTTTCTCCCTGTACACAGAATAAGCAGGGTTGGTGTTCTTTCTCACTCAGGGGGGACATCACCTAACAGGCCTCTTCACATCTCAGCGCTTTCATACTGTTTCAGCTCATAAGTTTACATTCTGGAACAGGGGACCAGAATAGAATAAATGTTTCTATCATGGATTGAGGGTTTGATGTTCATGCAGCACTAGCATAAGACCCTTGATAATATATACCATGTGAGCTTGCACAGGCATCCTTGAGAATGTGGACCTTGTTCTGGGAAATACTTTGGATCTGGGTTGGCAAGCGACTGTGGGCAACTGACAAGTAGAATGTAAACACAGTTCTGCTTCCCCCATCATCCGCTGTTCTCATGTCCACTGAATAGTGAAGAGCTGGAGGCAACATAGTACTGGATGGAGGGCAGGAGTTGCCTCAGTTAACCAGCAGATGACTGGTTGCTAGGACAGTAACCAGTCCTAGCAACCGATCAACAGCTTGTTATTAAAAATTAACTGAGGCAGCTCCCACTAATGCTGTCAGGTAGGAGAGTTCTACCTAGACAGTGCTGCGTGCCTGTGTGTGCCTGTGTGGTGGTGGTGGTGGGGGGGGGGGGTTATGTGAGGGGGACAGAGGACACTGCTTTCAGGGGCAGAGGACACTTTTTGGGTGGACACAGGAAACTATGGGGGCAGAGGACAATGCTATGGGAGATGGGAGGCAGAGGACACTACAGTTGGGGGGGGGGGGGGGGTGGGTGGTTGGGGGGCAGAGGGTGCTGCTTTGGGGGTTGTACAGGACACTACGGTGGGGGGGGGGAAGGGGGCAGAGGACACAGCTATTTGGGGGGTACAGGACACTACTGTGGGGGGCAGAGGACATTAAAATAGGGGAGGGTGATGTGAAAAGGGCGAAGGACACTGCATTGGGGGGGGGGGGTACAGGACACTCCCGTAGGGGGAGGGGGCCACGGGACACTTCTGTGGGGGGGAACAGAGCTTTTATAAAAAAAATAAAAAATAAAATAAAAAACGCACTACATATTTTAGCTTACCCACTATGTTGAATTATGAATACGTTTGAACTAGTGTTTCTTTTTTTAATATTTGAGAGCTCCACTTTTAATGAGATATGTGTAATAAAAATAAGTCTTTAACTGTAATATTTGGTCTTGATTTTAGTTTTTTTCACACCTAATTTTCACTCTCTTTAATTTTTGGTAGAACGGACTTAGTATGTTTCTTCTGCCAACAAACTCCTCCTTGGTAAAAAAAAAAAAAATTGGGGCAGCTGTCTATAAAAAAAAAAAAAAAAAAAAAAAGTGAAGGTTTCTAAAAAAGCTTTTTTACCAGCTTAGTATAGTCAAGCTAATGAAAGTTGATCAGTGACTGGTGGCTATGGGTTGCTGCACACCAATGCTTTTGCAACATATCATTAAATATAGTAGGTCACTTCAGACTTTTAGAAGTCCTATAGTTTCTTCTCTGACACGGTTGGACAGTTTGGGAGAGTACAGACAACCTTTATATTGTTCTAGCCATGAAAGCCTTGATCGTGCTCTCTGAGCTGACACAGGTCACATGTCTTGTTGATGTCATGGCCTGACCACAGTGCTGAAGTATTGTGTGCTGTGTCACTTGTTGAACAATATCCAAAACGCACAAGCTGCTCCCACATTTAAGCTCCAGAGCTTTTCAACTTTTTATCAACCACTGGAGTAGAAAAGTCATTCAGGTTATTTTCCGTCTACTGTCTATACAAAGTGCACATACAGCAAATTCTTTGCAGTACAATTACCTTTACATTAGGGGTGTACAGATTCCTTAGTGAAGCAAGGGCGGCAGACAAACCATCCGTGCTGTATCCAATCCACAAGGCTTGAAGAGTACTGGATGAGATCCCATTCTTCTTACTGAGTCCCTGAAGAAATGAAACAGGCCGGCTGTCAGATTTACATATAATGGACTTTTTAATAAGGCAAAAAACTTAATAAGCAATTAGTAGTGTCTAATAGTAACCCTTACTGCTCTACTCTAAACTGAGAACTGAACTAGTATTGCTAATGGTAACTACACATTACTTCAGACTAACAGAATTGAAAGGGAATTTAGCAAAATGTTAACTTGAGGACAACAAAAAAGGAAATTCAGTTGGCTTCAGCATTGCCCCTCAACCAAAATGCAAATTAAAGAAATCCTTATTAGCAGCTATGGCATCTCGCCAGTACCCTGAACAGAGTGATGGTAATGGGGATGGTGATGATGGTGGTCATGTTGCCAAAGGGCAAGATCTGTCACCAACTGGCTGACTGTGCCTGTTGATAGTGACCTCAACCATGGCTCTAGATCTGTCACCAACTGGCTGACTGTGCCTGTTGATAGTGACCTCGACCATGGCTCTAGATCTGTCACCAACTGGCTGACTCTGCCTGTTGATAGTGACCTCAACCATGGCTCTAGATCTGTCACCAACTGGCTGACTGTGCCTGTTGATAGTGACCTCAACCATGGCTCTAGATCTGTCACCAACTGGCTGACTGTGCCTTTTGATAGTGACCTCGACCATGGCTCTAGATCTGTCATCAACTGGCTGACTGTGCCTGTTGATAGTGACCTCAACCATGGCTCTACATCTGTCACCCACTGGCTGACTGTGCCTGTTGATAGTGACCTCAACCATGGCTCTAGATCTGTCACCAACTGGCTGACTGTGCCTGTTGATAGTGACCCCAACCATGGCTCTAGATCTGTCACCAACTGGCTGACTGTGCCTGTTGATAGTGACCTCAACCATGGCTATATTCAATGACCAGCTGCCAAGTGTCAATAGATATTTTACAGGTCTTTCTTTCAGATTAGCTTAAAGGATGGTGGGAGGGATTTAAAATAAGATCTGTCAGTACATTTAGCAAACATGATTCCTTACAGGAGGTCTGTTCTTTAAAAAAAAAAAAAATAAATTGGGAACCAAAAAAAACAAACCTACATGCACCCCCAGGTGGTATGCAGCATTGATACGATGTTGTATCTGTCCCCTGCTGCCTCTAGAACAGAGAACCGAGCGATCAATGACCACTGATCGTTTGGTTCTCTGTCTTCAGTGAGCAGAGAGCTGGTGACTGATAGTCACCGGCTCTCTGCTCTGCCCCTCCAGTGCTCACTTGAAAGCCAAGCTGTGCAGGGGGCGGGTGCAGCTGGCTCAGGCTCTCAGCAGTGCGCTGAGAGGCTGAGCCAGCTGCCAGTCAAGAATCTGGGTGGATCTTGACATTAAAGCTGGGAAGTCTCCAGAGCCTGGACTGGCTAAGTGACATCAGCCAATAGTGGACTTTAACCCGCTGTCAGCTGAATAGGGGTCACAGGAGTGCAGTACTAGGTGGCACTACTTCTCCTTTTAAACTGAGTAAAAGCTTGCTAAGTGTTTGTATATATGCTGACAGTACTTCCTGATATACAGATAATATGTTAAGGGAGAGTATCTATAAATCTTTTTTCCTACTTTTTCCTGAATTACCCAGTGGTAATCTGCTAACAAAGACCATATTAAGGCAATATATTATGAAGTGAAAAAGAAGGGAGGAAAATGATATGCGTTTTATTGACATTTTCAGTTTAGATTACTGCATGACATCTTTCTGCAGATATTATCTTACACAACCAATGAGGCAGAATTCCCATCATTGCAAATTATTTTTAGCTGCTTGAAATACTTTAAAGTCTGTGTTTACTGGAATTGCGGTATTTCACTTACAAACAAATGACAGAAAAACAATCTCAACAATGTCTTACAGTCATTCAATGCCTTTGATGAGTGTCTATTAAGACAATTGAGAGCTATCGGATATAGACACTAGTGTTGATTTACTAAAACTGGAAAGTACAAAATGTGGTGCAGCTTTGCATGTCAGCAAATCAGCTTCTAACTTCAGCTTGTTCAGTTTAAAGTGGAAGTAAACCCTTCTATTGTTTTCAGCCAAGGAAGCTGCCATCTTGGCCTCTGTTTAATCTTCAATTGCCATGATGCTGCACATGTGATCAGTTAGGACTCCAGCCATTGGATGGTTTGAAAGTTTGGTGCACAACCAATGTGGCAGTTAGCATTTCTGGAATGCCGGAATAGAATTGTTTTTTAAAACTGTTAAATCAATGGGTTTACATTCCGCTTTAACAAAAAAAACCTAGAAGCTGATTGGTTTGTATGCAGAGCTGTACCTGATTTCAGTTTTAGTAAAATCAGCCCCAATGGGTATGAAAACATGGAAGGGGTAGGAAATGAAGACCTTGACAATATCAACCAATCAGTCAGCTGTTCCTGGTTAAAAAAAAATAAAAGATTCATACGGGTATTTTTTTATGAGACATTCTAGTTTATATTTGTCAAAAAACTTTCTTCATGTCAAAATAAAAAGGTTCACCTTAGAAGGGGGGGGGGGGATTTGATCAACTAATGCAGCCTTTTTCAACCAGGGTGCCTAGGCACCTTGGGGTGCCTTCTGGGTTTCTCAGGGGTGCCTTGGCAAAATGCCTAAAAACTGTGTAAAAAACAACGGGGGGATCAAGACTGCTTTCTTATACACAAAGCCACAGGTTTTCAATGTGCAACATTACAACCTTGGGCATTGGGCAGGCCAGCTACCAGCAACCTAACAACTCCTGATGTCATTGATTAATTAGGAGGACATTGGGCACATGCAGGGTATCCTTGTTTAGCACCGCTCCCCGCTCTGTACGTGCTGGGGTCACGTTATCTGTGTGAGGGAGAGAAAATGAGGAAGAAGAAATGCTGGAACGCTAGTCAGTACCAGTGTACAAAAGTGTATTAGCTTTAACCACTTTACCCCCGCTCACTGTGCCTCTACTGCGGCACAGTGGCTCGCTCCCGTCCAGCGATGTAGACCTACGCCGCTGGACTCCTCCCCTTGTGGGCGGCGCTCGCGCGCCGCCAGAGGCTCGCTCCCACTGTATTTAGTCACAGCGGGAGTCGGGCCAGGGGAGGAGCAGCGGCGCTGCTCTTCCCCGGTCAGGGAATCGAGTTTGGAGATCCGCCTGCTTGTGTAAACAAAGCGTGCAGATCTCCTAAGTGACAGACAGTGACAGATTGCAGGGTTCAGCATAGCTGAACATGCAATCTGTCCCTGTGTCACTCAGTCACCTCCCCCACACACGTTAGTAAGCACCAGGCATACATTAACCCCTCCCTCTCCAATAAAATTAACCCCTTCCCTACCAGTGTCATTTTTACATTGACAGTGCATATTTATAGCACTGATTACTGTAGTAATGTCACTGGTACCCCCAAAAGTGTCAAAAATGTCAGTCAAGGGTCCGATCTGTCCGCCGCAATGTCGCAGTCCCGCGAAAAAAAAAAAAAAAAATTGCAGATCGCCGCCATTACTCGTTAAAAAAAAAAAAAAAAAAAAAACACCAAAAATGACAGAAATCTTTCCCTTAGTTGTACCCTGGTTGAAAAAGGCTGTAAACGCAATAACTTTTGCGCAAACCAATCAAAATATGCTTATGGTGATTTTTTTTACCAAACATAGGTAGCAGAGAACAAATTGGCCAAAGATTTTAAAAAATTTTGATTTTTACATTTTTTTGGGGGGAATTTCATATAAAAAAATTTGAAAAAACGGAATTTTTGTAAAATCTTACCTGTAAAATTCCTTTCTCTGAGTCCTCCGACAGTCGCCGCCCACTTCATATTCATCACCAATGGGGTTATGTCCTTTATTCCGTAGGAGTAGCTAGGCAATAGAATATGTTAGTACAAAGACTTTTAACATATCCCACCCCCAGGGGGTGGTCCCCTCAGTACATAACCCTCCACTTCCTGTATCCAACTCAGTTTCAGTGGAATAGCAGTAGAGAGTACATCAAAAACCCCAAAAGAGGGGCGGGGGCGGCGACTGTCGGAGGACTCAGAGAAAGGAATTTTACAGGTAAGATTTTACAAAAATTCCGTTTTCTCTTACGTCCTCCGACAGTCGCCGCCCACTTCATATTCATCACCAATGGGGATGTCCCAAAGCAGTGTAAACATGAGGGGTGGGAAGAACACAGCCGCGCCCAAGGCAACGCCGTCTCCCCATCAGAGAAAGGAACCTTACCAAAGGAAGGAAACCAGTTGGGCATAAGAACAAAACACTCGCTCAACAGGAGCAAGAAAACCCAGGGAAAAAACAAAAATCCCAAAAAGCCAAAGAACCCGTAACAAGGGCTCTAGGGAACTGCCGCACTAAGAACCTTGCGGCCAAAGGAAGCATCAGCCGATGCCTGAACATCTACTCTGTAGAATATCGTGAAAGTGTGTACGGTCGACCAAGTCGCCGCCTCACACACCCGGGCCACAGAGGCCCCATGACGACAGGCCCAAGACGTACTCAGAGATCTGGTAGAGTGCGCCTTCACAGGTACAGGGGGAACTTTCCCCTTCAAAGCATAGGCCTGATCAATGGTCTGTCTGATCCATTTGGCGATTGTAGAAGCCGACGCCGCCATGCCCTTCCGAGGACCTCCCGGAAGGACAAACAAGGCATCCGACTTGCGAGAAGACTCAGTCGACGTGAAATAGACTCTAATCGCCCGGACAACATCCAAGGAGTGAAGCAACACCTCCGTCGGATGCTTCGGCTTCGCGCAAAGCGAAGGTTTGACAATGTCCACATTGAGATGAAAGTCCGAAACCCTTTTTGGAAGAAAAGAAGGGTTAGGTCGCAAGACCACCTTGTCCAAATGCACAACCAGACACGGAGACTTGTAGGACAAGGCTGCCAGCCCCGACACTCGTCGAGTCGAGGTGATAGCCACCAAAAAGGCGACCTTCTTGGATAACAAAGACAGCGAGATCTCCCTGAACCTTTCAAAAGGAGCACGCTGCAACACTGATAGAACTAGATTCAAGTCCCAAGGGGTAAGAGGGTCCCTCCTAGGAGGGATCAGATGACGTACCCCCCGCACAAAAGTGCTAACCAAAGAATCAGATGCCACAGGCCGTCGAAAAAGAACGGCCAAAGCAGACACCTGACCCTTGATCGTGGCCAGCGCCAGACGCTGGTCAACACCCGTCTGAAGGAAGGGCAACACCCTAGACACCGAATAAGTGTCAGGAGAGAAACCCCTGGATACGCACCAGGCAAAATACGCCTTCCAAGTACGGTAATAAACCTTCCCCGAGGAAGACTTCCTCGCATTTATTAAGGTGTGAATGAACTCAGGGGAAAGACCCCTGTTCTTCAGGACCTCGGTTTTAACAGCCAGGCCGTCAAGGCCAGCGACTGTAAAGCATGATGGAAGACCGGTCCTTGCGACAGAAGATCTTCTCGAAGAGGCAGACGCCACGGGGCGTCGATTGCCAGATTTACGAGGTCTGCGTCCCAGGACCGGCGAGGCCAGTCCGGTGCCACAAGAATCACCGTGGTCGGTTCCGCGAAGGAACCTGGACAGCAATTGAATCGGCGGGAACGCATACATCAGTTGGTACTGATGCCACGGGGCAACCAACGCGTCCGACGCGTCTGCCCGAGGATCGCACTCCTTGCCACGAACCGTGGTACTTTGTAGTTCAGACGAGACGCGAACAGGTCTACCTCCGGAAGACCCCACCTCGCGCACAACATCTGGAAGACAGCCGGGTGAAGGGACCATTCTCCCTGGTCCAGGGTTCGACGGCTCAGATAATCCGCCTGCCAAATTTTCACCCCCGGAATGTGACCTGCCGATATTGCCGGGACATGCGTCTCGGCCCAAGACAGAATCGCGGCCACTTCTCGAGCCGCCCGGGCGCTCCTGGTGCCCCCTTGGTGATTGATGTAAGTCACCGCCGTGGCATTGTCCGTCTGCACCCGAACCGGGTAGCCGTGAAGATTGTCCGTCCAACGACGAAGACAGAGGAGTATTGCTCGCAGTTCCAGAACGTTGATAGGAAGGGAGGATTCCTCCGTCGACCAAACACCCTGGGTGGACAGAACGCCCAGAACACCACCCCAGCCCGACAGGCTGGCGTCCGTGGTGATCACCGTCCACGAAAGGGGACGAAAAGACTTGCCCCCCGATACTGAGGGGGATAGAAGCCACCACAGAAGATCCCTTCTGGTCTGAGAACTGAGACTGCGGACGCCCGTCCCACCTGGACAATATCTCCGCTTGGAGATCCCGCGTGTGAAACTGGGCGAAGGGAAATCGCCTCGAAAGCCGAGACCATCAATCCCAGACACCGCATGCACGTCCGAATGGACGAAGATGGAACGTCCCTGAGGGACCTGACTGCCTCCTGAAGAGCTGCGAGTTTTTCTTCCGGCAGGAAGACCTACGCCTGGACAGAGGCCAGAATCATACCCAGGTAAGAAATCCGAACCGATGGGCACAATGTCGACTTTGGAAAATTGATCGTCCAACCAAACTCCTGCAGAGTCTGCAACGTGACGGACAGATCCTTCTCCAGACTCTGGCTGGTCGCAGACCGAACCAGAATATCGTCCAGATACCCCAGAACCGAAATGCCCTGGGCCCTCAACAAAGCCAGAACCGGTGCCAGCACTCTGGTGAACACCCTTGGAGCAGAGGCGAGACCAAAAGGCAACGCCACAAATCGGTAATGATCTTCCGCTATGGCGAATCGAAGGTACCTCTGGTGACCCTCGAAAATCGGGATGTGAAGATACGCATCTTGCAAGTCGATGGAAGCCATGAACTCCCCCGGAACCAGGGCAGCCACCACCGACCGCAGGGATTCCATGCGGAACTTGCGCACCCGCACAAGGCGGTACAGAATCGGACGCACCTTGCCCTCCTTCCTGGGCACGGTGAGCAGATTGGAATAGAACCCCCGAAATCTGTCCCGATGAGACACCGGGACCACCACTCCCTGAGCCCTCAGGTCCTGCACCGCTAGATGCAGGTCCCGCAAACGCTCCGGGGATAACAGAAGACTTGAGGGAAAAAATCTGCTCTCCGGCCGAGAGAGAAACTCGATCTAGTGGCCAGATCGAACGATTTCCTGTGAAGTGGGTGAGGGCGCCCCTTCAGGCCGCACTGTTGTGGGCCGCAGAACCGGATTGGCCGGACCTTTGCTTACCTGCCCACGGCTTCTTGCGGGAGCCTTGACCCTTGGACGGCTTGTCCCAAAAAATGTGACCGAAAGGCACGAAAGGACCCCTGAGGGGGCCGAAAGAAATCATTCTGTTTTCCAGGAGCCGTCTTAGTCTAGTGGGATTGAGGTAAGAGCGTGCTCTTACCCCCCATGACCCCTTTAATTAGGGCATCCAGGGATTCGCCAAAAAGGCGAGAACCATCAAACGGCAGATTGGCCAAGGTCCTACGTGAAGATTGATCCACAGACCAACACTTCAACCAAACCAGGCGGCGAGATAACACCGCCACACTGTGTACACGTGCAGCCAACGGAACCATATCCAGGTCCGCATCACACAAATACTCGCCTGGGGGGCAGAATCAGCCCCCAGGACACGCCTAAGCACCTGCGTCCAGTTCGCGACCGCCTGGGCCGCCATAAGTGAAGCAATAAAGCTTTCAACATAGAACCCATAATAGAATAGGTACGACGGGCAAAGGACTCCATCCTCTTGTCCGTGGCATCCCGGAACACCGGGGTGTCTGCAGCAGGAATCGCAGTGGACTTGTTCAAAACTGCTAACGCCTGGTCCACCGGAGGTGGGACACACCAACGCCCATCAGTAGCGGGCGTAAAAGGATAGCGCAGCTTAAACCTACTTGGTACAGCAAAAGGTTTGCGTATATTACGCCATCGTTCTTTCACAGCGCGCTGAAAATCATCAGTGCATGGAAACATCTGCGATGATATGCGCCTTTTCTGCGTCCCATAAGCCGCCAAGGCAGCAGGAGGACATGTTTCCTCCTCCAAACGCAGAGTTTGCTTGATAGAAGCAACCAATTCATCCATGAGCGCAAGCTCTTCAGACGAGCCAGGGGGAGAATTATCAACCCCCTCTACCTCAGCCTCCATTACTGACCCTATAAGGTCCCGGGAGGAACGAGACCCCGATAAGGAGATCTCTGCCCCAGCAGCCCCAGTACCATCACCCTCTTGAAACAGAGGAAATTGAAAACTCTGGGCCTTTTAGAGGATTGAGCAACCACCAGCATTTGCACCTGAGTCGCAAGGCTAGCCACAATCGCAGCCAAATCCCCCCCCGGGGGGGGGGAAACCGCAGTCCCCTGGCTTCCCCCTAAATTGGCAGGAAACTAGTATTCCTGAAAATCCATGCCCTTGTAGCAGCAAAAATAAATGGGTGACCGCCCCTTTAAGAGAGCGCTGCGATCGCAGCCCACTCACACTAAGCATCCCACACAAGGGACCCCCACAGGGGCAAGTATACCAAGGCAGGATACAGGGAATAAAAAGAAATGAACCTGGAGAGATCGGTGCTGCTGCTGCTGCCTGCGGTGCTCCTGAAGGAAAGGAAATGCTGGCATACAGGGCGCTCTATGAAAGCCTATGGAGGCTACAAGAAAATGGCCGCCATGCATGTAAAACATGCGGCCGGTGCGATAGCAGTCAAAATGGCGCCGAAACTGCCGCTCCCACACCCCATGAGGGAGAAGTAAAACACACCATCTGCCCAAAAAAGGAACATGGTAAACCGCCGCAGCGGCGCTGTAATGTGCCCCAAGCAAGAGAAACTCAAGCCCCACAGCACACAGCCGTTCACACAGACAGAAAACTGACACAGAGTGCAGCCAGCCCCCCCTCCTGCAGCCCACAGCTTGCAATGTGAGAGATAGGGAAAACGTAATAGTGTGAACACAGGGCAAGGTACACAGTCCCAGACTGACACCCCCCAGACAGACAGGTCCCCACATAAATGCACTTACCTCTTACATGGCGTGGGGGACCCGCACAGGCGAACAAACCGCTGCACATGAGGCAGGGAGAGTCGCATCCAGGACGCATCAGAAGGTGGGTTGAGAAACCGCACAGCGTCCAGTGAGGTAGCCACCTCACCTAGCATCCCTGCACGGAACAGGGATGGGTCGTTCAGATAACTCAGGAGCAATACCTGACTGAACGCTCGATGGCGGGCTGAGAAACCACTGACCCACAGCCTGCTACCAGGGGGGTCAGCCCGAGACGCAGCCCGCAAGATCCTCTTCATCAGAAGAACTAACTAACGCTGGTAAAATAACAGCTAACAAGAAAGAGAGAAAAAACTCAAATAAAATCCAAAGAAAGGAAAGAGAGCTGAGACAAGGTGCCCCAGCACAGAAACTTCCAGCTACTCCTGACAGCTAGACAAATGAAACTGAGTTGGATACAGGAAGTGGAGGGTTATGTACTGAGGGGACCACCCCCTGGGGGTGGGATATGTTAAAAGTCTTTGTACTAACATATTCTATTGCCTAGCTACTCCTACGGAATAAAGGACATAACCCCATTGGTGATGAATATGAAGTGGGCGGCGACTGTCGGAGGACGTAAGAGAAATAGTTATTTTTTCAAAATTTACGCTATTTTTTGTTTATAGCGCAAAAAGTAAAAATCGCACAGGTGATCAAATACCACCAAAAGAAAGCTCTGCTTGTGGGGGAAAAAAAAGGACGTAAATTTTGTTTGGGTACAGCGTCACACGACCACGCAATTGTCAGTTAAAGTTGCACGGTGCGGAATTGCAAAAAGTGGCCTGGACGTAAGACAGCAAAATGGTAAAGTGGTTAAAAGAATAAATCACCTCTAATGTCGGATGTCCCATGTGTGTGGATGCTGCTTCAATATGTAAAACTATTCGTTTAGTTTTATACATTTGAGAATGTGGTGCCTTGAGATCATCCATAATTATAAAGGGTGCCTTGAGATCATCAACATTTTTAAACGGTGCCTTGACTGGAAGGAGGTTGAGAAACACTGAACTAATGAACTGATTGAAAAAACAAAAACATATTCCCCCCTCCACACAAGCACATGGATGCAGGAATCCTTCCTGCTGAGACATTGTATTTTCACAGCGGGACTCCTCTGCACAGGTGGTTGCAGCCGATTGGCTGTCCCGTCTGTCGAATGTTTGATCGACTTCTGTCACGCAGAATGGCTATAAATGGATCAAATCTGTTCAGGCCCCACTGAACCAGCTGAATTTCGATTCATCTATGGTCAGCTTAAAGCCGTAATAAACCCAAAAGCAAACATTTATTATATTGCAGCTTACCATTTCTTCGATGTAATATCTGCATTCATTTCTTTTTTTTTTTTTTTTTTTTTTAGGGCTAGTTCCAACCACAAAAACGTCCTCCAGATCTGTTCCGGATGCGTTTCTGCATGTGCGTTTTGATGCGTATTTGATGCATTCCAGTGCATTTTTGATGCAATTCCAGATGCTTTTTTTCTACTGTACTGGGGTACCGGGTTTTTTTGAAGCGTTTCAGTGCCTTCCATTGCATTTTTGATGCATTTTACCCCAATCCAGTACAGTCCAGTTCAGGAAAAATGCAGCATGTTCTACTTTTTTTCTGGAACTGGAAAGCACAGGAACTGACTGCACTGGTGTGAACTATGCTATTGGAAACCATATATCCTACTTTCCATGCGTTTTTGTTGCAGAAAAAAAACGCACTGGACTGCATGTGGTATAAACTGGCCCTAGTGCTTTCTTGCTACTATATTTCTTCTACTTTTACTTGGTGATCTGGCCAGTAGGTTCATTGCTTTTCAAAAGAACAAGCTCTCCAGCAGAATGTATCAGTTACAGAAATGAGACAAACCATTTAACACTAGCAGGAGTGCTTACAATGATCAGCTTTTATGTAAAACCTTTATCCCAAAGGTAAAAAAAAAAAAAAAAAGGTTTGCTGTAATGGATTATAAACGTGTGAGCTGGAGTTTGGCTTCAATGTTTTAGTATATCTAAATATACTAGTACATCTAACACTCCCTTCCCCTCAGACTGACAATGCTGCAGTCCAAAGAAGTCTCTTTTGCTCCTGCATCCAGAGTGGTGGGCACTCTAATACAGGAGGTGCTTTACTGGCCAGATCACCAGGTGAAAACGGAGGAAAAAAGTCTGAAAAAAAGAAAATAAATGCAGCCACTTCTAAAGATTAGCAAGCTGCAAAATAACTGGATTTTTTTAAGAACTTACTATAAAATCTGTTTCTCTAAAGTCCATTGACAGACGCATCCTCCATCTTCATTAGCCATTGGATTATGCTGCCCCCTGCAGGAGTAGTTCTAGGCAGGAAAAAAATGAATTCTCCCCGCCCACAGGGCTGTCCCCATAGGCAAAACCCACACACCCTCTGCTCCAGCAAACCCGTTTTGTTGTAAGCAGTGAAGAAGAGACACAAAAACCATCCCCATATCAGAGGGGCGGGTGCTGCGTCTGTAAATGGACTTCAGAGAATGGATTTTATGGTAAGTTCTTACAAAAATCCAGTTTTCTCTATCGTCCATTGACAGATGCAGCCTCCATCTTCATTAGCCATTGGGACATCCCAAAGCAGTGTAGGCATGAGGGGTGGGAAGAACGCAACTAGAGAGTACTGGTTTTCTGGAGCAGAGGGTGTGTGGGTTATGCCTATGGGAATATTCCCGTGGGCGTGGAGAATTAATTTTTTCCTGCCTAGAGCTATTCCTAAAGGGGGCCGCATAACCCAATGGCTAATGAAGATGGAGGCTGCGTCTGTCAATGGACCATAGAGAAAATACATTTTTGGTCTTGGATCATTATATCTGAAGGGGCCAGCCATGATACGAGTTTCTACAAGGCATTTGACTAATAGTAGAGGCTGTGAAAGGTTCAATGTATAGTCACAGCTTAGTGAAGAATAAGGAAGAACAGTGCTGTGCATCACAGACAGGCTGACTGTCATGGTGAATCCAATAGTATTAAGTCCCATTCAACTAGATTTGTTTTGTAATGTTGTCAATACTACATAACTTGTGCAGTATAATGTACCTACTACTAGACATAAACAGACTATGGCTAAAATTAAAAAATAAAATACTGCGTTGTACGGCTAGAAATGTAAGTGTGTTTGGAGGGCCCAGGGCACACTTGTCCTTGACCTGGTAGAGACCATGCCACTGTAAGTAACATGATGGAGCTCAGAGACCATAAATACAGACCTTTATACTTTAAAATATAATGTAATGTGACAAAGCGGATGTGTCCTATTAAAATATATGAAGTGTGATGTTTACCAGGAGGGTCCACTTTAACTAAGCTATTGCTTACTAACGTGAATGAAAAACTATGATTTGTGCTTCCGTCACCATAGCACAAGATAATCTCAGCCTACTACAACAGGTAAGAGATTAATACACAAGCAGCATCCATTACCTTGCCCTTAAACAAAGACCAAGATTGAAATCAGCCACCACCACTGAGAGACATTATGCACAGATCACAAAACCATTCTATCCAGACAAAAGGAGGTTTGTCAGCCAGCAGGGAGTGCCCAGCCTTCAAACCGCACCAGTGCCCAGCCCTAACTCTATGGCTGCATTCCTATACAGGTTATGATAATGTACTCCTTAATGAAACAATACTACAGGTTACGGTATGTTATACTTAATCAACACAAGTGAAAACTGTTTATTATTGGTTGTAAAATCTGCTGTTGGTTAACCAAGTAAAAATTTCCAACAGAGATTGGCCCCATAACCTACCCATACATGCTATAACTGCAGAGATGTATAGTCATTAAGTAGAACTACTTCACTACTGTACTTAAGTACCGAAAGGCGGTATCTGTACTTTCCTAGAGTAGAATTTTTTTCTCCTACTTCCACTTTTACTTCACTACATTTTTTCAATGATTTCAATACTTCTACTCCGATATTTTTTTTTTTTGTGCTGCATAGTTACTCGTTACAATTATAAAAATTACCACTGCCAGAACAGTAGATGGCAGGTTTCATGAAGCGCAAAACATGTGTATAATGTCATGTGTAAATCAGCGCATACGAAAATAAATGCTACTGTATGTATAAATAAAAGCTGCATTTGAAATAATTAAAAACAATATGATGTTCAAACTTTTGACTTCTTTCTTTAATAACTACATAACACAGTACTTGTACTTTTACTTTCAGTACTTGAGTAGCAATTTTTTTTTCAAAACTACTGGTACTTTTACTTTCAGTACTTGAGTAGCAAAATTTTTAAAAAAACTACTTGCAATACTTAAGTACAAAAAATGTTGAATACTTTAGTACTTCTACTCAAGTCACTTTTTGATCGAGCACTTGTACTTTTACTCAAGTATGGGTTTCGAGTACTTTATACAACTCTGTATAACTGTATTGCCTCATTTGACTCAGGATCAGGTAGATTATTAAAATGATCTTGCATAAATATGTAAAGCAGCCAAAAGTTGTACAAATCCTGCAGCAGGAATTAAGTCCCCTGTTGCTTTTGGTGGGTGTTGCCGCCTCCAATCGCGAATCATTCAAGTAAATAGGGCCACTCTGCAATGCTTCTGCCAAAGTCCAAGGGGGTCCATGGGGTTAAAGCAGGTTTGGAGAAAATGAGAAAGCAACACAAAGATGGCTGCTTAAACCCCTTGTTTGCTGTACTCACAAGGTTGCAGGGCACTTGCAGAGTGGCCTCATTCACTTGAATGGGTCATGCTTGGCAGATGTTACACCCACCAACCATGACAAGGCATTAAACTCCTGCTGTGGCTGTGACATATGTACACCCCTGGCCACTGCAGCTAAAGGGGTTGCAGTTGGGGCCTGGGTGATAAAAACATGTCTAGACTATGAAGTTTTACCACCCCCCAAACTGCATATGTAAATGAACGCTTACTGTTTCTGAGCCCCCTATAAGGCTGCTTTCACATGATGTGCTGCAGTTTAGCCACACCACAGGTGCAAGTGCAGTGCATCTGCAACTTTCCTGAGTTAGCTGCGCTTTGCCATAGACTTCTATTAAACCCTGCATGTGTGGTACACTTTTTGAATTTAAACCAAAACTCCTGCATTTAGAAAGTGCACCAAACCTGTAGGATATAATTGAAGTCCATGGCTAAGACCAGCAAACTCACAGGAAAACTGCAGGTACACTGTACTGCAGCCACAGTGTGGGTAAACCGCAGCACATCAGTGTAAAAGCAGCCCTATACTATTATGCCCAGTGTATTGCTTCACACTGACCTGAAGATCTCTTCTTTCCTGCTGCTGGCACCACTCTGGGGACCGCTAGCCGGAATAAGAGGTGGAGTGCAGTTGGTATCACTCCACATGGGACAGGAGCCGGCACCTACAGAGGAGACATCAGCTTATGCAGCTCTTGCTCCCTACTACAGCTCCAACTTTACAATTAGTCTCTCTGCATTGCACTCTGTTTGATGCTCTGGGATAGCGGGTCAGCAAGCCCAGACCGCGATCTACCAGTCACCTGTCCACGATCTACTGGTAGATTACGTTCTACTGGTTGTTGACCCTAGGTTTAGAAGATATTCACTGGCACTTGAGCAGTAGCCCTGAATCCTGGACACACTGAGTGTTCTGTAGATGCAGAGTGCTGTGCTGTAATCATGACTCCCTTCGCATGCAGTGACATTATTGTGGCCTGGCCATTCTAATGGGCGGCCAGTGCAAACCCAGAAGAAAGATTGGGTGAAATTGGAAACGGCAGCAGCGATGATGACGTGTTGTTGGAAGATTCCACGTAAAAGGTACGTTTGTCATAATGTGCTAGTATGTGGGTGCATACTAGCACATGTTGGCATGAGCCAGCAACAGGACCATTTAAAAAAAAAAGTTTAAAAAATGTTTACTACCGCTTTAAAGGCTCATGCATAAGAATGAATTTGTGCAGAGCGTAAAAAAATAGGCCTAATCTCTGCACCCTGTAGTCACAGGGGGTGCCAAAACCAATGACAGGCTGAAGTACTAGGCGACCGTACACACATCCGAGCAGTACTTGTAGATTTTCTATGTTCAGGGCCAGAACCCCAGTATGCATAGGGCCCTCTATGCCAGTACCACCCAGATGTGCGTACAGACTCTATGTATTTCAGTTTGACAATTTGGACAGACTGATGGCAGGGGACTGTATGCACCACCTGTAACTCTGTAACTGCACCGAAAAATGCCCATTTTTTACACTGTATGGACCAATATGTTCCTGGAATATGTGACCCCTAAAATACGGAGTTGCCAGTCCAGAAAATTAGATTTGAAAGTCAGGCTCAGGACCCTCCTAATCTAATTACCTGTTCTAGGTCAGTGCTTCACTGAGGCCACTGTCACAGTATGGCAGCCAGGTAACTAGCATTTCAAGAAGAAAGGTCAGCAATGGCAGCCATTATTTTCTCTCTGTACAGGTCTCCAATAAAGCAATGGCTTTTCTAGTTGACAAGAACTTTAAATCATATTTCTGCTTTTGCAGCTAAACTATGATGACACCTACTTTATGTTTGCTATATTTTCAAAATTAACACAGTATAACTTAAAAAAGAAATATTTTAATCTAGCTAGTTATGTTTTAAGTACTTTTACTGAAAAATTCCTACATGCTCTCCTTGCTTTAAATGTTTAGGATGCAGAAATGTCTAACATAATTAACCCTGTCTGCTGTGTTAGCAAATTTTTAATTATCAGTCGTAAGCTCGATTTAATCAATCTGTCCTAACAAAGGGTTAAAAATGTAGACATTGCCTTCCTTTATTGTATTGTAATGAGGTATAGCTAGAATCTGCGTGGGGATAAAGACACTGTATAGTGGGGTATACACTAGTAGAAAATCTGCCGAAAATTCCAGTCCGAGGTAAAATTGTACGATTTTCGGCTAGTGTGTACACAACTTTCAGCAGCCGATGCCGACATTTTCAACGAAAAAAAAACGGAGGGACAAACACCAACATTTTTATCATCCGTCCCCAGAAGGCCAATTTTCGTTTAATGTGTATGCAGTACGTCTGTGAAAAATCAGATACGAAAGACCGCGCATGATCTGAAGTTGCCGACGACCTGGAAGTCTAGGAGCAAATGTCCTAAAAAAAAAAAAATCGGACGAGAAATTTCGCGAACATTTATGCACTGTCAACTAAAAACGGTTATGACCATGAGAGAGAAAAATCGGAGGATATTTCGTCCGATTTTCATCAAGTTTGTACGAGCCTGGTCAGAAATTCTTAGAATTAGACATGACGCCTTCTCCTTAGAAACACTCCAAAGTGCAAAATGGACATGTACATTTCGTTTTGTTCTCAGTTCAAATTTGGACTAATTTTTAGTTATTCAGAAATTCAGATGGAATCGAATTTCCAAATTACAATAGTAATGAATTTAAACGATTATGAAATAACGAATCAAACTGAAATTGAATAGTTTTTGATTTGAATAGTTTTCAAATCTAATTTGAATTTCCGAAGAGAATAAAATAGAACAGAAAATAAAGGAATAGAATAGAAAAGAATATAAAAGAAAACAAAAGAATAAAATATAAGAGAGTAAAACAGAACAGAATATAAAATAAAAGAACAGGAACAAAATAGAATACATTAAAAGAGACAGAATAGAAAATAAAAACAGAATAAAATAGAACAGAAAATAAGGAATAGGATAAAAAATAGAAAAGAATAGAATAAAATAGAAAATATAACCATCTTCTCAAATTCGAATAGAATAAAATTGAATTTGAATAAAATAGAAAAGAATAGAACAAACAATTGAATGGAATATAAAAGAAAATAGAATCGAGTAGAAAAGAACAGAATAGACAATAGAAAAGAATAAAATAAAATAGAAAAAATATAACAATATAACCATTTTACGAAATCTGAGTTTCCAATAAAATAAATTTGAATTTGGATAGAATACATTTGAATAGAATTTAATAGAAAAGAAAAGAATAGAAAATAAAAAAAAATTAAATAGAAAAAAACAATAAAATTGAATGGAATAGAAAGAGTAAAACCATCTTTCAAAATTTAATTTCGAATAGAATAAATTAAATTCAAATGCAATTCTATTGGAATTAAAAAAATTCAAATTGATTTAATTTAAATTTGAATAAACTGAACTAATTCCAAAAACAAAATTAAATGAGTTAAACTAATTTAACTAAATAAATTTATGTAAATAACGAAATTAAACTGAACAAATGTTTTCGTTCTGCACATATCCAAGGTAAGAATACTTTTATTATTTTTTTTGGTATGCTGTGTGAATGAGAACACATAACAAACATAGTGTATTTTTCAAAAAAAAATGGAAATACTCCTTAAACCCATATAGTTCAAAACAATTCACGCTGCAAATCACAGCAGTACCTTAAATATGTGAGCTTTTAAGATGTGGTGACCCAATTCCATGGTCTGCTGCCGATTTAATTTTCCTTCTTGTCGAGAAAACATGAATGATAATAGGGCATGTCCACTTCTGAAAACAAAAGGGCAGAAAACTTTACTATATTAGAATGAAGTAAAAAAACCTTTAAAACAAGGTATGAAAGGAATACTGCCCTATTTAAAGGAAAATGAGAAAACATACTATATTTTAAGTTATTACTGCAGTAACTTTTGTGACATTTCACATTTTTACAAACTTGTCCTATCATTTTTTGTTAGATAAAATACAGAGATTTACAGACTTTTCACTAGAGGGCGCTCTCGTGGCCTAGTGCAATTATTAGTCCTTTCTTCAATAGCTGCTGTGGTAGGATATCGACCATACACTTGCTACTAACAGACAGAAAACGGATAGTCTTGCAATTTAAGAAAAAGCTAACCCCATTCCAGAGTAGTCATATAAAAGTGGTAGTGATGAGACATATTTAAAGAGGTTGTAAACCAGAAGAAAAAAAAAATCTTTTTGCAACCTGAAAGAGAAACACATGAGCTAGTATGCATACTAGCTCATTATGAAATATTTACTGTGCCGTCCGCTTACCTGTATGACGGGCGACATGTCCAGTCGCCCGTCTTCCGGGATCGCGGCATCCGGCCATCTGATTGGCCGGAGCCGCGGTGACGTCACTCCCGCGCACGTGCGTGGGAGCCGACGGTCACGGGTCTCTGAAGGAACGGCACTAGCGGCCGTTCCTTCAGAGCGCATGCGCCAGTGACATCACTGGCTGCATGTAAGGTAAAAATCTCCTAAACGGTACATGTTTAGGAGATATTTACAGTACCTATAGGTAATCCTTATCATAGGCTTACCTATAGGTACAAGTTACAGAGGAGGGTTTACTTCCTCTTTAACAATTCTCCTAAAATCCTCAAAAATGTTCTGCGCTCCATTGCCAATCACTTCACCAATGCCAAGGCCAAAAGTGTCAAGGTTCTCTGTCTAATGAATTTTGGTGGAGAGCTGTTCAGCAATCAGCACCCTGTCTGAACACCATTCCTATGTAGCAGAGCCATGTCACCACTGTGGTCACAGAAAAGGAGAATTCTGAGGATTACATTTCTGTAACATTGATTATGATTAGTGTTGAGCGAACACGGACTGTATTATTCGTGTTCGTACCGAATAATTGGATTTTTTGTACCCGAACACGGACACGGACACTTTACTGTATGTTCGGGTAAAAATCCGTGTTCGGTCGTTTTATTTCCGGGTTTTGCATGCTTTGGCGCTCTTTTCATGGCGGGCTTTCAACAGCCAATCAACAATCGTTTAACTGGTGTGCCTTAAGCCATCCCAGCCATGCCTGCAAATGTCTCAGTAGCTGTGATTGGCCGTCTGAAGCATGTGACCAAGTCTTTATAAGTTCGAGGCAGCCGCAGCGGCGTCATTATGCTGCTTAGATTCAGGGACAGAGCACACATCAACGTGCTGGCTGCTGATTAGGGAAAGATAGGCAGGAAAAAACCATTTGTGTCCGGATAGAATTGAGGGACAGGTCGGAGTGTTTAGGCAGGGCGAGTTGTAGGCATTTTAGGGATAGAGTCTGCTGAATTATAGGGTCAGTGTCTTCTACAAACTACAATCGATATTGCTGTGTGGGGGGTGGGGTGAATCTGCACTCAATCCTGATCTACGATCTCTTCTCAATCCTGTTAGGGACAGAGTCTGCTGAATTTTAGGGAAACTGTGTTCTACAAACTACAATCGATATTGCTGTGTGGTGTGGGATTGGAGATAGGCAGGTGTCAGTGATCCACATCCATTTTTCTGTGTGTGAGCTGCAGTGAACACAATCTTTTTGGGCTGCAGTGAACACAATCTTTTTGGGCTGCAGTGAACACAATCTTTTTGGGCTGCAGTGAACACAATCTTTTTGGGGTGCAGTGAACAAAATCTTTTTGGGGTGCAGTGAACACAATCCTTTTTGGTGTGCAGTGAACACAATCTTTGTGGGGTGCAGTGAACAAAATCCTTTGTGGGGTGCAGTGAACACAATCTTTTTGGGGTGCAGTGAACAAAATCCTTTTTGGGGTGCAGTGAACAACATCCTTTTTGGGGTGCAGTGAACACAATCTTTTTGGGGTGCAGTGAACAAAATCCTTTGTGGGGTGCAGTGAACACAATCTTTTTGGGGTGGAGTGAACAACATCCTTTTTGGGGTGCAGTGAACAAAATCATTTTTGGGGTGCAGTGAACAAAATCATTTTTGGGGTGCAGTGAACACAATCTTTTTGGGGTGCAGTGAACACAATCTTTGTGGGGTGCAGTGAACACAATCTTTTTGGGGTGGAGTGAACAACATCCTTTTTGGGGTGCAGTGAACAACATCCTTTTTGGGGTGCAGTGAACACAATCTTTTTGGGGTGCAGTGAACACAATCTTTGTGGGGTACAGTGAACAGAATCTTTGTGGGGTGCAGTGAACACAATCTTTGGGGGGTACAGTGAACACAATCTTTGTGAGGTGCAGTGAACACAATCTTTGTGGGGTGCAGTGAACACAATCATTGTGGGGTGCAGTGAACTCAATCTTTGTGGGGTACAGTGAACACAATCTCATACTTCTGAAGGTTTGAGGGTGCTGCCTGTTCCATACTCCCCCTACTCCTCATCTAGCCTTTTAGGGGTACAAACAATAGTAATTGGGGCCTAGTGTGGTTGTGTACGTGTGATATACATACACTTTTTTGGGATCATATTTTCTATTCCGCTATTTAATCAAAAACCTTTGGGGATCAGTTAAATTGGGGGATAGTCTGTGTTGGTACGTGTGAGAGAGATCCACCTTTCCAAGTTGTTGGGGTTCATCTCATACTTCTGAAGGTTTGAGGGTGCTGCCTGTTCCATACTCCCCCTACTCCTAGCCTTTTAGGGGTACAAACAATAGTAATTGGGGCCTAGTGTGGTTGTGTACGTGTGATATACATACACTTTTTTGGGATCATATTTTCTATTCCGCTATTTAATCAAAAACCTTTGGGGATCAGTTAAATTGGGGGATAGTCTGTGTTGGTACGTGTGAGAGAGATCCACCTTTCCAAGTTGTTGGGGTTCATCTCATACTTCTGAAGGTTTGAGGGTGCTGCCTGTTCCATACTCCCCCTACTCCTAGCCTTTTAGGGGCACAAACAATAGTAATTGGGGCCTAGTGTGGTTGTGTACGTGTGATATACATACACTTTTTTGGGATCATATTTTCTATTCCGCTATTTAATCAAAAACCTTTGGGGATCAGTTAAATTGGGGGATAGTCTGTGTTGGTACGTGTGAGAGAGATCCACCTTTCCAAGTTGTTGGGGTTCATCTCATACTTCTGAAGGTTTGAGGGTGCTGCCTGTTCCATACTCCCCCTACTCCTAGCCTTTTAGGGGTACAAACAATAGTAATTGGGGCCTAGTGTGGTTGTGTACGTGTGATATACATACACTTTTTTGGGATCATATTTTCTATTCCGCTATTTAATCAAAAACCTTTGGGGATCAGTTAAATTGGGGGATAGTCTGTGTTGGTACGTGTGAGAGAGATCCACCTTTCCAAGTTGTTGGGGTTCATCTCATACTTCTGAAGGTTTGAGGGTGCTGCCTGTTCCATACTCCCCCCTACTCCTAGCCTTTTAGGGGTACAAACAATAGTAATTGGGGCCTAGTGTGGTTGTGTACGTGTGATATACATACACTTTTTTGGGATCATATTTTCTATTCCGCTATTTAATCAAAAACCTTTGGGGATCAGTTAAATTGGGGGATAGTCTGTGTTGGTACGTGTGAGAGAGATCCACCTTTCCAAGTTGTTGGGGTTCATCTCATACTTCTGAAGGTTTGAGGGTGCTGCCTGTTCCATACTCCCCCTACTCCTAGCCTTTTAGGGGTACAAACAATAGTAATTGGGGCCTAGTGTGGTTGTGTACGTGTGATATACATACACTTTTTTGGGATCATATTTTCTATTCCGCTATTTAATCAAAAACCTTTGGGGATCAGTTAAATTGGGGGATAGTCTGTGTTGGTACGTGTGAGAGAGATCCACCTTTCCAAGTTGTTGGGGTTCATCTCATACTTCTGAAGGTTTGAGGGTGCTGCCTGTTCCATACTCCCCCTACTCCTAGCCTTTTAGGGGTACAAACAATAGTAATTGGGGCCTAGTGTGGTTGTGTACGTGTGATATACATACACTTTTTTGGGATCATATTTTCTATTCCGCTATTTAATCAAAAACCTTTGGGGATCAGTTAAATTGGGGGATAGTCTGTGTTGGTACGTGTGAGAGAGATCCACCTTTCCAAGTTGTTGGGGTTCATCTCATACTTCTGAAGGTTTGAGGGTGCTGCCTGTTCCATACTCCCCCTACTCCTAGCCTTTTAGGGGTACAAACAATAGTAATTGGGGCCTAGTGTGGTTGTGTACGTGTGATATACATACACTTTTTTGGGATCATATTTTCTATTCCGCTATTTAATCAAAAACCTTTGGGGATCAGTTAAATTGGGGGATAGTCTGTGTTGGTACGTGTGAGAGAGATCCACCTTTCCAAGTTGTTGGGGTTCATCTCATACTTCTGAAGGTTTGAGGGTGCTGCCTGTTCCATACTCCCCCTACTCCTAGCCTTTTAGGGGTACAAACAATAGTAATTGGGGCCTAGTGTGGTTGTGTACGTGTGATATACATACACTTTTTTGGGATCATATTTTCTATTCCGCTATTTAATCAAAAACCTTTGGGGATCAGTTAAATTGGGGGATAGTCTGTGTTGGTACGTGTGAGAGAGATCCACCTTTCCAAGTTGTTGGGGTTCATCTCATACTTCTGAAGGTTTGAGGGTGCTGCCTGTTCCATACTCCCCCTACTCCTAGCCTTTTAGGGGTACAAACAATAGTAATTGGGGCCTAGTGTGGTTGTGTACGTGTGATATACATACACTTTTTTGGGATCATATTTTCTATTCCGCTATTTAATCAAAAACCTTTGGGGATCAGTTAAATTGGGGGATAGTCTGTGTTGGTACGTGTGAGAGAGATCCACCTTTCCAAGTTGTTGGGGTTCATCTCATACTTCTGAAGGTTTGAGGGTGCTGCCTGTTCCATACTCCCCCTACTCCTAGCCTTTTAGGGGTACAAACAATAGTAATTGGGGCCTAGTGTGGTTGTGTACGTGTGATATACATACACTTTTTTGGGATCATATTTTCTATTCCGCTATTTAATCAAAAACCTTTGGGGATCAGTTAAATTGGGGGATAGTCTGTGTTGGTACGTGTGAGAGAGATCCACCTTTCCAAGTTGTTGGGGTTCATCTCATACTTCTGAAGGTTTGAGGGTGCTGCCTGTTCCATACTCCCCCTACTCCTAGCCTTTTAGGGGTACAAACAATAGTAATTGGGGCCTAGTGTGGTTGTGTACGTGTGATATACATACACTTTTTTGGGATCATATTTTCTATTCCGCTATTTAATCAAAAACCTTTGGGGATCAGTTAAATTGGGGGATAGTCTGTGTTGGTACGTGTGAGAGAGATCCACCTTTCCAAGTTGTTGGGGTTCATCTCATACTTCTGAAGGTTTGAGGGTGCTGCCTGTTCCATACTCCCCCTACTCCTAGCCTTTTAGGGGTACAAACAATAGTAATTGGGGCCCAGTGTGGTTGTGTACGTGTGATATACATACACTTTTTTTGGATCATATTTTCTATTCCGCTATTTAATCAAAAACCTTTGGGGATCAGTTAAATTGGGGGATAGTCTGTGTCGGTACGTGTGAGAGAGATCCACCTTTCCAAGTTGTTGGGGTTCATCTCATACTTCTGAAGGTTTGAGGGTGCTGCCTGTTCCATACCCCCCCTACTCCTCATCTAGCCTTTTAGGGGTACAAACAATAGTAATTGGGGCCTAGTGTGGTTGTGTACGTGCGAGATACATACACTTTTTTTGATCATATTTCCTATTCCGCTATTCAATAAAAACCTTTGAGGATCAATTGAATTGCGGGATAGTCTGTGTCGGTACGTGTGAGAGAGATCCACCTTTCCAAGTTGTTGGGGTTCATCTCATACTTCTGAAGGTTTGAGGGTGCTGCCTGTTCCATACTCCCCCTACTCCTCATCTAGCCTTTTAGGGGTACAAACAATAGTAATTGGGGCCTAGTGTGGTTGTGTACGTGTGATATACATACACTTTTTTTGGATCATATTTTCTATTCCGCTATTTAATCAAAAACCTTTGGGGATCAGTTAAATTGGGGGATAGTCTGTGTTGGTACGTGTGAGAGAGATCCACCTTTCCAAGTTGTTGGGGTTCATCTCATACTTCTGAAGGTTTGAGGGTGCTGCCTGTTCCATACTCCCCCTACTCCTCATCTAGCCTTTTAGGGGTACAAACAATAGTAATTGGGGCCCAGTGTGGTTGTGTACGTGTGATATACATACACTTTTTTGGGATCATATTTTCTATTCCGCTATTTAATCAAAAACCTTTGGGGATCAGTTAAATTGGGGGATAGTCTGTGTCGGTACGTGTGAGAGAGATCCACCTTTCCAAGTTGTTGGGGTTCATCTCATACTTCTGAAGGTTTGAGGGTGCTGCCTGTTCCATACCCCCCCTACTCCTCATCTAGCCTTTTAGGGGTACAAACAATAGTAATTGGGGCCTAGTGTGGTTGTGTACGTGCGAGATACATACACTTTTTTTGATCATATTTCCTATTCCGCTATTCAATAAAAACCTTTGAGGATCAATTGAATTGCGGGATAGTCTGTGTCGGTACGTGTGAGAGAGATCCACCTTTCCAAGTTGTTGGGGTTCATCTCATACTTCTGAAGGTTTGAGGGTGCTGCCTGTTCCATACTCCCCCTACTCCTCATCTAGCCTTTTAGGGGTACAAACAATAGTAATTGGGGCCCAGTGTGGTTGTGTACGTGTGATATACATACACTTTTTTTGGATCATATTTTCTATTCCGCTATTTAATCAAAAACCTTTGGGGATCAGTTAAATTGGGGGATAGTCTGTGTCGGTACGTGTGAGAGAGATCCACCTTTCCAAGTTGTTGGGGTTCATCTCATACTTCTGAAGGTTTGAGGGTGCTGCCTGTTCCATACCCCCCCTACTCCTCATCTAGCCTTTTAGGGGTACAAACAATAGTAATTGGGGCCTAGTGTGGTTGTGTACGTGCGAGATACATACACTTTTTTTGATCATATTTCCTATTCCGCTATTCAATAAAAACCTTTGAGGATCAATTGAATTGCGGGATAGTCTGTGTCGGTACGTGTGAGAGAGATCCACCTTTCCAAGTTGTTGGGGTTCATCTCATACTTCTGAAGGTTTGAGGGTGCTGCCTGTTCCATACTCCCCCTACTCCTCATCTAGCCTTTTAGGGGTACAAACAATAGTAATTGGGGCCTAGTGTGGTTGTGTACGTGTGATATACATACACTTTTTTTGGATCATATTTTCTATTCCGCTATTTAATCAAAAACCTTTGGGGATCAGTTAAATTGGGGGATAGTCTGTGTTGGTACGTGTGAGAGAGATCCACCTTTCCAAGTTGTTGGGGTTCATCTCATACTTCTGAAGGTTTGAGGGTGCTGCCTGTTCCATACTCCCCCTACTCCTCATCTAGCCTTTTAGGGGTACAAACAATAGTAATTGGGGCCCAGTGTGGTTGTGTACGTGTGATATACATACACTTTTTTTGGATCATATTTTCTATTCCGCTATTTAATTTAACTGGGCCTCCATGCGAGACCTGTGTGCCTTGTTGCGCTGTTTTGAGTACTCCACCAACATGGCCAGTGGCAATGACGCCGTTCTCAGCTTAACTATCCCACTTCTATGCCTCCTTGAAAAAACAATTCGGGCGATGATGGAAGAGGATGTGGCACAGGATGAGGAGGAGGAGGAGGATGAAGAGGTAACATTTCCAAGGCTTTCAGGGCAGTCATTCGCAAGGGGCTCCGAGGGTGGGTTCCTGCACACGCAAACGCCAGGGACGCAATTGTCCAGCAGGGGCACAGTTCTGGAGGATGAGGAGGATGAGGAGGAGGAGGAGCTGGAGGAGGAGATGGAACCATGTTCACAGCAGGGTGGCACCCAGGCCAGCTCATGGCCATCACTGGTGCGTGGCTGGGGGGATACAGAGGACACGGACGATACACCTCCCACAGAGGACAGCCTTTCGTTGCCTCTGGGCAGCCTGGCACACATGAGCGATTACATGCTGCAGTGTCTCCACAACGACCGCCGAGTTGCCCACATTCTAACTTGTGCTGATTACTGGGTGGCCACGCTGCTGGATCCCCGTTACAAGGACAACGTACCGTCCTTAATTCACTCACTGGAGCGCGATCGCAAGATGCGCGAGTACAAGCGCACGCTGGTAGACGCCATGCTGCTGGCATTCCCATCTGACAGCGGGGCCACAGTGGAAGCACAAGGCAGAGGAGGAGGAGGAGGAGGTCGCCAACGCAACCAGGGCACCGCCAGCACCTCAGAAGGCAGGGTTAGCATGGCCGAAATGTGGAAAAGCTTTGTCAGCACGCCACAACAAACAGCAGCACCAGCAGCTCAGATGGAACGTCTTAGCAGGAGGCAGCATTTTACCAACATGGTGGAGCAGTATGTGTGCACACGCCTACATGTAGTGAATGACGGGTCTGCCCCCTTCAACTTCTGGGTCTCCAAATTGGGCACATGGCTTGAGCTTGCCCTTTACGCCTTGGAGGTGCTGGCGTGCCCTGCAGCCAGTGTATTATCTGAACGGGTATTTAGCACGGCTGGGGGCGTTATAACAGACAAGCGCAGCCGCCTGTCCAGAGACAATGTGGACAAGCTCACGTTCATTAAAATGAACCAGGCATGGATCCCACGGGACTTTTCCGTACCTTATGCAGAATAGCAATGGATACCGACCTTACCCACCCATTGTTCCATTTTTGCTCTTTCTCACTCTTTTGGGGTGTACCCTCATTTAAAATTTTTGAAAAGAAGCAGTGTTGGCTACCTCGTCCTCCTCCTCAGGGCCAGATTAATGTAGGGGCTATTGGAGCTGCAGCTCCAGGCCCCTACCTTTTATATAGGCCCCGGGTTGGCCATATTCACTGTTACCGCTCTTCTGTCACTTGTAAACACAGAAGTCTGGCTTCTATGCTCGCTTCCCCAGGCAGCACCCTCAGAACCTCCCCACACAGCGTGAAGGCCGGACAAGGAGGGACAGTTGGCGATGCATGGATGTGTTTATGGGCTTCAGAGACAGCATCCCATGTTGAATTAGGCATGCATGGCTGCACCCTTCCTCCTCTGGGTGCATGGCAAGGCACGGCCCTTAAGGCCCTTCAAAATCCTCAGCACCAAGCCCATGATGCTGTTAATCCGGCCCTGGTCCTCCTCCACCGCCGCTTCCACCTACACCGCCCATAGGTGTGCGCAGCCTATTGCATTAAGGTGTGCACCCCAAAGTTGAAATACACATGCATGTGTTTGCCAGCAGGGAGAGTAATGTATCGGGGCCATGTACCTGTAGGCAAGGAGAAATAGAGCAGAGCAGGTCCCAGGGAGATCTTTCCCATCTCCTCACTGGCAATGCTATGTGCCCTAGGTGATTAGGGTGTGCCCAGGCACACCCAGCACACCCTGTGCGCACGCCTATGTCACCGCCACATCCACCACCACCTCAACCTCCCTCCTACTCCATATGGGCCTCGTCCTTCAGAGATGAAGAAGAACATTGTTTTATTTTTCTGTTTTTTTTTTGTTGTTTTAAGTTATTTCCCTATCCACATTTGTTTGCAGAGCACTTGCCATGCTCTTAATTACGTTTTGCTGCCATTTGCAGCACTCTAGCCCTTTCCTTTGGTGTTTTAGAGCCATTTTAGTGCCTTAAAGTTCGGGTCCCCATTGACTTCAATGGGGTTCGGTGTCCGGGAAAAGTTCGGTAAAAGTCCGGGACACGGACCCGGACTTTTTTTTAAAGTTCGGCCGAACCCGTCGAACACGGACATCTAGGTGTTCGCTCAACCCTAATTATGATTAGTCTGATAATCCGAAAACAAATATTCTCAAATCAATATGTATGTACCGTTCTACCTAGATGTAGCACCCTACTAGATAGGTGCTAGGTAGGGAGAGTCGTTTTGGCTCTGCCTGCTTATCAGGAGAGCAGCAGGCAAAACATAGATGCCCTCTGCCTATCAGGGGAGCAGGATTCATAATAATTAGACCTGCTCCATGCGCTCAGTGTGTGATTCATCTGGGCTGAGGGAGTGTCCCACTGTGTCCAATGGGGAGGCACATTGGAAAGTGGAGGAAACCCAGCCAATGACACACAGGCTTTGATACTATCCCATGGGTTTGGCACAGAGAGTGGTGCATTATGGGATAAGGTATAAAAGCCAGGGGCACATGAGGCCGGGGGCCTTTGGACGGGAAGCCAGGTCCCAGAAGGAGGGTGACAGCTGTCTCCTCTTCTGCAGCAGTGGATGGTGGTCACAGGCAGTCGGCCTGGTGAACCAGAGTGTGTGGCTGAATCCGGAGGTCCAGGAGAAGCTGAATAGAGGAGTTGGGGGTTTCGGTGACTCTGGAAAAACAGTGTCCATGAGCACAGGGAAACTTGCCCGGGGTCTGCCCAGGAAGGGGACCACTCCAGAGTGTAGAGTCGGTGGACGGGTATCAGCTACACAGAGAGGGAGAAAGGGGTTGCCAAGTTAGAACCCTGAAGATAATTACAAGCAGGAACACTTCTACTACCTTCATTCCATTGGCAGAGTTAAGCAGCGGCCTTGCCGCATCCTCAAGTCAGATGTCCTCAATACTGTGAATAGTTACTAGTTGGAGTATCCCACTCATCCCTTCTCCTATCCTAGTTATAAATAGAACTAAAAAACATCCCCTGGACTGATCATTGACTGAGCCAAGAACTTAAAGTACTAATTTTCTGCAACCAGTTGCTACGGGTAAACCAGGGGAATCCTAAGGTGTAATACTCAGTAGTCCTCTAGAGGGGGCAGGGCTAAATATAGAAATTGGAATCCAAGCCATAGATAATGGTGACTTGTTTCATATTCCAGTTTTTTTACAAGGCCCACTGTAGGTTTCATATGGGGGTAAGGTGGAGCTGCTGTAGCACAAGATAAAATATTGGGCTCGGCACACCAGTTTATGGAACGCTCAAAATAAAATAACAGTTCAAACTGAAAGATTTAACCACCTACTCCCAGACCTTTTCTGGCACTTTTTGTTTACGTGTAACAATCAGAATGTTTTTGTTATCAAATTTTTTAGAACCCCCAAACATAATATACTTTTTCAAAGCAGAGGCCCTGGAGAATAAATTGGTGGGTGTTGCAATTTTTTATGTCGCACGGTATTTGTGCAGCAATTTTTCAAGCAGAATTTATTTTGGAAAGAATACACTTTTTTGAATTTTATTGCAAAAAAACACGATACAGAACTCCATTTTCTGGTAAAATATAAAAGATGATGTGATGTGAAATAAATACATACCAAACATGTCACGCTTTAAAAATGTGCACGCCCGTGCACGTACATTTTACTATGCATAGGCGATGCTGTAAAAGCCTTTACAGATTTTGTCACTTTAGATTTACACAGAAGGTCTGCTGCTGGAATTACTGACCATGATGTGACATTCGTGGTGATACCTCACATGTGGGATTATCACTGTTTGCACACATGCGGGAACGACGTGTGTGTTCACCTTTGCACAAGAGCATGGGGGGATGCTCTTGTGCAAACCACAGTACATCATATGACATCCAGGGCTTAGAGTGGGAATATCTGAATGATGCCTGCACCTTGTAATAGGAATAAAAGTGATCCAAAAATAATAATTAAAAGTGAAAGTGTAAAAAAAAAAAGAAAAAAAAAAAAAGAAAGCAAAACAAAATTAAAAAAAAGAAATGTAAAGCGCCGCTGTCCCCGCACACAGAAGTGAACGCATACGTACATCACGCCTACATATGTAAACAGCGTTCAATCCACATGTGAGGTATCACCGTGAACATTAAATCAAGAGGAATAATTCTGGCCCAAGACCTCCTCTTTAACTCTAAACAGGTAACCTGTAAAAATTTTTCAAATGTTGCCTATGGAGATTTTTTAAGTACCGAAGTTTGGCGCCATTCCACGAGTGTGTGCAATTTTAAAGCATGACATGGTAGGTATCTACTTAATCGGTGTAACATCATTTTTCACATTATAAAAAAAAAATTGGGCCAAGCGTTTTTTTTTTTTTTTAATTCATGAAACTGTTTTTTTTTCCCCCAAAAAAATTGATTTTATGGTAAGTCAAAAATCCCATTTTTTTTTAACCACTTTCATACCGGGCCAGTTCTACACTTCGCTCCTACATGTAAAAAATCATAATTTTTTTGCTAGAAAATTACTCAGAACCCCAAACATTATATGTTTTTGTAGCAGAGTCCCTAAGGAATAAAATAGCGGTCGTTGCAACCTTTTGTCACACTGTATTTGCGCAGAAATGTTTCAAACTGTTTTTTTCTCTGAGTTCATTGACAGACACAGCTCTCCATTTTTCATTGGTCTGGCATGCTAACAGATCTTTAAAAGCTGGAGATTTCTCTATCGGAATCATGGTTGCCTTGTTAATCCTGGAGACAGGGGGGTCCACCACTGGTGGGACAGTCCACTTCTTGAGGAGAGACTCCTCAAAGGGGTATCGTACCGCAAAGCGTTTAGGAATCACAAAAGGGAATTTTGGACGCTCCCACTCTTTAGAAACAAATTTGTCAAAATAGGAGGGATAAGGAAACACTTTTGCCATGCGAGGCGGCCTGTGGGTGCCAAAGGGGACCGCCACCTCCGCTACAGCCTCATCCTGCATTTTTTAAAGTTTTCTGCACAGATGCAATCAGTGCGTCAACTAGCGCTTTCTCGTGCACAGCTACAGGTGTGGAGGAATCATCCTCAGTATCTGATAAATCAGGAACCGTGGCTGCTAACCCCGCAGGGTGGGCCACGTCCGTGGCAGCCGAGTCAGATTCAGGATCACACGAGACAGATGAGGCAGGGGAGGGCAGGCAACACTTTTTGGTAGCCCGCCGCCCAAAGGCCACCTCCACTCAGGAAATAAAGGACTCCAGGACTGCCATCAGTGAATCAATGGAGGACTGGGACCTCGAGGGACCTGAAGCCTCTGAGAGGGGGTCAGGTGGGAAAATGTGCTCCTGAGACTCCATAGGTAAAGAGGGGGATCCCCACAAAAAAAATGTCTAGCACCGCTACGGGACACCTCCACCGCACCAGTAGCACCAACGGGTCACCGGTAAGCAGAGCACATCACAACGTGCAGCGCAGAGAGGACGGGACCCCCCCCTTCCCCAGACTCACCACCCCACCAGAGTAACACTGGTCTGCACCAGATGATCTGATAAGCTGGAAGAACACATCTGATACAGTCTTTATTCGTCCCTATGATCTGCTGACAGAAGCGTCGGAAGGTTGATCGGGTACAGCCCGATGAAACGGATGGGGGGGGTTGGGTTGACATCCCCTCTTGTTGCTTGTAAAAGCAACCCAGTGGAAAAGTTAGCTGGCCCCATGATATAAGCATTGGGCGGCTGGAACATTACTGGATTTGCCATACTGTGGTTCAATTTACTCCAGTTAAGAAATGTTGTGTTTTTACTGGAGTAGTAAAGTCTTATTTTTCACTTGTACCTACAGGTAAGCTTAGGCCCCTTTCACATTAGTGGGCTTTTACTGTGCTTTTCCAGGGCAAGAAAAAAAAAAAAAAAGAGTGGAAAATTTTCCCCATTAAAATCTATGTAACTGTTCAAACTGCGTGTGGGTGTGGGTGCGCGTGCCTGCTGCATCTTTGGTGCAGTGTTTCAAGTGCACCAAAGAGTCACTTTCCATTGCAAGTCAATGGGAACGCATCAAAAGTGCAAAAGGGCCCTTATAAATAGGCTTACTAGTAGGTACTGCTCTAAAACCCGGTAGCGGGATCCAGATATAACCATCCGAAGTCCAGCGACATACTAGTACATTATTGGTCATCAACTGGGGAAGATGTTCAGATTGCAACAAATGTTAATAAGTCCCAAAATGCAACAAACAAAAAGGTGGCACGATGTGTGCCACATAAAAAATTTTAGAAAATTAGTTTATCAATATTTAGTTTGACGGAGTTTTGCAGTATTGCACCAAAAGGACAATGGCGCAAGACAGTCAGGATCTAGGTTTCTGGACCTAATGAGCTATACTGTATGTGCTATGATATAATAGTCTATGTGAAATGCAATACAGAACACAATCAGATGTGCATTCCTCTACAACCTCCAATAAATTAGAAGTACTGTGAAATAACGGTAGAGGAATGGTAGATAATTTTAGGCATCATGTTTAATCATGCTATTACTTTTTAAGCGAACGATAAAATGCTGCATGTCAATATTTTTTGCGTATATTCACTTTACCCTAATAAAATATACCGCACAAATCCTTTATTTCCCTTAGGAGTATTAAAACAGTTATAAATTGAAATTTAGTTTAACTTTACGGATTTTAAAATCAGCTGCCAAATTTTACCTCCCAGGACTCTCCTTCTTGGATATCCTTGACTAGTCCTGCTACCAGCAAATCCATCCTACAGGAAACGGCATTATCACGCCGGGTGATGACACGGAAGCTTCCTAAGGGCCCTCAGAGGCCGCACGAAGGCTCATTCATAAGGATTTCCTAAATGAGCTCAGAACAGCTGTATTAGGAAACATCTTAAGGGCTGGAGGGAGCAGAAGCTAGTAAGAGATTGTGTACTTGGGTATTTGTTAGTATCAGAATGGCTCTTCTCCCCATATTAGTCCATAGGGATGCATGTGCAGCTTCATACACAGCTTAAAGGGGAGGTCACAAGCAGGTCAGAATGAAACCACAAGCAGGTCACAGAGAGGACTGCAATGTCAAAAATAAATGTCCTTGCAATGTGCTAACCCCCTACTAAGCGGTAACTGCAGCACACCATGACACAAAAATGTGACACGGCCCGATGTCACTGATCTGGGCTAAGTATGAAGAGAGAAGGGTTCCTGATTTTTTTTTTTTTTTTTTTTTTTTTTAATGACTTTCCTGATCTGCATACTGCACAGTGACCCAGGCAACTCATTTTTTATGTTTATTCCTACATAACTAAGATTCTTAGATGGTGGCCAGGGATGGAGACCCTCTTGTTTCTTTAATGACACATGTACTTTGCCCACTTGATCTCCAGATGGTTTTACCCCATTCATGACCAGGGAATGTTTTGATATTACGCACTGCTCTGACTACCTTAACTGGCAATTGCTCCGTCATGCAACACTGTACGCAAATGACATTTTTTATCAATTTTTTTTTCCACACAAATAGAGCTTTCTTTTGGTGGTATTTGATCACCACTGGGTTTTTTCATTTTTTTGTAATATAAATGAAAAAAGACTGACAATTTTGAAAACCCCCTGATAATTTCTACTTTTTGATATAAACATATCCAATTAAAAAAATCTAAATTTCTTCATAAATTTAGGTCAAAATGTTTTCTGCTATGTTTTTGGTTAAAAAAATCCCAATAATTGTATAAGAATTGGTTTGTGCAAAGGTTATAGTGTCTACAAACTATGGTATATATACTGGAATTCGAGCACCTATAGACGCCATGACCTTATAGTTGGACTGTGATCTGGCGCTAAAAGACTATCTGGAAAGGGTCGCTCACTGACATCACTAGTGACACTAATACAGTGATTAGTGATACTACTGTACACTGGCACTGTACTAATAACACCAGCTGGGGAAGAGGTTGACATCTAGAAGCAATCAAGGGGTAAACCGTGTGCCTAACAATGTGTAATGTGTTACTTTTACTTTGCTACCTGTATGTTTTTTTCTCCCTGAAGAAACCGCCAGATCACTGCTCCCTGAATACAGAATTCAGTGTTTTTGTAAATTGTGTGCAAATGGTCACAGCTGATCAACTATATTAAAAAAGAATAGCGCACACATGCAAAAGAAATGACTATCAAATATGGAGACAATCCGTAAATAAAAATGGGGATTTAGTCCCACCATATGGCCATATCGTGCTCAAGCCCACCTGCATGTCATTTCTTTTGCATGGTTGCGCTATTCTTTTTTAATATACATGTCGCTTGGTCCATAGCTGCACCGGCTTTAGATATACATGTTCAGGGTTTGCTCCCCCAATTTTTTGCTTGTTTATTACAGCTGATCAACTGACTTCAGCCAAAATCATTGGATGAAATCAGCAGCCAAACTCATGTGTTCAATCACAGCACGGATCGGAAGAATTTGTGGGCACGCACACCCCAATCCCAGAAGGCCTCAATGTACCAGTATGTCGCCCGGCCTGCAGCTGCCCCTTGCCTGCAGTACAATTACTGTGGGTGGCCAGCAAGCAGTTAAACAAGATACAAATGTACCTAAATATTGCTGCTAGTTGTTAAGAACAGCTGTTGTTTAGGGCTGGATACCCCCCAGCAGAGGTCAAGTTTTTAGAATTTCCCTTAGAATATTCTACAAGTGATTTACTGGCTGCACTGAATCAATAATGAACGCAGCTGTTCCTATTGAAAAAAATTCCTCGACATACAGGGGGAATCGAAAATAAGGTAAAAAAGGGGAAAGCCATCTCTGTAACATAGCGAATCTTCACTTTTTGAATTAAGTTCTACTTTAAAAAAGTAGTATCACCAAAGTCTACTAATCTTGTTGAACCCCTTACTGGGATTGGTTCTGTTTTAATACGAATTCTCATGGTTTACCAAAGCTCACCCTATAATAGGTAAGATTTTTAGTTTCCTATGTAAATAAGTTACCAAGAAATTTCGGTGTACAAATAGTTACATGCCATTTTTCCTTACCGCGGTTCACACAGGAACTGCGTACTCTCTCCATCGGCTCTCCATACTAGCCATTCCCTGAAAGACGGGTGGCAGAACATACGTGTCTTATCCCTTCTTTTTATCAAAAAGGATGAGAGAAGTTCCATTCGCTGCTGGAAGTCTTTCCAGTTCTGCTCCGGATAAACACAGCCTGCGTTGATGGCCTGGAAAATCTGCTCGTCTGTCATGGGGTGTAATGAGGCCAGAGCCAAGTTCAGAATAGGAAGTGCTTTCTCAAAGGCGGAATTAGTCATGAATTTCATGTTACACTGGAGCAAATACAGTTCAGACACGGAAACCGGCACCACTTTGTAACTGGAGCTCTTGATAACTAGGTGGCCTTTTTCAAAAAGATCCAGAGTGAGCTTCAGGTAGAGATAGGACCCCTGGCTTCGTGTTACCAGGTGGTCCGTCAGTTTACCGATGCTGCTGGCATCTGTTTTGCCATTTATAGAGATATTGTTTGCAATTTCCTGGCTAGTGCTGTTTCTGTATTGTATATAAGCGCTCAGGTCATTGTAAATTTCTTTGTTCTCTGGGAAATCATCTAAGGAAATCTTGGATAAGGGCAGTGAACTTGTTATTTCCTGGAATTAAAAAGAGAAAAAAAAAGAGATTTGTTAAACATACATTTGTTAAAGGCATTATTGACCTCAAAAAAAAATGTTGTCACTTAGAGACCCTTTTATCAACTTAAAAAAAAACTGAAGACAATTCACAGAACATTCCAGTATTTTAAAAACAGATAATGAAGCATTTTTCCTTACCATAAATATTTTATGAACTTAGAACGTGCCTCAGAACTTGCTAGGGAATGGGCACCCAGAAAGTGCCAATTCATTAGCACAGCCCCCTTCCTTCCTAAATGACATAGCCCTCTCCTCTTTTGGGAACGTCATGTCATATTAAACTCAAAGATGACTCAGCTCCTTCACACTACTCCTCTCACCTAAGGCCCCATTCTACACCTGTAAGTTCCAAGAATTTGCAAAAATTGTGCCTATGGCCCCTACTGCCCTTAGAACCTACAGTGAGACCAGGAAGAGGAGAGAGGAGCTGCAACAGACTACTATAGTGCTGGATCAAGATTGTAAAGTCTTGTTTTTTTAAAAAACAAACATGTTATGCTTTCCTCCTCTGTGCAGTTGGTTTTGCACAGAGCAGCCCAGATCCTCCTCTTCTTGGGTCCCTAGTTCCTGCTCCTGGCCCCTCCCTCCTATTGAGTGCCCCCACAGCAAGCAGTTTGCTATGGGGGCACCCGAGCCGAGCTGCAGTTCTGTGTGGCCATTCAGACACGAAGCTGCCTTTCGGCCCCGTCCCCTCTCTCTCCTGATTGACGCACTGACATTGATTGACAGCTGTGGGAGCCAATGGCGTCGTGGTTGTATCTTAGCCATTTGGGAGGTAGAGTCCCAGGACAGCCGAGGGTCTCCTGAACATCGCTGGACAGAGAGGGGGCACAGGTAAGTATTAGGGGTGCTGGGCTGCTACACACAGAAGGCTTTTTATCTTAATGCATACAATGCATTAAGATAAACCTTCCTGACTTTACAACTCCTTTAAAGTGGTTGTGAAGCCAGTGATCCCAATTTCTGCCAGCACCTCTGTAATAATAGGATATACTACAGTGTGTGTGTGTTTTTTGAAAATTCGGCAGCTAAACGCCTTATTACACATCGCTGATATGCAGTCATGGGACTGCCTTCTGCTCTCCCTCCCCGATCTAAGGCCTACAGTGGCAGGAATTGAGATTTCCCTCTGACGTCAGCTGGGTGGTCACGTGACCGCACATCAGCAATGTGAAAAAAGATATTTAGCTGCTGAATTTTCAAAAACCACACACACTGTATAGTATATTTTACTATTACAAAGGGGCTGTCAGGAATTGAGATCACTATATTTACTGCCGCGTGAAAAAGCCGCAGGAGGGGCGGGTTTTTTTTTTTTTATCAGCTCACACACTAGGATGTGACAGAGGGAGAGCGAGGGGGAGAGCAGCGGGATGATGGAAGCACGTAAACGGACCATGGTATCATGGATTAGCAGTCATGATTACTATGGTCAGCACACTAAGGGGGACACAGGAACAGGCACGATCAACCAGATATTTTACAACATAGAATGTGACAAATGTCACCACACATTTGCTGATATTGAAAGCTTTTTTACCCAAACGCAGAAACACTATATTAAAATGTATATAAACGCCAATAATAAACTTCTTTTATTTGCTCCCTTCTGGTATGCTAAATATACCATTGAAATTGTTTTGTTATTGATATGTTTTTCGCAATCCATCAGAAATGAGCTAGGAAGAGCTGACAAGTGCTTAGGAGTTCGGAGGACTGCTGTCACGCCAAAAGCATCCTATGTTCCGGCACAGCAACAGTTATTTTCTGTACATGTAGTGTGTTTAAAAGGATTCAACATGGATACATGTGCATTGAAACTACCTTTGGGGAAGCATCCAATGAAATCTAATCAAAATTGTCTCTACAGTCCTGCATGAAATCTTTATTATATTTTGGCAATAACAGTGTGGGTGGATCAAAGGCTGTGTCACGCCCCTGAAGCCTGTGTCTTAGAATAACAGGCAGGTGAAGCCTCCATCAATCAAGATGTAATATCCCTCCCCCATTGTGTTTAGCTGGTTAGTGGGCATTGAGGAGGAGGAAGGTAATGGGCTGTCATTGATCACTGTGTATACGCCCACATGTGTGACTCTAAAGTCACATGGGCTGCTCAGATGTGATATGGAGCAATTGTTCAGGATAGAAAATACACTGAAAACTGAGAATGTGCACTAGCTGACAACACACATGCTGGGCAAAATCCCCAACTGTAGTGGAGACATTTTTTGATAGTTTTTAATGATGTGGGTTTAATAACACTTTAATACTTCTATTTAGAAATAATACCCTAAAAAAAACAAAGGGTTTCAGGCTCCTAAAAATAGGTTACAATGATTAAAGGCAATTTATGCTTTGTAGCTGCAGAGGAACTGCAGAGCCCAGCGTGTGTAGGAGACGCCAGTTAAGCAGCTGCAGAGCCGCAGGTAGATGAAACTTTGGCTCTCAAGCCCGACAGATGGTAAGCTGCTTTCTTTACATGAAAAATTAATCTGCTGAACATCAGGCGTGTGACAAAACCACATCATTTTGCCTGCTGTCTTTCCAGAACGCCTAACACTTTTCCATTCTCTCAAATTGCATTCAGTAAATTGCCTGGCAGACAAACACGAGTAAGTAATGTAATCGCCAGGATCAACAACGATCAAGAGGTATTTTGGCAAGTGAAGTGGGATTACCAGCAAGGCCATAATGATGGCGGCTTAGAGAGAAAAACTGACACACCGAAGTACCAGAGAGATTGTTCTGGCAAGGTAATTATTTTGCTGGAAATACCTTGCGGTGATGTCTGCACGCTTGGGAAGTATTCAGGGAGTTTCAGGGGATAGAAGCCCAGCAGTTCTGAAAATAAGCAAGAAGGGAAAATTACAAATTCCCTCTGCTTTGAATTGTGTTACCAATGAATTGCACGTGGAGTGGGATATGGTTTTAGGATATTTAAAGTGACAACAAATAATATCCTTTTCCTCCAAAAATAATTAATACGCATCCACTGCTTAAAGTGGATTATCACCCATTCCATTGACTTGGCTCCTCTGCATCCTGCCCACCCCCCACTGCAAATATATCAGGTTCTTTTTTTTGTTTTATGGATTTCTTTATTAAATTATGTTTCAGCCATCCCCCCCATCCCATTCTCTGCCATTTGCATAGGCAACTTAAATCAGTGCTCCAGGCGCCTCCTAGGATATAGGACGTGCATATCCCAGGAGGCACTGGGAGCCCCGCATGTCACCCCATTTACTAATAAAGGAAGAGGGCGGGCCTAGCAGGGCATCATTAGTAGGCTGTGCCAGAACCTGAAAAGCCGGCGCAGGCTTGATGACACCCCAGGTGAACATGGCGGCACTGGACCCGGCGGTGGTTGCAGAGACGAGAATCTCAGCAGGACAACACTTGAACCTCTGTGCGGATGAGTATCTGAAGTGTGGCCAGCTTAGCATTGGGTAAGCGGGGGAGCAAAAAAATAGTAAAGGGGGAGTGAAATTCTATGCATGAATGTGAAAAATGTTCTGTGTGGAGCAGCCCCCCCCCCCAAGCCCCCCTAATGCTTACCTGAGCCCCCTCTCAATCCAGCGGTGTCCACGAGAGCCTTGCCTCTCTGGGGACTTGCACTCCTGATTGATTTTCAGCATCATCCGGAGCCATTGGCTCCCACTGCTGTCAATTAGAGCCAGTGAGTCAATCAGGAGATTTGGGGGGGGGGGGGGCAAGCCCCAGCTCAGTGCATGAATGGACACACAGAGCCAGGGGTCGGGAATGTGCCGCCTACTTGGGTGCCCCCATAGCAAGCTGCTTGCTGTGGGGACACCTGGCAGGAGGGAGAAGCCAGGAGCGCTGGCCTGAGACCGAAGAGGAGGAGTATCAGGGCTGCTCTGTGCAAAACTATTACACAGAGCAGGTAAGTATATACCGTATATACTCGAGTATAAGCCGACCCGAGTATAAGCCGAGGCCCCTACTTTTACCACAAAAAGATGGGAAAAATCATTGACTCGAGTATAAGCCTAGGGTGAGAATGCAGGGCGGCGGGCATGTTACAGGAGAATGCAGGGTGACTGGCATGGTGCAGGAGAATGCAGGGTACTGGCATGGTGCAGGAGAATGCAGGGTACTGGCATGGTGCAGGAGAATGCAGGGTACTGGCATGGTGCAGGAGAATGCAGGGTACTGGCATGGTGCAGGAGAATGCAGGGTACTGGCATGGTACAGGAGAATGCAGGGTACTGGCATGGTACAAGAGGATCCGGGGTTGTGGGCATACTACAGGAGAATGCAGGGTACTGGCATGGTACAGGAGGATCCGGGGTTGTGGGCATACTACAGGAGATGCAGTGCTGTGGGCATGGTACAGGTGGACCATGCCCGCAGCACTGCATCCCTTGTAGTGTGCCCGCAGCCCTGCATAATGGCAGGTAGTGAAGCTGTTTCACTTACCTGTTCCAGAGGCACCTTCATTTTAAAAATGGCGCCGACACGTCATTGCGCACGCGCCGCCTCCGCTCGTATAATTTCGGCTATTCCCGGCCTCTCCCGAGTGGCGGCAGCGCGTGCGCGGTGACATGTATGCGACGGACGGCGCCATTTTTAAAGCTTAAGCCCGTCGGAGCGGACTTTTTTTCCCTTGACTCGAGTATAAGCCGAGGGGGACGTTTTCAGCACAAAAAAATGTGCTGAAAATCTCGGCTTATACTCGAGTATATACGGTAACATGTTTGTTATTAAAAAAAAAAAAGAAAAAAAAGCCAAGACTATAATATGGCTTTTAATAGAATATATTTTAAACCTAAATTCAGTGTCATTTTAAGCATAGAAATTTATAAATAGGGAATATCGGTTTCCAAGCATACGTTCTATTGCATCAGTCCACCCTACTCTCTTTCACAGTATTCAGGAAACCACATTTTGTAACAGAGATATTCCCAGATGCATTATCTGTACCTTGCCTTCTATCAATTAGAGAAAGACTGACAAAACAAACAACTGAAATCAAGGAGTTTATTTCAGTCAGAAACCACAATCTAACTTGCCTTGGAAGTTTAAATCTAATTGGAGATAAACAGAGAGAAGAATTTCAACAGCACAAATTTCAGGAATCAGATACTGCCACACCAAGTAGGGATAGAAGATGTTGCTCTCTGATCAGTTTCACTGTTAAGTGGGGTACACACTAGTAGAAAATCTGCCGAAAATTCCCGTCCGAGGTAAAATCGTCGATTTTCGGCTAGTGTGTACACAACTTTCAGCAGCCGATGCCGAAATTTTCAACGAAAAAAAAAAAACCAAGGGACAAAACACCAACATTTTTAACATCCGTCCCCAGACGACCAATTTTCGTTTAATGTGTATGCAGTACGTCCGTGAAAAATCGGATACAAAAGACCGCGCATCATCTGAAGTTGCTGACGACCCGGAAGTCTAGGAACAAATGTCCCAAAAAAAATAAAAAATCAGACGAGAAATTTCGTGAACATTTATGCACTGTCAACTAAAAACAGTTATGAACACTGAGCATGAGAGAGAAAAATCGGAGGATATTTCGTCCGATTTCCGTCAAGTGTGTACAGTACAGGCCTTTAGATAGAATACAATGCGTTTTCTGAAGCTCCCTTTGCTACTATGCAGTGAATAGCTTGAGGTCAGATACGCACTACAGCGACTCAGAACAAACCTCTTACCCCTAGCAGAAACAGGTATTTTTGGGCTGCAGAAGCTGTAAAGACTTGTACAGGTAGTGCTGGGCTTTCTTTTTATGCTATCTGTATACAAATAGGAGTAAGGAACATGCTTCAGAATCACCAGATTACCGACAAAATGGAATGCAGTGCACTGGGCATTGCTCCTTTGAGGAAGAAAAACTGAAAGACTAAGGAGGTTAGCTGGGTTCTTTGTAGGCATCTCAAGGTTTAATTTCTCATTTCTGAATGGAGCAATTCTTAATTAAAGGATTTCCTTTGTATTGAAAAATTAGTTTATATGACAATTGTAGATGAACATTACTGTTATTAGAGTTCCTTAAAAACGACATGCTATAAAAGGTGTTTTTCAGTGTCTCTAATAAGTTGGCTAAAAAATTAAATTCAGCAACAACATGCACACACACGCTGCAGCGTACTGGCACTGCCCTAAAAATACATAACCTCTTTCTGACCTCAATCACTGGAAATACAGGTTTTATTGGTGGAGTAGTTATCATAAAGTAAAAGAAAATGATCAATAGGTGCGGAATCTCTCACCTGAAAATTAGCCCGCACTGTCACAATGAGCTTCATCCATAATGGGAATGAGGGAATGATTTTACTGATAAATGTGGCAATGGTGTCACCATAGTCAGGCTTATGGAATTCCGCTTCGTTCAAGCCGTCTACCAAAATGATGAATTCTTCTTCCGCGATCTTCCGTTCTGAGTAATTAAAGAGTTTTATTAAATCCAGACATCAAATTATCACAAGAGGCGTCCTCTCAAGATGACTGATGACAAATTAAATCCTTATTCGTAAAACAAAATTCAAAACAAGCAACACTTTTGGAATTCATATTTTGCGGCACTTAAATTGAAATGTTTTTCAATTTAAAAGCAGAACTTTAACCATTTTGATCTGAACAGGGATTGTACCTTGAAGAAAAAGAATTGGCTGCACTCCAGATGAGGTCAAAATCCAGATTTATTGACTGGACATCCCAGTGTGACAATAGTGACAAGGTAGACGCGTTTCACACACTACAATGTGTGCTTAATCAACAAAGAAAAATGGATATAACATTCCAATATATACACACACAAGAATCCAATTATCAATTAACAGCAGGTGATACAAATAAAGAAATAAATCATTTTCCTAATTGCAGGTGATGCATGTGAACCCATAGGAGCATCTATATAGTGATAATAAAACTATAATGTGGGTGATAACACAAAGATATTTATACAGAAAAAAATTGTATATATGTATATGATTGTATATATCAAAAATATGTGAAAAAATATATAAAATGTCTAAAAAATGTAATTTGTTAATTTAATTGTGTTTATCAAAAAACCCAAAATATGAAATAAAGATAAAAGATGAATAAAAATAGTGAATATATATATTGATGCCTGTACAATCCATTCATATAAATATAAAAACTGTGAAATAGTTTATTTTTAAGAGTCAGGTATGTAAAATTGTTTGTGTATATTAGTTGTATGGGTAGAAGAGAAATTGATCGTATAACATACATAGACCAACATACATTTTTTACACATTTTATAAATGTTTTCACATATTTTTGATATATTCAATCATATACATATATACATATTTTTCTTTATAAATATCTTTGTGTTATCACCCACATTATACTTTTATTATCACTATATAGATGCTCCTATGGGTTCACAAGCATCACCTGCAATTAGGAAAATGATTTCTTTATTTGTATCACCTGCTGTTAATTGATAATTGGATTCTTGTGTGTGTATATATTGGGATGTTATATCCATTTTCCTTTGTAATGATTAAGCACACATTGTAGTGTGTGAAACGCGTCTGCCTTGTCACTATTGTCACGTTGGGATGTCCAGTCAATAAATCTGGATTTTGACCTCATCTGGAGTGCAGCCAATTCTTTTTCTTCATTGATTATCCACAGAGGCGAGCCGGGGCGTGCACCGGTGTGTGTCATCAGGCTTTTATACCACCTTGAGCAGCGAGTTCCTTTTCTTTGAAGGGATTGTACCTTGCTGCAATGAATACTTATCAGACTATTTAGACCTTAACAAAAAACAGACTTTATGTGCCTAGTTCAGGCAAATGGAGAGATGAGGATATACAGAAGGAGATAAAGTGATATTAAAGCTTCAGTTTTTTTTTTAAATTGGAATAATAAACATGTTTTACTTACCCGCTCTGTTCAATGGCTTTGTACAGAGCAGCCTGATCCTCCTCTTCTGGGGTCCCCTGTTGGCGCTCCTGGCTCCTCCTCTTCAGCCACTCTATGAGGGCACTTTGCAGGCTTGATCCTGAGCCGCCCTGTCTGCCTCTATAGAGACACAGACAGGGCAACTGGCCCCGCTCCCCCCCCTTAAGTTGATTTACTTAAGGCTTTAAAACCAACAAGAGAAAATCTATATTTTTGTGTAACAGATTGTAAGCTCTAATGAGCAGGGCATTCTGATTCCTCCTGTATAAAATTGTGTTGTATAACTGTACGGTTTGCCTTAACATTGTAAAGCATTGCACAAACTGTTGGCACTATATAAATCCTGTATAATAACAGATGTTCTCACCAAAAGAGGAACAGCAAAGGTCTGTGCTACATAAAAACTTTGCTTTCCGGAAAAAGATGCAGCAATATTTTGAAATGTGTACTTATTTACTCACCTGACAGACAGTGTAGTTTGGGCCTTCAACTCCCTAAAGACTAACTGCATTTAAGCCAGCTTTACACCTCCATTATTACCTTGTGGTTACGCATGTACCACCTTGCATGCTATTAGTTTTGAACACACCCCAAAGTACTAAACTAACTTACCTAAAGTGCGTTGCAGCACACCAAAGCATGCAATGTATTGTAGTGTAATTAATTGGGAAAAATAGTACAGGTTCAATGTTAGGTCTGTTGTGGTGGATCGGCAGCACATTCATATAAATGGGCTGCCTTAGCGCAATGGGATTGATTTACTAAAACTGGAGCATGCAAAATCTAGTACAGCTCTGCATAGAAACCAATCAGCTTCCAGGTTTTTTTGTCGAAGCTTAATTGAACAAACTGAAGTTAGAGGCTAAGTGGCTACCACGCACAGCTTACCAGATTGTGCACTCTCCAGTTTTTAGTAAACCAACCCTAATGAGCCTTAATGTGCCACACTGGACCGCACATGTGTAAAGGGGACCTAAAGCAATTCGATCTGGTCCATGAACTGCTCCAGCCCAATGCAGAACATTGAGGGAGCAGCAACAAATTGATGACGTCACCCCTTTGCTCTCAACTCTCATGTTTACTTATGCCCTTTTAAAAGCAACAGTGCCTAGACTTCTATAGCATAAACAATTTAATGTAGTGGAGTAAATTGTACTTTGATAACACTGATGACTTGTAGAAGGAATCTGCAGCACATCTCCCACCATCACTCCTTTCCTGCATACCTCGACGCAGGTTTGTCAGAGGTTCCAGAACTCCTCTTCTAAAGGCAGTCAATGGGTCCTGAACGCAGGATCTCAGGCTGAGCATGCTCTGTAAATGGGGTTCTCTTATGAGAAGGTCCCGGTAGGCTGTCAGCTGATGTGACCGGCACAGCAAGGCAGCAATGCTGTGCACAAACTCTGGCACCAGGCAAGTATATGTGTTATCAGCTTGACAGTAGTGATAGGCAACCACCTGCAAACAGAACAATAAACAAGGGGTTTATTATAGATGCAACACATACATTACAGGAGTTCAAAAATGTTCCACAGCGATGTGTATTTTATTTTATGTGTGGGTAAATGCTAGGCTTATGTAAAAAATGCAATGTGTACAACAAACAATGGAAACCAATCTTTTATAGCAGGGATAAAATAAAAATTAGGAAAAGCTGCAACCTTTGAGGCCAGGTGTTTCAAGGATTCATCCATCGTTTTTTGGTGTTCAGGACTTCCTCTAGATCCCAATGTTTTCATAGTGGTTGACCCGCACATATTTAGACTCAGTGGCGATGTCTGAGACAGAGGAATCTCCTGACTGTGGTCAATACCTGTTCAAAAAATAAATTATTAGGAACATTTTCATTAATGAAAGCAAGTTAATCAATAAAATATTACTGATGGACAAATCATTGAAAGCCCCATTAAAGTGGCTGTAAATCTAAACCACCGTTTTTACAAACTCTTGTTGGACATTGACTCCAAAAATAAATGCTAAAGCAAAGTATATTAAAAAGCTTCCAAAAATTCTTTTATTCTTTTCTTTCGTTTCTAGGTCATATGACTGCATCGATCTATTTGGAGCCAAGCAGTCTGGGCAAGATCAGTCTGTCTTGCCAAGAAAAGCAATACCAAGAGGAGCAGCTATCACTCTTACCCGTCTGGTTACCAGCTGCCTACGTCAGCCTTTTTAAACCAGAGTGTCCAGGCACCTTGGGTTGCCTTGGAAAGTTGCTAAAGAATTTCCCAAAATTTGTATACAAGCCAGCAGGTGGATCAGGCCTGCCTTTAGGTTACACAAAGCCACAGGTTTTCATTGTGCACCACTACAACCTTTCAGTTGCCCGGCATCCTAACAACCAATGGCATCATTGGTTGACAAGGAGGACTTTAGTTATCTGCAAAGCATCCTTGTTTGCTAATCCCCTGCCCCTCTCCATCAGCACTGGGGTCACACTGGCTGAACTAGAACGAGAAACTTAAGGAAAAAAGAAACATTGGACTACTAGTCAGGACCAGTGTGCAAATATGTATTTGTTTTAGAAGAATAAATATTTTGTAATGTCGGGTGTCCTGTGTGTGTGTGGATGTTGCTTTATGTAAAACTATTATGGTAGTTTCTTTTTTTTTTTTACACTTTAGAATGGGGTACCTCGAGATTGTGCAGAATTTTTAAAGGGTGCCTTGATTAAAAAATGGTTGAAAAACACTGGCCTACGTTACCAGCAGTGCAACCTGACAGGGCAGGTAAGAGTGTTTGATTGATAGCGGCTCCTCCTATCATAGCCATTCATGGAAGGGCAGACTGATCACGCCCACTACCCAGGCTGGTAGGATATGAATAAAGCAAAGGCAGAGTAAGCACATGGGATGACAATGCTGCACAGAATAGATGACCTTGCCACTGCCACCACCAACAGCAAGAAGAGGTCACTGGCAGGATCAGTAGGTGTTTTTTTATCCAAAATTGATACAAAAAAAAAAAAAAGGAAAAGGCACAGAATGATATAGAAGTGTATTCCAAAGGCTATATTATTTTTAGTTTTAGTGTCACGTTAAATGCACATATTGACATAAAAAGCTGAGTAGAGCCCTCTTCAACTCAACAGTTCCGTGGGTCCACTGATAACATTAAAATAACAATAGGGTGGGAAATACCTAGCTTTTCTAAGAAACTTTACATTGTTTCATGGAACTTCAGGATCTTCGATCATTTTGACATGTAGTTTGCACTGAAGATAACCTCTACCTTATGCATCTTCATCTCAGTTTGAACTGCCCAAGATTGTGACAAGTTTATGTTCAGTTCTTTTACTGAACATTAAAAACCTTTTTAATTTATATAGAACAGATGAATTAGGCAAAAATCTTTGTCAGTGAAATGATCACAAAATAGGGTAAGTGTGACTTGGCATCTGGCAGGCAGACAATTTCCAAGGAGACTTCTTGTTTATAGGCAGTATGAGCTTTTTCCTGGCAGAAGCAGGTGCCTCTCTGCAGCAAAGCCAGGTACCTCAAAATTAAGCAAAGACAGCAGTGCCGCAGATATGTGGGACATGGCAAGCTGACTGTATATGTACAGCATTCAGCTAACTAAATGTGGAATAAGCCATCCTCAGTCTAACTCAGAATGAGAAGGTTTTAAATGATATTCATGGCAAACCAATTTGCTACTGAGAGAATGGATTTAAAAAAAAAAAATGCCTTGGCTCTTATACACTACAGTTAGTACAAATAGCTTTGTAAGCCCATTACCATTTCTTAAACGGAAACTTAACAAAAATGGGCTTAATACTCTCCTGCTGGGGTACAAAAACCTCACCCTAATTTAAAAGTTAGGGGGGAGGTGTTCTATAGATCAGCAGGGAAAACTCAGGTAGTGCTGACAACACTGCTTGGGATTACAGTGCAGCAGAGACAGCACGGTTAGATTGCAGGATGTTAGTATCTCACTGGATTTCTAGCAGGATCACCAGTTTTTTTTTGTTTTGCTAAAAAATGGATTTTTGTAAAATCTTACCGTAAAATCCTTTTCTCTTAGCTCATTGACAGACGTAGTCCTCGGTGATACAGCACCTTCGGGTTATGTTGCCTCCACAGGAGTAGGACTAGACAGGAAATAAAATGCTCTGGCCACACCCTAGGGGCAGTCCCCGAGGGTATATCCTCTCTCTCTCTGCCCCAGCAAATCAGTTATGTCACAAAAGCAGTGTTTAGAGAATTTAACCCAACCCAACTCAAAAACAGAGGGGCGGGTACTACGTCTGTCAATGAGCTAAGAAAAAAGGATTTTACGGTAAGATTTTACAAAAATCCATTTTTCTCTATCGCTCATTGACAGACGTAGTCCTCGGTGATACAGCACCTTCGGGACGTCCCAGAGCAGTATCACAAATGAGGGGTAGGAAAATGGAAATCAAATCCAAATCTAGAAGGCCCAACCGGTGCCAACTAGAAGTTTCCAATGCTCATCCTTAATGATGAGACTCAACAAAAAAATTTTCAAACAGAAAAAAACCCTCGAGGTAGACCACCGGTCTCCTCAAATTGCGGCCTGCAAAACCTTGCGGCCAAATGAGGCATCCGCCGATGCCATCACATCAATTTTATAAAATTTTGTAAAGGTATGTACCGACGACCAGGTGGCCGCCTTACATACCTGGACCACTGACGCCTGATGGCGAAAGGCCCAGGAAGTACTGAGCGCTCGAGTGGAGTGCGCCCTAACAGGGAACGGAGGACTCTGACCCTTAATAGAATAAGCCTGTACCACCGTCTGTCTAATCCATTTGGCAATAGTCGCGGCAGATGCAGGCAACCCCTTTCTGGGGCCATCCGTGATCACAAAAAGTGAATCCGTCTTACGGAATGATTCCGTAGCCTTCAGGTATACCCCGATTGCCCGAACCACATCCAAGGAATGCAACGCATGTTCCCGATGATGATTGGGCTGAGGACACAAGGAAGGTAGTACAATATCTTCATTCAGATGAAAATCTGAAACCACCTTTGGAAGAAAGGATGGCTTAGGATGAAGTACTACCTTATCCCTATGAATCACCAAGTATGGGGACTGGCATGATAAAGCAGCCAGTTCTATCACCCTGCGTGAAGAAGTGATAGCCACCAAGAAGGCCACCTTCTGGGATAAAGTAAGCAAGGGAATCTCCCTGATGTTTTCAAAAGGAGGTTTCTGTAGAACCGACAAAACCAAATTAAGATCCCAGGGCGGTAAGGGCGCGCGGACTGGTGGAGCCAGGTGCCGCACCCCCTGGATGAAATTCCGCACCAAGGACTTGGTAGCTAAAGGTTTCTGAAAGAAGATTGCTAATGCTGAAACTTGACCCTTGATGGTGCTCAAGGCTAGCTTCTGCTCAACCCCTTTTTGCAAAAAGGCCAATATTCGAGTCACCGAATAGGTACGTGGAGGAAATCCTAAAGATTCGCACCACGCGATATAAGTCTTCCATGTGTGATAATAGACTCTGCTGGAAGTCGCTTTCCTTGCTTTAATAAGGGTAGGAATGACTGAAGCTGACAACCCTCTGTCCTTCAGTACTTGGGTCTCAATGGCCAGGCCATTAAAACCAGCGACTGTAAAGCACAATGGTAGATTGGTCCTCGAGACCGCAGATACTCCCTGAGACGCAGTTCCCACGGAACGTCCGCGACTAGCAAGTCCAAGTCGGCCAGGCCGGCTTGGCGAGGCCAGCCTAGAATTTCTAGGACCCCTGGCACTGACGGGATTTGAACCAGGCGTCCCTAGAGCTATCTGGCCCCGACCATCCGAGAAAGTCTTGTCGTTTTCTGTTCCCACACATTTATCCGACACCTGATTCCTATCAGGAACGGTGATCTCTCCTGGTTGAATCTCAGGGACCGAAGTCACCCGGCTAGAGGCTTCTTGGTCTGTCTGGTCAACCAGATCCGATTCCTGTGGGGAATTGAGACTAATCTTAGGAAAAGGTAAAGAAAAAGATCTGTTCAAGAAACGGTGACTACCGCTCCCTGTAGCACTTAAATGTTGGAAGGGAAGAATCGCACCGGTAGTAGTAGTCGATGCTCGATCTAATGTCCTGAATACCGGTGAAAACGTCCCCCCACCCTCAAACCGGGTGGGGGCGCACCTTCAGGCTGTGTAATCCTTTGCTTCGGGTTTGGCTGAGTCGGTCCTCTGTTTGTCCGACCAGCCTTTCTTGAACCCTCCTGGAGGAGTCTTGCCTTTCCCGCTTGTTCCAGCCGGGCGTGTGAACCCTTTATGGGCGGTAAAGAAAGGTCCTCGCTTGTTGCGAGGTCCCTTAGCTTTAGCAGCCTGTGGCAAGAAAGTGCTCTTGCCCCCAGTGGCATCTTTAATGATTTCATCTAGGGTGGCCCCAAATAGGCGATTCCCCTGAAAAGGGAGATTCGTCAAGGTCTTTTTGGAACCTAGGTCAGCTGACCACAGCACATGTCTGAGGATTACCGCTGACATAGATGCATGCCCTAATAGGGGAGTAGTATCCAAGGCTGCGTCACAGACAAACTGTAGCCCTTGTATAATCTGTTCCATCAAATCAGATGTTCCCTGGGGAATATCTTTTCCCCTAAGGTCTTGGCGTACCAATCTCGCCCATTCCGTTAGTGTCTGGGAAACTAGACCAATAACAATTACTGGTCTAAATGCTGACCCCATCAGGGAGAAGATAGTACGGGACTCTGCTTCCATCTTTCGATCCACCGGATCCTTAAAGGACGAAGTGTCCTCCACTGGGATAACCGTGGCTTTATTCAGCCTGGAAATAGGTGGATCCACCACTGGTGGTACCGTCCATTTCTTAATGAGGGATTCCTCAAACGGATAGCGTCTAGCAATACGCTTGGAAATAGTAAAGGTACGCTTAGAATGCTCCCATTCTCCTTTAATTTTATTACCAAAACACTTGGGTACAGGAAAAACCTTCACCGTTTTGATGGGCTTGTTAGTACCAAAGGGAATCTCTGTTTCTGCCGGTAAAACCTCAAGTCTTAAGGTTTCCCGCACCGCCACAACTAGTGCGTACACCAATGCTTCTTCCTGAATTATGGCGGAAGAATGAACGTCCTCCTCACTGTCTGAGGGAGCTTTACCTGAGATAACAGCCCTTGCAGAGGGACCTGCAGCTGCAGTGACCATCTCTGAATCTGAGTCAGAGGTGTCAAATAATATAGGGGTAGGCGGGGGTCACTTTCTTGACCCCCGTCCCTGACAGGCTGCCTCCACCCGAGCCACCATAGACTCCAAAACTGCTGTAAATGCATCCATACTCTGTGCACCGGCGGGTCCCGTGGCCCCCTCGAGGGAAACAGGTGGGGGTACTTGTGTGGCAGGGTCCATGATTATTCCAGTAACTACCCGGAAACTTCAATCCAAACTTAAATAAAAAACTTTTTTTTTTTTTTTCCAGACCCCCAGCGCCACAAAAGCCCCTCAGTGTTACCTGCTAGGGATCCCTATCGAGCGAGAGAGAGAGAGATAGACCCCCAGGCTCACCACTTGATGCTCAGAGTTCACTGCAACAGGTTACAGCGCTGTGTCCACAAACAGGAAGTCTTTTGGCTGGCTGCCCGGGAAGAAAGGAGGTGGCTCCGCCCCTCTGCACGCCTTCCGGCGCCTCCCCTAGCTCCACGAGGTGTTGGAGTCACCTCAAACATGGCCGCCCCCATGCTGCAGACACGAGGCTACGCCAAAATGGCGGCCTCGTGCGATCTACGGCGGTCTGTACAGCATAGCGGCGTCCTGCAGAGTAACTAGGCATAGCAAAATCTTTCTCTCATGGAGATCAGCTTGACCGGCGGTACCGAACCCTGGCGGAACCGCATGGCCGTCGGGAGACATGCTTCAGCTGGAGGAATGACCTGGCAAGCCGCATACCTGTCCTGTGACTTCTGACAGGTAGGATACTTCTAGAAACACAGTAAGATTCCAGTGCTGCCACATATTACAATCATTTAAACATACTTTGTAATTAGATTGTCAGCTCCAAACCAAGCCTGCTGGCTTTTTGTACACAAAAATCACACTCAATTAGGGGGATCTGTGACATGTTATAGGATAGAGGGGAACCCATCCTTACCATTACAGAGAGGGGCCCGCGTTCACCACAAGACCCGTCAGGGGGAAAAGGGGAACATACTACTCACCATACCGGAACCAGGCGGGCGCCAACTCCTGACAGTACCCCTCTCCACCGAAGTTGGAGGGCTGTCGACCAATACGGACGCCGTGACTCATGGTCCTTGGCGTTTCAGCGAGACGTTTAACTCGCAGGGTCAGTCCCTCCAGTGGGACTATGTCGCGGCCGACCCAGCGCGGAGCTATGGCCTGCACGCGCTCGTAGGCTGAACTGGGGTGACCACTGGATCTCAACATCCCGCCCGTCGCCCAGTTCAGCTTTCTTGCTTGAAGATCTCACAGGAACACTGGAGAAAAAAAGCTGTCTAAAAAAATCTTTTCTAAGAAAAAAATCCTGCCAGGACCAAAGATCCCAGCAAGGTATCTAGGTCCTTACTCCTGACTAGACAGAAAAAAACTGATTTGCTGGGGCAGAGAGAGAGAGGATATACCCTCGGAGACTGCCCCTAGGGTGTGGCCAGAGCATTTTATTTCCTGTCTAGTCCTACTCCTGTGGAGGCAACATAACCCGAAGGTGCTGTATCACCGAGGACTACGTCTGTCAATGAGCGATAGAGAAATTCAGTTTTCTGTTTAAGTCCGCTAAATACCTTCTGGGTGCACCAAACCAAAAAGATGTGCAAAGTCTTACTGCTTGTTCTCCTTGGAAAGCATCCACGTTCTGTGCATAAAAGCCTGTCCTCTGCCCACATGCTGTACAAAATGTTCCCTGCTGTGGAAGCAATGGACCCTCTGCAGAGGTTCGACAAACTCCCTGCAGAATCAGCGCTGGTGCTCTCCAATTAGAAGGTAGTATAAGCTTTCCTGATTGGGAAGCTACAGAGAGACCACTGCTTCCACAGAGTCTAATAGCATTGTTTTGTTTACACCTAGTGTCTTAGCAGTATATGGGGGGCTCACATAGTTAAAGTAGAATTCCAGCCTAACTAGTCTTAAAAGTGTCCCCTAACCAAACACCTATGCTTGCTAACCTGTACTAATTCAATGTATACTTAAAGCGTAACTCCACTTTCTCCTCTGAAAAACATTCTCCTCTGGGTTATCTCTGTACATTAAAAGTATTTTTAACAAACTTTGTTGCAGATTCCGACCTTTTGTTATTCTGAAGAAATCATTGTTTGCTCCTCTGTGCCGATTGGGTCAAATGGGAGTGGTTTCATAACTATCTATAAGCAGAGCACTAATGAGGATATTTGCTGGGCCTGTATCCCTTTAGACGTGCTCCTATTGGGAGTATCTCACCAATAATGACTACATTGCAGGGGATGCCAGAAATCTGACTTGTATCTTTAGCAGACTTCTGTGAAACTTGGTGAGCCAAACACACAAGCAGGAAATTATGTTTCTGGGGTGTGGTCAGTATACATTCTGTGTACAGAACAGCTCAAGGTAGCCATATTGTATTGCAATATCAGAAAATTACAACAGCTGCAGATTGAAAAGGAAAGGCAATTTTTAATAACATTCAATTACAATATGATTTGTGTCGCAATTGTATACGCAATCATGTTTTTTACTTATTTGCTATTTTTTCCCCCCACGAAAGTGGAGTTACCCTTTAACTATTTTCCGCTCACTCCAGTCTGGTCAAGTGATCGGGCTCCCCTATGTCAGCCAGTGGCAGCTGCGGGGGAGAGGAGAGAGTGCCCACAATGGTTAGGACAGGACGCCTATAGGTGACGTCAATGCTCCTGGAATTCGCAGCCTTTGCCAAGCTTCTTCCCCTGCAGCTGCTGCTGGCTGAAACAGGGGGATCACGTAACTGGACTGAATCAGTCCATATTTTTTACACAGGTTTGTCAGCATTGGTGTTAGGAGGAGACATTTTTTAGACTAAGTACAGGCTAGTAAGGTTTAAATGTGTCACTTGTGCTAAGTCCTCTTCTGATAGTGGAAAACATCCTCCATCCTGCCCCCCTGCCCCCGCAATTTTCCGGCGTGGCAGGGGGTTAATACAACAAAGGGGCAGTCACCGGCTCTCATCAAGAGAGCCAGACTATGCCTGCCATTTACACCAAGCTCTGCTATTCATAGAAGCCATACTACAGCTTCTATGAATGGAGGACAGGCAGATGATTTATGGGTCTGCCATCTCCATTCATAGAAGCTGTAGCACTGCCAGCACACCCAGCAGCTGGGTGGAAATAGTCAAGATCTCTTGATGAGAGCCTGTGACAGCCCCTTAGATCTATTGACCTCCACCATACCAGAAGATTACGGCGGTGGGAAGTGGAGCAGGACAGAAGATGATTTTCCCTAAAAGAAGAGGAATCAACACAAAAGACACATCTCATCTGACTGTAAGTCATGTCCCTTGTGCTGATTTTTTGGCTTGTAATTTTGGCTGCACTAAGCTTTAATAGTTGCTTTGGACTGCAATTTATGTTTTAGAAATGTAGAGCAAATAAAATGTATTTTACACATAGTCACTGCACTCTCTTTTTAAAGAAGTGTTCTCCTCCATGAGATCATACAACATTACCCTTAGGAGATGAAGAGGGGCTACTAGAGGCAATCTGCCGCATACGGGTCCCGTGACAGCTGAGCGCCACCAGCTTGGAAATGATCGCTGTCTTTCCAAAGCCAACGGAGCCAACAATTATTACTCCGCGGTTGTCCGGCAGCTCTGAACTTCTCATCTTTTCCTCCGTCTCCTGAAAGAGCCAGCCCCTTCCAATAAACACTGAGTCCGTTGTTATGCTTGGCACTTCAAACAACAGCGGCTTCAAGAGAATGTCCTGTGGCTTGTAGGGGACAAAGCGTGCTGCAAAGTGGAGAAAAACAAGAAACGAACGGTTAACTCTTCCATTCCCAGACGTCGCCAAGCACAAAAACATTTCTGCCAACATCAGACAAGCCAGAGTTAAATTACAATGAGGCAATGTGATCAAGCTCCTGCAAATGACACAGCTAACAAAAGCGGACTACGGGGGCATAATGCACAGGCAGCCAGTATTCCTGAAGATTGCCAAGCGCAGTGAAGTGTGCAAAATCATCATTTCAGGCCATTTATGCCAAGCTAACAATTTTATTGCTCACATTTTTTTTTTCTGAAGACCATTTGCAATATTCATACTAAACTATGTGTGCATTTTTTTAATATGGGCTTAAGGGGCTTTAGGTGGTTAGCACTTCTTCCTTGGGGAAACTGGGTTTGATTCCCACAAAGGAGACGAACTGCAAATAAGTACATTCTTGCCGTATTTGTGTGGGTTTTATCCAGATGCTTTGGTATTCTTTTTCCATAAAAAACATAGCGGCTCATTAATTTGCTTCCTTTAAAACTGACCCCAAAATATGTGGAATTTGGTTGGGATATTATATTAGAAGCACTGATCTTCTTTAAAGTGTATCTAAAGATGCCTTTGAGAATCCAAGAAAAACTGACACAAAGAGCACCAGATGGTCTTCCTAAAAATGATCCTCGTTCACCAACCCGAATTTATTGCTGATATAAGTGAGGCACACAAAAGATAACCAGCACATTTCGGGGCCACACAAGTTTTTTTTAGGCTTTTTTCTCTTTGTCCCCTGAAGGTGACAATTCTCACTTATTGTACTGAATTTATGGAGGAGCTGCATTGTGACCAAAGTGTGTTACCAGTACAAACCTGCCTGTGGACTGCCCATCAGTGATGCGTTTCACCCTCATGGACTTAAGCCCCGTACACACGCACTGATTGTTGGCCGTAAATTTTCGGCCAACGTCCGATCGGCCGATTGACGGCTTGTTAGTATGATGCTTCCGACAACCGACTGCGACTTTTCGGCCGAACAAAATCTGGTGTGCATGCTATAAAATTTTTGTTGGCCGTCACCAGAACGGCCGATTGTTCGTCAGTCAGTACAGATTTCGGCCGACAAAAGTCAGATGAGCAAGACTGAGCATGCTCAGAGAAGAAAAAACACACGAAAAGTAGACCAGAACATGACATCACTTCTGCAGTTGGTTGTTGTTGGCCGACAAAATTTGTGTGCAGTCTAGAGCACATTTCAACCAACACAACAACACTGGACAAAAGACGGCCGATCGATCAGACGACAATCGGTGCGTGCGTACGAGGCATTAGTTGTAGAAACTCTGTGTGACTAAGCATCAGTGGTGGGTAGTCCACAGAGTTGTCTTTGAAAAACATATTGGCCAGCTCCAGGCCCAAACATATTGGCCAGTGACGTTAATGTGCGGCTGATTGTTTTCTTAAGATGGAGGCAAAGGAAACATGGATGGGCTTCTGAGCCTGCACCTGCACAGCACCCCGTCAGAACACGATAGCTCAGCAGGGAGATCGCTGTACTAGGACATCCAGAACAAGAATTTGTTTTTTATAAAACATGAACATAAATATCTAACATATTATTGCCATCGTAGAAAATTGTTGCAATGGATTTATAAATGAACCATTGAAGTCTGCAAACTCTCCTTGCAGGCTTCATTCATACAAGAGCTGCTGCAAGAACTCCTGAGACAACACAAGACCCTGTGATTTCACTAGGTACAGTGAGCATGGCAGGGAGGAAGCCCTATGGGCACACTAAGAGTCTTTAGACTTTTTTTGGTATACATTTTTTAAAGCTCAATTCTGGGATAAAATGAACCCTCCTCTCTGAACGCTGTGCTGAAAAAAAAAAAAACGTCCTAAATCCATTTTTTTTTACTTACCTGAAGCTATGATCACATGGTCATCCAGTTCCAGGACCTCTGTTTGCTTTCTGCTGTATTCCTCCTCCCAGGTGTTCACATCACTGCCTAAACAAGGGATCCTCAAACTACGGCCCTCCAGATGTTGCGGAACTACACATCCCATGAGGCATTGTAAAACTCTGACATTCACAGACATGACTAGGCGTGATGGGAATTGTAGTTCCTGAACAACTGGAGGGCTATAGTTTGAAGATGAATATTTGTCCATTTTTATCTGCATGCTAGTCACATATCGAAAGTAAGGAGATTACTCAAAATAAGAAATTTTTTGTACGAATACAACTTCAGAAGTGATGTGTTGAAATGTTTTGTATGTTTTTTTAGTTTCCGAGCATGTGTAGTCTTGCTCTTATGATATTTTTAGGAAGAAAACTGTACTAATTAAACGAAAAGCGAAGTTATGTTCATGTACGATAAAAATTGGATAGCCTGCACCTTCAGCTTTTGTCCTCCGAAAAGTAAGAATTGGCTGTCGAAAGCACTAGGCTTCCAATGTTTTTATCGTGTGTATGGGCCTTTAGGCTGGTCATACATCATCCAATTTTCCTGTGGCTGAAGGAAAGAAAAATCGCTCGACTCCATCAACACAGTCAGTGTGGATGGGGGAATCCTTCCTACTACGCTAAAGTATTCTGACAGAGGTTTCCCCCACAGTCACAATACAATAATCACTTCTGCCGCCTATAGTCAGGGGCGGGGATCAAAGAAAACCACGACAGGCTGGTTGTACCGAAGTCAAGCAACAGATCAACTTAAGTACAGCCAGCTTGCCCATAGAGGGATCTAAATTATCTGGTTGCTGCTAAGCTGACCAAATTTTAATCGGTCTATGGTCGGCTTTGGTGAATTGGACCAAACTGTGAGGGTTAGCTGATGAAGTTAAATTAGCAGTCTACACAGATGTAAACTGCGTCAGCAAGGGACCTGCATGGGGAATCAGGTTTGTATAACCAAATTCACCAGGCAAGAAAAATGTATCAGTGGACAGATTGGGTTAGAGGTGGAGGGATGAGGAAAGTATAGATTTTTGCACAGAGCTGGGCTAAAAATGGAGGCAACTGCTTTGCAGGTTCACAAAGGCTGGGTTAGATTGGTTTCATCCAAAAGGTCCTGGCTTAATCAGCAGAATCTTCACTGCATACAGTCCCATATACAAAATAAATGTCTGTGCTGTGTGTTAGAAATAAGCAGCTAACAATAAAGTGGTGTACCCAACCAGCATAAAATAATACAAAAATAAGAACAGTGTAGCAAACTATATAAATATATATTTTGCTCAAAGAAAAGTCCAAGCAATTGGGTGTCCAAAGCAAAGCTGCATTAGTTAGTTCCTGATGTTGGAGAGCTCAGGATTAGCCCGGTATTCACCTCCGTCCCACACTGCCTGGCCTGGTCCGCCTACTCATCCGCTTTGTGAAGTTTTCCCACCTGGGTCTGGTCACTCACTGCCTACAACATGCCGGCCGTGTGAAAAGAGGATGGGATGCGGGGACTGGCTGTCTTCATCTCCGACATCAGGAACTAACTTGTGCAGCAAAACTGACGTCTCTGTCTATAGCATGGTGTGACTGCGAACGAACGAGGCCTAGAAGTAGACAACTGTGAAAAAAAAAATCTCTCTGGTGATGGCAGTGATTCACGAGTGATATTTACTACTACACCTTGAAGTGATAGTCATCACATTTAAGATCTTGGATACAGATATACACCTAGATTGAAAATGTAAAAGACAATCGATTTTCTTACCTTTAATTTCCTGCTGTACACGTGTTCCTGCTGTATTATGCCAGGGCATTCGGATGGAGGTGCGAAGAGGAGCATTTCTCTGTACGTCCAGATAACTCAAGTCTTCTAGTTTTGTGGTACTTGTTGCTGGAAAAGTAAACCCATTTTTTTTTTAAGTGCACAGTAACCATATCTAGAGGACTGACTATAGAGTCACTATACTACCTACGCAGAACTAGATAAACAGTCTGGCATGAGGACCAAGTAATAAAACTGGCTTATATGTGGGAACCAGATAAAGCGATGTGCAATTGACGTTCTCTATTCAGTGAAAATCAATAAGGGCTCGTTCACATTAGCTTAGGTCTCTGAAGATCGATAATTTAATAGGCGTTGTATCGCCTTCTCGCCGCCTGCATCAACCCTTTGAACCCTGAACTGGCATTGCATGCGATTGTCGGGCAGTTGCAGAGCAGCACTATTCACTACAATGTGACAGGGGGTTTAATTCCTGCCAAGGCCATGAAGCAAAACATTGTACCCGTGACATGTGGAAACACCTGGCCACTGCCTCTGCAGCTCAAGGGGGTACCAGTTGAGGCGGTGGTAAAAGCATGGCTGAAGCATGGGATAGGGTCCCCCCCACCCCGACCACTAATGTGAACAAGCCCTAATAGTTTTTTCTCAATATCCACATCTCCTAATTCCCTATACCAGTAGTAGGCCATGTTTTGGGAATTTCCTTGAGATAAAATTGCTGTCATAAATACAAAGCCATTGTGTTGATTAAAAACTTGTGCAAGGTGAAGGAAATCCTGACGACATGACCTGTTGGGGTACTTGAGGACTGAGATTGGGAACCAGTGGCCTATACAAGAAAACTCAGACTGGGAGAAGGAAAGGCAATACTCTCAATCAGTCGGACTAAGCTACATGCAGACGTGCTGAAAAAGATATGCTGAGAGTAGGAGAGATGATCCCAGCAATTTGCTACTACTACGGTAGTAACCAGCTCCCATTTCAAGCGCGTATTTAACTATCTGGCTGGAATTCAGCTTCATGCCATGTGTATTGATAACCCGAGCAATGACAAAAATCTCAAACATAGATTTTATTTGCTTGTATCACAGAAACTTTTTTCCCCGCACATTATAGAGAACACGGAACCATTCACACTATCCTGGAAAGGAAAGAGTTCTAATAAATAATATAATAGGTTACAATCACATGTATTATTTTTTTTTTTTTTAGATTTGAGCACTAAATAAGCTTTTATTAAAGATTAAAAATCCCTCTCCCTTAATACTAATTCCCAATATTGCCTTCAACAACAAAAGAAAGAAAAAAATCAATACCTCCACTGCTGTCGTATGCATTTTGTTTGCCATTCTTCTAGATCCAAATGAAGAACCTAATCACAGTTCTAAAATCTGATCTAAGAACACGCAAAGCCTTCAGACTACAGATACCAGCATGTTACACCGCTCCGTTCTTGGCGAGCTCCAGGCCCCGTCACCCTCTGGCAGTGGGTGGTCTGCAATCTCAAGATAAACCCACTATCTTTCATCACTTTCCTGTGGTTCTCATGCTCGGAAGTGTCATAAGTGATGCTATTTCTATCTTCCGTCTAAAGAACGTACAATGTTTATTATTACATTAAGTAGGTGGTATTTTGTCTATTTGAACTGCGCAGAATTAACGGAGATTCATCAAGCTGACAACAGTCTGAAGTAGCCTGTGATCTTGAGTCCAGTTAACAAAGACAAACACATGGCCTTAAAAGTATGTTCCATGTGTTAAATAATAACAAATTCCAAATGTTTTGATAGGACAATCTGTCTACATGCCCCCATCACTGGAAACGGGAGGCCTGCAGGCTTGGCTATTCATATAAAAGAAAAGCAAATCATTTTAAAGCCCAACTCAAAGGGACTTAAAGTAATTGTAAAGGCTGAAGGTATTTCACCTTCAAGCATTCAATACATGAAGATAAAAAAAACCTTCTGTGTGCTGCTCCCCCCACACCATCCCCCCCTTATACTCACCAAAGCCCCTTCTAGATCCAGTGTTGTGCACGGGAGCCTCGGCTGTCCCAGGTCTCTCTATTCTCACTGGCTGAGACACAGCATTGGGAGCTAGAGAGCCAGTGAGGACTGAGCGGACCGAACTGCGAGCTCTGTGTTTCTTATGGATGCATAGAGCAGGGCTCAGGAGTGAGCTCACACCAGTGCCCCCATAGCAAGTGGCTTGCTATTGGGGACTCTGGTCAAGGGGAAGGAGCTAGGAGTGCCGCCCGGGGACCAGGGAGAAGAAGATTGGGCCTGGAACAGGCAAGTATGACGTGTTTGCCATTTTTAAAAACAAAAAACAAAAAAAACAAAACACTTAAAATCACTTTAGGTCCCGGTTCACATTTGTGCGATGTGGGAACGCTGCAAATATGCAGCGTGATCCCGCATCGCATCCGCACCTCTGGCAGCTCACACTGCCATATGCAGGGGGTGTCAATTAAAAGCTAACGACACCCCCAGTTGCCATCGCATATCGCAGTGTGATCTGAAAGTTCGCACAGAATCTGCTGCGGATAAAAAAAAAGGGTCAGGTGCGTGTTTAGTGTGGATGCGGTGCGAATTCAGCCATACAAAGTGTATGGCTGAAATTTGCACCGCACATGAGATCGCATGTAATTTAGGAGCAGTGCGCTCCGAATTACATGCGATCTCCGTGATCGCACTAATGTGAACCGGGGCTAAGGCCACATTCACATATCGTGTAGCGGGAACAAGCTTTCCTGCTGTGAGATTTTCATTCGATTTTGTGTGTTGCATAGGGCCAACTCATTCAAGTGAATGGGCTGTTCTATGCTCATTTTTTCCCCCCCCAAAAAAGGCGCGTTTTTTAAAGGTGCGGCGTGCCACGTGTTCCTGTCTCGCAGCAGAATCGAATTGCGTTTGGGGCGGCATTAAAAGGATAATGGCATCCAAAACGTAAAGTGTGACTGGAGCCCAACAGTTCTCCCTTGCAGTGGGGCTGCATCTACACTGCAAGCGCTAACTGCTCGTTTATTCTAGGGGAGAGTAAAAGCACTTTTATTCACCCGATCCTCCGCTCCTCTGGCAGACGGCGCTCCTTCATGCTCCAGCAGTTGGATATTCCTCAGCATCCTCACATCTAATTTCAGGACCTTAGACTGCTAGAGAATAGGAGAGAAGATGCTGCGGGGGCCGTTTCTAGCAGAGCAAAGAAATAGAGGCGCATGTAAGTAAAAACTACATTTCCATGCCCCCCTAGACCTAAATGGACAGTTAACCCCTGCACTGTGGGTGGGTGGGGAAGGGGTAGGGAAGGGAAGGGGGAGGGGAGGGAAAGGGGAGGGAAAGGGGAGGGAAAGGGGAAGGGGAGGGGAAGGGGAGGGGAAGGGGAGGGGAAGGGGAAGGGGAGGGAAGGGGAGGGAAGGGGAGGGAAGGGGAGAGAAGGGGAGAGAAGGGAAGGGGAGGGGAGGGAAGGGAAGGGGAGGGAAGGGAAGGGGAAGGGGAAGGGGAAGGGGAAGGGGAGGGAAGGGGAGGGAAGGGGAGGGAAGGGGAGGGAAGGGGAGGGAAGGGGAGGGAAGGGGAGGGAAGGGGAGGGGAGGGAAGGGGAGGGAAGGGGAGGGAAGGGGAAGGGGAAGGGGAGGGGAGGGAAGGGGAAGGGAGGGAAGGGGAAGGGAAGGGGAAGGGGAAGGGGAGGGGAGGGAAGGGGAAGGGAAGGGGAAGGGAGGGACAACCCCCCCCCCTTTACACTGCACACAGGAACAGAGCTGAGGCTGCCAATCACAGGCTGTGGGCAGGAGATCCGTCCTGTGTCACCTTTTTTCTCTTGGTGTCAGGAAAACTTGTCAGAAGTGATTCATGCTGATAGGAGAGGAATGAAACACCAGACAAAAATGACACTTTGTGCTCTTAATTGAGACAAATACACACTATAGAGGGATTTGCTTTGTTCATATTTTATGTCTGAGGGTTCCAACCACTTTAAAGGTTTTCATTTGAAGGTTATATTTGGCACACGCATGGGGCTATACTTTACATTAGAATGTAACATAGGTGACAATATTACATGGTCTATACAATGTTCCTTCCAATATACTATATTAGTATAGTATAACCTAAATTGCTGAGAAGAGTGGTTCTATACCTGTCAGCAGTTCCAAGCTGCTTCCAGCTGTCCATACGCAAACACAGCCATACTCTTTGTCAAAAGGCACAAAGTGTGTTCAGACATCGCACGACTGGCTGGCTTGGTCTGAATGCCACCCATTGACAGAGACTATGGCCGCCTCCACAGCTGTGCTCGGTACCAGCAGCTGAAAGGAGCCCAGAGCTGATGACAATTGATAATCAGCAACTTAGGTAATAGAACAGAGCACGTGGTGGTGATGTGGAGAATCTGGTATGAAATATCTTATGTTTGGAGACCAGTTTGGGCCCATTTTAACAATGCTGAATAGGAAACATAGATGTATTTTAGTTGTGCTGAGCATCTTCTCCCAGCGCAGTGCCATCATAAAGAGAAGGCACTTTGTATTGCTTATAAGAAGTCACCAAGGTGACTAGTGACTAGAACTGAATGAAATTTCCATCCTTATTCCAAAATGGAGTAAATTCATTATTTTCTTCAAAATTCTACAAACAATACCCCATAATGACAACGTAAAAGAAGTTTGTTTGAAACCTTTCCAAATTTGTTAAAAAAAAAAAATCACATGTATATTAGTATTCACAGCCTTTGCCATAACACTCAAAATTGAGCTCTGGTGCATCCTGTTTCTACTGAGAAGTTTCTACAACTTGATTGGAGTCCACCTGTGGTAAATCCTATTGATTGGACATGATTTGGAAAGGCACACACCTGTCTCTATAAGGTCCCACAGTTAACAGTGCATGTCAGAACACAAACCAAGTCATTAAGTCCAAGGAATTGTCTGTAGACCTCAGAGACAGGATTGTATCAAGGCACAGGATCTGGGGAAGGGTACAGAAAAATGTCTGCAGCACTGAAGATCCCAATGGGATGGGATCCCACAGTTGCCTCCATCATCAGTAAATGGAATAAGTTTGGAGACACCAGGACTCTTCCTAGAGCAGGCTGCCTGGTCAAACTGAGCGATCGGGGGATAAAGGCCTTAGGGAGGTGACCAAAAACCCAGTGGTCACTCTGACATTGCTCCAGCATTTCTCTGTGAAGAGAGGAGAACCTTCCAGAAGAACAGCCATCTCTGCAGCACTCCACCAATCAGGCCTGTATGGCAGAGTGGCCAGACAGAAGACACATGACAGCCCGCTTGGAGTTTGCCAAAAAGCGCTGGAAAGACTCTCAGACCATAAGAAACAAAATTCTCTGGTCTCATGAAACAAAGATTAAACTCTTTGGCCTGAATGGAAAGCATTATGTCTGGAGGAAACCAGGCACCGCTCATCACCTGGCCTATATCATCCATACAGTGAAGTATAGTGGTGGCAGCATCATGCTCTGGGTATATTTTTCAGTGGCAGGAACTGGGAAACTAGTCAGGATCGAAGGAAAGATGAATGCAGCAATGTACAGAGACAACATTAATGAAAACCTACACCAGAGTGCTCTGGACCTCAGACTGGGACAAAGGTTCATCTTCCAACAGGACAATGACCCTAAGCACATACACAAGATAACAAAGGAGTTGCTCCTCTAGAGCCCAGACTTAAAGCCGATTGAACATCTCTGGAGAGATCTGAAAATGGCTGTGCACTGACGCTCCCCATCCAACCTGATGGAGCTTGAGAGGTCCTGCGAAGAAGAATGGGAGAACCTGCCCAAAAATAGGTGTGCCAAGCTTGTAGCATCATACTCAAAAAGACTTGAGGCTGTAATTGGTGCCAAAGGTGCTTCAACAAAGTATTGAGCAAGGCTGTGAATACTTAAATGTTAGCAAAGATTTCAAACAGACCTCTTTCATGTTATCATTATGGGGTATAGTTTGTAGAATTTTGAGGAAAATAATTATTTTAATCAATTTTGGAATAAGGCTGTTACATAACAAAATGTGGAAAAAGTGAAGTGCTGTAAATTCTTTCCGGATGCACTGTAACTTAAGTCTGCAGTACTTAACTATGTACCAATGGTCTAATGCCCACGAGGTCCCTTGCCAGGGCCTTCCCTCCCGTTTCTTCCAGGTGCCAATTTTCACCTGTCTTGATTGACAACTTCTGCGCATGCACAGGAGCTCAGTCATCCTAGCACAAACGCACTGTGCGCACTACTTTTTAAATGTAACTGTAAGACACAGGTTGCCAAAAAAAATGACAGTGCTTTAAGGAGTATGTAAACCCAACATTTCATATTCCTGATAGGTGCCTGCTATACCATGTACCATAAAAAAGTATCCTGTTCTCTTTGTATTGTTTCCTTTATGTGAAATCCCTGGTGTTCCTTCCCGCCTCTCTGCTTTCCTATTACCTGAATTCACTAGGCATGAGAGTCTTTCACTGAAAAGTTCAGTGTACTGCTGTTTCCCCTCCCCTAGCTCTTATGCAGCTGAGAACGGGGAATAAAAAAGCAAGGGGGGGGGGGGGGTATTCATAATTTATTTTTTATGCACAAATGTTTTGCCTTTCATTTCTACTTTAATCTGAATAGGTTGTTTTATAGGGTGAGGGCTTGCAATAGTTCAACCTTTCCCTACTCTATCCAAAATTAATAAAACATTTTTAGGTTTAGATATTAAAGGTTCAAAGGCAAAACTACAAATAAAAGTGGTAGTGGGGTGCATGTGTTGAGCACAATTATGCTAGCAAACCAAGACTTTCTCCTCCTCCTCGCAAGTGATTTCTACAATTCCTTCCACTTACATTGTGTAATTACACATATTTTCATTATCTACTCGAAGCATCTTCATTTTATCAGTCTATGTACACAGAAGGTTCCCAGGACTGATATGACTTAAGGGCATTTCTCAAATGCTTATCACACACCTGTAATTGGAGGAATTCGCACCCCATACATTCTACTACATTGCTACAGGTTTTAAGGAAATGTAACCATCATGAGCATCAAAAGCAGGACTCCAATTGATGGTATACTACCCTTCAGAACATAGCACATAAAATCCTAAATGCAGTTTTATTTTTTTAAATGATGGTTCAGTGCTTTTCAAAGCTTACCAGGAGCTATGCTTGGCTTGGAGTAAAGGAAACCAATTGCTTACTTTAAATTAAGAAGCCATCAACATCTTCACAGGGAAAGGCGCAATGCCAGAATGAATCCCCTACATTTATGACTGCGCTATCAATAAAAAGTATCACTTTTATTACTTTATTTGCCATTACTTGTCTGTTTGCATCACTTTCAAAGGCTAGCCATACATTAAAGCAGAACTTTACCTATAAAAACTTGATAAAAAATAATGTTCTTTAGCAAGGAACATACATTCCACATGATTATGCTACCAAAATTAGTGTGTGTTGTAAATTGCCTCCAGCATTGTTCCGGTTTCTTGCTGCCATTTTTCTGAAGCCCAGAGCCCCTGAAGAGCAGTAAATCATAAAGTAGAACTAAACCCATCGCTTTATTGGTTCCAAAAAAACGGTTACATTCCTGGAATGCTAGGATTGCTAACTGTCACATTTGCTTGTGTCCTCAACCAAGCTGTCAAACCATCAAATGGCTGTTGTCATAACTGCAAAAACAAAGAAGAAAGCCGCTCAGGTGCAAGTTCAGCACTCGGTGCAGGTCAGATCCGCCATCCAGGCATATAGACATCCAAAAGAGAGAGACCGCACTCAAAGTTGTTAGATAAAAATCCTTAGGACTCCTTTATTCTCCATAAATCCAATAGACAGCAGACAGACAGTGCAATACACGGACAGACGTGTCGGGTTGACGCGTTTCACGATAAAAATCGCTTATTCATAACCACACACTTGTGTGGTTATGAATAAGCGATTTTTATCGTGAAACGCGTCAACCCGACACGTCTGTCCGTGTATTGCACTGTCTGTCTGCTGTCTATTGGATTTATGGAGAATAAAGGAGTCCTAAGGATTTTTATCTAACAACTTTGAGTGCGGTCTCTCTCTTTTGGATGTCTGTTGTCATAACTGACCACATGTGCAGCACCATGGCAGTTAAAGATCAAACAAGCTAAGATGGCAGCTCCCTTGGCTGAAAATGATAGGAGGGTTTAGATCCACTTTAAGGCTGTCAACAGATTGGCCTAAAAATGGAGAGCAACTGAGCATGTGCAGAGCAGAGTGAGACAGTGTATTACTGGATTTTATACAGTATAGCCACTTCTAATGTTTTACATAGCGATACCTGCAGAATTTGCCATGCACAGGACTGAACAAGAGAAATCATTGGATTCCCCTATTCACACTAAACAGCATTTAAACAGCATTTATAAAGAATTTTCCCCTCCTTGCTACTAAGACAGCAGCTGTTAAAATACCTAAATGTTCCAACCAACTCCTTCGATTTTACATTTGAAGTTTGTCAAGCCAGGTAGTGCTGACTGACTAGAGATGCACCGATCCGAATTTTTTGGACCCGATACCTGGCGTTGTGAAATTGCCGATACCGATACCGGAACCGATCTGGAGCTACACATAAAGCAAGCGGCTGCAGTACAGAGCAAAGCCGCTGCTTCATGTGTACGGCTCCTCCATTCACAGGCGGAGTGCATCTGATATCACTCCGCCTGTGAGCCAGACCTATACAGGAAGTAGCGGCTCCCATCCCATACTACTACTGCATCGGCCAGTGGATCGGTCAATTTTACCGATCCCCCGATCCATCTAAAATGGCCATATCGGCGCCGATATCCGATCCGAATATCGGATCGGTGCATTCCTAGTGCTGACTAGGCCACCCCTGGCTCAAATTCGGTCTGTTTTACAAGAAAGGAATTCTACTGTGATCTTTGCCACAAGAATGTTATCTACTCAGGGAGAAGAAAAGGCCAGTACAACTACCATCTGACTTTCTACAGGCTCCCTAGAAACAGGATCCAATTCCTGGATAGCTGGAACTGGCAACTGAAACTGGTTGCTGCCCTGCTGGCTTCCACTATCCAGACGTATAAAATTGAAAATACTATCTACAACATACAAAGCCATCCACAACTCTGCCCCCATCTACATCACCAAACTCATCTCAAAATGTAACCCACATTGTCCCCTCTGCTCCTCCAAAAGACCTCCTGCTCTCTGGCTTCCTTGTCACCTTCAGGACTTCTCCAGAACCTCCCTCATCCTCTGGAACACCCTAACCTAATCTTTCCAATTATCGCCTCCTTTGTCTGCCTAAAGGCAATCCCGGGAAACCCATCTGTTCAGGGAAGCCTATCTTGCTCATCCCCACCTAAAAACTGTACTTTGGCTATCACCATCAGCCCGCACCCCGAAAATGATTACCTTTTGTAAACTTCACCCTTCCTCTCAGATTGTAAACTCCAGGAGCAGTCCCCTTCCTCACCGTTCTGTATTGAATTGTATTGTAACTGTACTGTCTCCATTTATATCGTACAGAGCTGTGCAAACTGTCAATGCTATAGAAATCCTGTATAATAATATTGATGATAATATTTCTTCTACTGGAATTCCAGGAAATGACTGTATACCTCTGACTGGACACAAGATGCTAGATAATATGATGAAAGGCCCAAAACAATAATGCTGGGTTCACACATATGTGAATGTTATGCATTTTAAACCACATCCAATTCGCATGACGTGACCGGATCTCAATGCAGCCGGTTCACACATGTGCGGACTTGGCTGCAGTGCGGTTTAAAAAAGTGCCCTGTGCCTTTTTGGGTCCAGTTTAGGTATGAATTCAGGCAAAAATTTGCACCTGAATCGTACCGGAACCGGTGAACAGAAACGCACCGGGCTGCCAACCGCAGCCAGACAAGTGTGAACTTGGCCTTTGTGAACCACTAGAAAATAGGCACTAGCAACACAAACTTCACAGGGCAATGGAGACTCAGCACTGCACTTTCTATTGTGCATCACTAAGGCCGGCCATACATGGAGCAAGAAAAGAAAGAAATTATCGATTCGCTTGATTCCCCCATCAACACAGTGTTGATGCGGGAATCCCTCCTTCCGGGCCACTGTCTTCTCCCGGCGGGGGGAGGCCTTCCCCACTGGGAGAAGACCGTGATTATTACTAGCAGCTATAGCAGCCGCTTGCGATATATGTCAGATACTGCGACAGGCTGGATTAGTATATTCTGTCCGCTCATTAGGGGTTTGAATCTCGGCTGGTTCCTGTTGAACCGGCCGAGATTCGAACCGTACATGGCCGGTCTAAGTGGGCAGTAAGATCTTCAATGAACTAATGTGCTAGCTTTGAAATCACTGAGATTTCCAATACCTCACCTTAGAAAATTCTCCTTTTTGGCACCCAAAGATATGATATGAGTGAACATAATTATATTGTATCCAGACAACACAGAACACTATTGAAAGCTGATCATCAGAAAGCATAATACAGACTAATAGGCTCATCTCTCCATCACTCTGCTCACTCCTATCAGCATGTGCCTTATAGAACACGAGGACTGCAGCATAACGGACAGGCTCTTTGTACTGCTTCCACTTTCCCAGTCTGAGCTCTGCTGTTCAAGGACTGCAAGAGGTTGTTACTAGGTCAAATTCAAGTACTCACACTGCTTGCAATAAAAAAAAAAAAAAAAAAGCAAAAATGTATATGAACTGAAGCGGCATTTATTTGTGTTCAGCTTTAAATCTTTAATGACCAAAAAGCACATGGTCTAGCGCGTTTGTTCGCAGGAAATGCATCTGTAAAATGTGTTTGATGAATCCACCCTTTTCACATCTGAATAAACTGATGATATATAACCTGGAATGTGGAGAAAAGACACCTGCCATTTAAATCACTTCCCTACTGCGGGGTCTGAACATCTCACTCATCTCTCCTCCCTTTATACAAACGCCATTTAAAGCGGGAGTGACAAGCTTTGCTGTTTGTTTTCTCTGCCTAACTTGCTGACACAATAAACACGGCCGGCACACACCTACTCAGTTCTCATCATCTCCTGCCCTCCCCAGAGACACAAACTGGATCCCAATTTTGCCGGCTCATCCAGAAGGAATGTGGCACAATTAGTAAGGAGCATTCTAAGTGTGCAATGCTTGCAACCACATCACAGCGTTAAAATTCAAATCTGGGCAGCGGCACAATTCATGCTGCCCGGCCGCCCTCCTCATTTCTGCCTGACATTACCATTCAGAATGCAGACATTGTGAATGGAGATTCCACAGAAAAGAAGGTCATCTCATATCCAGCCAGGGGGTCACTGGAAAACTTTCCGAAAAATATTGCATTGATAATATGGGAACTCGCTTTGGACCAACATTCAAAAAGATAGCGAAGACAAGAAACAGCCAGCCATATAAAAGAGTGTAGCACACACACACCATATAAAAGAGTGTAGCACACACACACCATATAAAAGAGTGTAGCACACACACACACACATAAAAGAGTGTAGCACACACACACCATATAAAAGAGTGTAGCACACACACACCATATAAAAGAGTGTAGCACACACACACCATATAAAAGAGTGTAGCACACACACACACACATAAAAGAGTGTAGCACACACACACCATATAAAAGAGTGTAGCACACACACACCATATAAAAGAGTGTAGCACACACACACACACATAAAAGAGTGTAGCACACACACACACACACACACACACCATATAAAAGAGTGTAGCACACACACACACACACACCATATAAAAGAGTGTAGCACACACACACACACCCCATATAAAAGAGTGTAGCACACACACACACCAAATAAAAGAGTGTAGCACACACACACACACACACACACCATATAAAAGAGTGTAGCACACACACACACACACACACCATATAAAAGAGTGTAGCACACACACACACACACACACACCAAATAAAAGAGTGTAACACACACACCATATAAAAGAGTGTAGCACACACACACACACCATATAAAAGAGTGCAACACACACCATATAAAAGAGTGTAGCACACACACCATATAAAAGAGTGTAGCACACACACACACCAAATAAAAGAGTGTAGCACACACACATCAAATAAAAAAGAGTGTAGTCCACACCCACACCATATAAAAGAGTGTAGCACACACACACCGTATAAAAGAGTGTAGCACACACACACACCATATAAAAAAGAGTGTAACACACACACACCATATAAAAGAGTGTAGCACACACACACACACACACACACCATATAAAAGAGTGTAGCACACACTGCACAGTGAAAATATCTCACTATATATGGGGCAGGACTGAGCTTGGGGGAGACTCAGCCAACACCCCCAGGAGGTCCAATAAAGAGGCGCTCCAGTCTGGAAAAATAAAATTCAAAGTCAGCAGTTACAAATACTGTAGCTGCTGACTTTTAATATAATGACACTTACCTGTCCAGGGATCTTGTGATGTCGGCATTTCGGCTTCACAGCCGGTTTCCTACTGTGCATGTGCAAAGTGCGCTGCGCAGTCTAATTGGCTCGTTGTCGGGGGAAGGAGAAGAGGGATGGAACTTCTTAGGGACGGCGAGGTGGCACTGTCTCCCGGAAGTGGGGAAGGGTACCTGTCAAAAACAGGTACCCATTCCCTCTGAAAGGTGCCAAATATGGCACTGGAGGGGGGAGGAAGCAGATGAGCGGAAGTTCCACTTCTGAGTGGAACTCCACTTTAAATTGGTCCTAAAGGCTAGACATTTTTTCACCTTCACGCATTCCCTGCATGAAGATAAAAAATGTCCCAGTTGTTGTATTGCCCCCTCACCCCCTAAATACTTACCTGTGTTCTTACACAATCCAGCGATGTGCCCGTTTGTAGCGGCACTCTCCTCTCTACCTGCTCTCGCAGGCTTTGCTGAGGCAGCTGTCATTAGCTGCTGCTGCTGACAATCAAATCTTGTGAGGAGGAAGTGGGGGGCTGGGCCAAGCCATGCTATGTGCACAAAGCCCGGGTCGGGAGCAAGCCCACAGGTGCACCTTCACAGAAAGCGGGAGTGCCAACAAGGGACCCTAGAAAAGGATCTTCAGGGCTGCTTTGTGCAATGGGAATTATAACATATTTGATATTAAAAAAAAAAAAAAACCTGAGCCATTAAAGCCTAACTCCAGGGAAAGTAAAAATGCACCCTTGCAGTTGAGTTGCCCCCGCCACAACCGTTAAACGCTCTTTGAGGCCTAGGTGATGGGAAAAAGCAGCTTTACCTACCCAATCATCTACTCCTTCAGCAGGTGGTGCTCCCCTCTGCATCCACACACTTCAGTGGTGGACTGTTTCTCTGCATCCTCACCTGCAAAACAGTGCTATGGACCCTGCATTGGACCTGATGACATCAGAGGACCAGCAACCGCCAGAACATAGGGGAGAAGAGACTATGGGGCCAAGGACCTCTGGCCTTGCAGCACAGAGGGAGCCTGCTGGAGAAGAGGATTAGGTAAATAAAAAAAATGTATTTTCTTGTTCCCCTAGAGTAGACCTAAAAGACCATTTAACCCTTGCAATGCAAAGGCAGCCCCACTACAAGGGATCATTTTTTTATTTTCCCTGGAGTTCAGCTTATATTTTATATGACTTGAGCCTTTTTTTTTTTTTTGCATGCTTTCGTACCCATATTTTGTTACATTATTGTGCAATGTGTATTGCAGAGATCTCTAGATTGGAGGTGGGGTAAATTAGAAACCACAATCATTTCTCATTTTCTTTATAATTTTTAGATACAGAAGTGATGATTAAAATCTCAGTCATGTTTTTCTGCCCCTTGTTTTCCCTTTATCTCCTGTCAGGTCAGTATACCAGGATGTGAGAGGAAATCTCTTCAAAGACAATTGTCACCAGGACAGGTGTTCCCATCGGAATAATTCCCTTCCATTTCCCCTCCAGTGGGATTTTTATTAACTTTCAATCACAGTGACAATAGTCATCCAGACAAATCAAGAAGGGGAGTCTCCCCAGCAGCGATACAAAAAAAATCTTAGAGGGTTGCCAACCCACCCTACTTTATCCAAATGTTTCGGCTTTACAAACATTTTAAATGCTAAGATATTGGCCACCAGGGCCAGATTTAGTCCATGGGGGGGCCCCTCATTCACAGAGTTCACATTCTCAATGAGAGTCACACATTTTCAAAATGCATGACACAATGTCATTCTGAGGTCACACACGCACGCCGTTATAGACCACCTTCATTAAGAGCGTAAGCGCACTGTGTGGTCTGCTTGAGTAAAGCTTTTCGGTGCAGACGCCAGAAAAAAATATTACTTTCCAAGATACATTTCATTAAAAAAAAAAAGGGATTTTTAATTATATATTTTATAGAATTGTATTATTGATTTGTATTACTTAATTAAATCTTTTATTTTATTTTCGTATAGAGGGGGGCACAGGCCAGTTTCCCCCTATAAATCCAGCATTGTTTGCCACTATGCAAATTGATGTTTCTTATAGATACTTTAACATGGAACATCAGTGCATTCCCTGCATGCTGGGCTGTTGAACTATTTGGAAGTGATCTGACCCGAATATATTTAAGCTGACCATACAACTTCCAATGGTAATGGGGTCAAATCTATAATCATTTACAACAGTAAATGTGATTTCCCTTTGCAAAAAAATCACACGGTTTTGTGCATTTTGTTAGCCAGAAAAGAAACCTGTGTGGGGGGGATTCTTCTGAAGAAACCAGTCTGAAAATTTTTTAGGGGCTTTCGAATGGCATTAGTTGACTCAATAATGGCAAGATTGCAAACTCTGATGAACAATTTTTCAGAATTTCGAATCTATGTTTAAACAAAATTCTACTTGTGTAGGGCCAGCTTCATTTATCTAATCTAATGGTTTCCAGACTTCATGATCGGATTATCCATATAGACAATGATGTTTAAAACCTGATTATATCTAAACATTCACATTAGCGCGACTTGTCAGCCTGACAAGTCGCGGTCCGTCGCGGCCCATTGAGTAGTACAGGACCCGTTCTAATAGGAGCGACGCAAGTCGCTCCGACTTAGAAAAAGGGTCCTGTACTACTTTGGGGCGACCTCGGAGCGACTTGCATAGACTTCCATTATGTGAAGTCTCTGCAAGTCGCGCCGAAGTCGCGGTGCACGCGACTTCACAGGTCGCCCCCCGAAGTCGTGTAGCCTCAGTGTGAATGGGCTCTAACTGTGCCCACACGTTTTAATATTATAGCATTTCCAAGCAAAAAAACAAACAAATTGTAAATGTATCAAAAAAATAAACCCAAACTGTGGGTGGCCAGTTCTTTGTCTTTCTCATCTATTCTAAAGGGAGACAGAACCCAAATTGTTCCGTTACCAGGATGAAACACCTGCGACCGTTCAGATGCTTAGACTGAATCTAGACTGTCTCTCCAAAGACGCCATTTGTTCCAACAAGGAGCAAAATGCATTTACTTTAAACCAATAAACACAAAGTAACAAAATAAACAACATGCACCGCTAATCCAGTTTGCGGTTTCTTCTGCCAAACTTCTCAGAAACACAAACAGTTCCTCTAAGATTTCATCTCTTACCTGCCACAGAGTTGGGTCGTTGCATCACCAATGAGCTGGAGTTCTGCATGTAGGAAACTGGGCCTTCTCCAGGAGACGAGTCACTTTTTGGCAAATTCTCTGCCATGCTGCACGTCTCTTCTTCTACGACGGGAGAGCAATTATCTGTCCTCCTCTCGTGAATCATTATCCCTTGATGTCCACCAGTCCGTAGACTGCCGTCTTTACTCCATTCTAAACTGGAACCACTGCGGTCGTCATTCTCCGATGAACTTGTGATGGTGGCTGAAAAGGGACAAAGAAACTTATAATAGAAAGAGGGAAACCATATACCCATTCAAATAACCAATCACATGTGAAAGATAAAAGCCCACATGCCATCTAAATGTTCAGCCAACTGGTCCTGAAACTCCTTTCTGGGATGCAGGCTGTAAACGTTTATCCAGGGATGCAATGCGATACCACACCTGTAATCCTGGACTGATGACATCATAGAGGGAGATTTAGGTTCTACTCTGCATAATCTTTAGAGACTCATTCAGGTCTCACTCCTCCACAGCGATACAAGCAGCCTCATATCACAGGAATGTAAATAAATAAAATTAGGGCTGCGGCTTTTACACGCATATGCATGATACAAGTGGGACTGCCGATGCAGCCCTGAGGCAAACCCTCCAAGTTCAGAATATGGAGGAGTGTTTACACCCAGATGACACTCGCAGTGCTTTATTTCTGCAAATCACCATCATTTCTCAACACTTGTCCATTGCAAAACAAGACCAATGAGTAAAGATTGTATACTCTGAAGACTATTTGTACAAAACAGCCTTTGAAACATGACAACCAAATGAACTCCAGCACAACGCAAGCTCCTGGCTATGGCTGTGCAAAGGAAACAAAAAACTGGGGGTGTAACGTGATATATAGTGATACTGTACATGGATAACCTACATTTAAGTTGCATAGATAACTATACTGCAGGATACACGCAGTAATATATTAGAAGTGTAGCTTTATATACATATGTCACCCGCAGTACCTCTTTTTAACCACAAGATTTCTGTTCTGAAACCTGGAAGGCTCTAGTGTGGAAGGGAAGGGAAAAGAAAGGAAAGGAAAAGAAAGGAAAAGGAAAAGAAAGGAAAAGAAAGGAAAGGAAAAGAAAGGAAAAGGAAAAGGAAAAGGAAAAGAAAGGAAAAGGAAGGAAAAGGAAAGAAAGGAAAGGAAAAGGAAAGGAAAAAGAAAAGGAAAAGAAAGGAAAAGAAAAGAAAGGAAAGGAACAGAAAGGAAAAGAAAAGGGAAGGGAAAAGAAAAGAAAAGGGAAAGGAAAAGAAAAGAAAAGGGAAAGGAAAAGAAAAGGGAAAGGAAAAGAAAAGGGAAAGGAAAAGAAAAGGGAAAGGAAAAGAAAAGGGAAAGGAAAAGAAAGGAAAGGAGAAGAAAGGAAAGGAAAAGGAAAATGAAGAGAAGAGAAGAGAAAAAAAATTAATGAGAGGGGGCTAAAACTGATTTTTTTAGTTTTAGATTAATTTGGCAAGAATCAACACTTTTGCAAGTTATTTTTAGTTGTCTATGATCAAAATAGGGGATTTCACCTCAAAGTAATACTAAACTGATGGCAGTTTTGCACAATTTTACAGTGAGTGTTACACTGTGTGCCCTGTGGAGATGACCCATCGCTTTCTGTCGGACAGTGGTTCTAATCCTATCTAACCTGCCCTTACCCTGCCCTAAACTACAAAAAAACTAAAACTACCATTAGGCTTTAAAAAGTCCTCCGTATAAATAGATCATATAGCCAATCTTTTCTAAGTTTGGAGAGGTTTCTGCATACATTTCAATGTGCTTGAACTCCAACAAATACATACTGTACTGCGCAAAAATAATTAAAAAATGTACGTGCATTCTGTAGCTGACTGAACCAACAGCCACGCACCAGCCTATGTTTTCGTTGGCAAGTATCTATGGTACAAAGACAATCCTTACAAAACCATCTCCAAACTGAGAAACCATTTTGTCTTTAGACCTAGGGTAGGTACAATTTAGTGTCAGGCCTTTATATCATCTTTGACTGTCAATCTGGCATTTATAAGGACTTGGAGAAGCTCAGAAATTTTGGGAACAGGGGTGGGTGCAGCTCAACCTCACTTTGTCTTATGTTAATGAAATGACTCAATTATTATAGCAACAGTGCTGACAATATTTACCCACAATCCTAATAAACAGGGCCCCAATTTGGCACCAAATACTTCAGACACTGGGTGAATACAGCTTGTACTGGTTCAGGACACAAAGCCATGGATAAAAATGTCTTGGCCCACACAGCTTTTTTAGAAAGCCTATGTAAAGTTAGGCAAGAAGGAGCACCAAACAATCAGAAACACGAGGGTGAACAATGGCAGAGTGCCTGTATTGGCAATGCAGCATAAGCATGTTGCACTAGATTTCTATACCACATAAGTCACCCACTCATTTTTCACCCTCCTGTTTGACACATCCAGTTTTTTTATTTTGAGCCCGTTAGATAACGTGATACTGTAAAAAGTTCTGATGACAGGGATTTTTGGCCCCTGAAAAGTGTTGGCTTTCTTCTGTTAACCTGTTGTAATTTATGGAACTAATAAACAACATTTTAGAACTTTCCTTCTGGCTGACTTTACATAGACTTCTCAAGCTAGTTGACCCTGATCCCCAGCTTTGTAGAGGGCTGAAGAACTTGGGCCATTGGGTTTAAAAAGCTCTTTTTAAGGATTTTTATGCAATGCCCCACCTCCACCTCCATTTGGTTTACAAAGAAACCTGTGAAGATAAAAATGTGAGCTACTTCTATTGGCTAACATTAAAGCGGAGTTCCGGCCACAAAATTGACATAGTTGATTTTGGGCCATCCGCTTGCTTTTGGTCACCTGAAAAATAAATTGATAGTTACGATTTTTTTTTTTTGTTTACTTACCTTGTTATTGAAGAAAATATACTCACCTTTCTTCCACTTCCTCCCTCTGCGGCAGCGGCCCGCATCGTCACTTCCTCTTTGCATTGATTCCTGGGAGCTGAACGTCATCGCTCCCAGGAATCACTGAGCCTGCACCGGCCCCGCTCGTCAGTTCCGCTGCGGGCGTGTCATTCCCTGCTAAACAACTTCTGGGCATGCCCAGAAGATGTGAAGGGATGACGTGCCCGCACCGGAAGTGACGAGCGGGGCCGGTGCAGGCGCATTCTGGGAGAAGAGGACACGGAAGAGGATGCAAAAGAGGACACGCTGGCTTCAGCTGCCCACATCCGAGATGGCAGCGCTGGAGAAGAAATTTTCAAGGTAAGTATTTCTTCTAATAGGTAAGTGTAATCTGGGAGAGTACAGAGGCTATCCATTGTGGAATGTACTAGCCCTGACTGTCCCGGGGGTATTTTTATTGAAAAAACATTTTCATGGACGGAACTTCGCTTTAAAGCCGCCCATATATGTTGTAAATTACTTTTCTGCAACCACAATGTTGACAAGAGAATCCCTCCTGTCGGGAGAAGACAGGGATTACTGCTAGCAGATATAACAGCCGCAATCAATAACCAAATGTAAAATCTGGCAGGTTGGTTGTACCCAGGTTGATCGATCAACTTGGTACATTCAGCCTGTCCAAACATGGTTGGAATCTTCGAACCGTCTATGGGTGACCTTTGAGGTGCATGTTCTGGAACTTTAATCTTTTTATTTCCTTCCCCACTTGGTAAGTTGCTGACCTGCAGCAAGCTATTATATATCATAAGTTAGGACACCTGTGCCAGTGACCAAGCAAGGATGACAGTCCTGGAACATGCGTCTTCAAAAACAAGTCAAGAATGACATCTCCCCCTATTAGTTCTTTCAGCTTGGGCTGGCAGGTCTATGTAGTATACAAAGTGTTATGTGCAAGACCACCTGAAGAACCTTGTTGTAGTTTACTTGACGGGAAATTCCAGACATTGCAAAACCCAGGTTGATCGATCAACTTGGTACATTCAGCCTGTCCATACATGGTTTGAATCTTCGAACCGTCTATGGGTGACCTTTGAGGTGCATGTTCTGGAACTTTAATCTTTTTATTTCCCCACTTGGTAAGTTGCTGACCTGCAGCAAGCTATTATACATCATAAGTTAGGACACCTGTGGCAGTGACCAAGAAAGGATGACAGTCCTGGAACACGCGTCTTCAAAAACAAGTCAAGAATGACAACTCCCGCTATTAGTTCTTTCAGCTTGGGCTGGCAGGTCTATGTAATATACAAAGTGTTATGTGCAAGACCACCTGAAGAACCTTGTTGTAGTTTACTTGATGGGAAATTCCAGACATTGCAAAACCTTCCAAAGTTATGACTTCATTATTTAGGTTTATGCGTGCCTTAAACCTTTATACTTCAACATATAACACTAACAATATTTCAAGATTGCAAAACAAACATTTGCTTAAAAATGCAAGATATGCTATTGCATTGCCCAAGAACATTAAAAATGGCATCGCTTCTGCAACTCCCCGTGTTTTCTACATCTTAAGCACAGCGGTTTTAACTCCATGTACATAGAATAATTGCTTGCAAGCTACAAATCCTAAAACAATCTTCAGATAATCCTCGGTGCTCCATGTCCACTCTGTGTCAAAACCAGAAAACTGATTTCACCCACAGATAGAATGCCCCCCCAAAACCCCAGTTTTTATCTCTGTATAGGTTTACAATACGAGTTTGCTCTTAAACAGGCAACTACCTCAATGCTCTGTAGGCTCACAACAGTAATCAAACCTGCACTGACGAATGGTTCAGCCACTTTAAATGTTCTGTGCCATAAGCCAATGTCAAGAAGAAGATAAAAATGTCTTTGTTTCTGGTGCCATAAATGTAATTAAAGGAATGTGTTCAGCCATGCTCCCCGAGGTCCCCAGAGCTGAAATTTGCCTTTGGAAATTTTTTAATAAGTACACTAGAAGTGATAATTAAAGATATGTGTAAAAGAGGCAGTAAGGTGATAATTGGCTTAGGAATTAAACAGAAACTTGGTACTCTCAGATCAAATAACTGTTTAAGATTGCATGGTTTAGACACCCTTATAATTGTACATGTAAGCGATTCACACATACTACAGTGAAATTCCACATACAGCTCTGATCCTGGGATAAAATAGACACTTTTGTCTGTAACTAAATGCCAACTGGCCCTGGTGCAACATATTAACAGAGACGCCTTTTATCTCAAATGAATATCCTCAGTCTTATTCAGACCAGTAAAGCTGAACTTTAAAAAAACGCTAAACATACACATAAAATACACATATATCGGAATTTTACAAAACAATCAGTCCATCTAGGTATGTGATAAACACAGAACATCCATATCTGGAATTGAAGTAACACTTACAGGATCCTGCCTCTTCCCCACCCTGTGAAATGAATGGACAGTGAAAGGAGAAGCAGCAGACTGATGAACTCTTTTCTCTGTCACTCTGCGCTTGCACCCATCAGCATGTCCCTTGTTACACATGAGCACTGCAGCACAACCAATTTGCTACCTGTGCTGCTTCTCCCTCTCCCAGTTTAAGTTCTGCTGTGCAGGGGAAGGAAAAAGGCTGATACCAAGTTAAAATCAGGGACTTACATAGCAGGCTATGATGAGGGCTATATGCTGAAACACGTAAGCTGTTTTTACGGTCACTATTCTGTAACTAAATAGACTTTAATATGGATGTGCGAGTGGCCAGCTCTCTTCATCTATTTATATATTTTTTGTATTAATGCAAGCTATGTAAATCCCCGAATTTTACTTGGTATCAGCCTTTTGCCTTCCCATGTACAGCAGAAATCAGACTGGGAGAGAGAGAAGCAGCACAGGTAGCCAATCAGTTGTGCTGCAGTGCTCATGTGTAACAAGGGACATGCTGATGGGTGCAAGGGAAGAGTAATAAGCTCATCGGTCTGCAGCTTCTCCTTTCTCTGTCCAGTCACAGGGTGGGGCTGAGAGCACTCTGCTAAGGTATCTTGTATTATCTTTCACACGGAGCGGACCGCATTGCGATCCGCTCCGGCACTTTTTTTTTTTTTTCACGGAGCGGATGACACTTGTGTCATCCGCTCCGTATGTCCGCATATCATCCCATCCGTTTGCGGATGATATACGGACATAATGTATATCTATGGGCATTGCGGATGTCAGCGGATGACACTGCTGACATCCGATTTTGCTTCCTTTCTGTTTTTTGAACGGAGGAAAAATAGGGTTCTGTTCCATTCCAAAAAACGGAACAGAACTGAAAGGATGCAAATCGGATGTCAGCGGATGGTATTCCACTGACATCCGCAATGCCATTGACTTACATTATGTCCGTAAATCATCCGCAAAAAAATAGGATGATTTGCGGACATACGGAGTGCCCGTGTGAAAGGGCCCATAGGGTTCTGTTCCGTTCCAAAAAAAGGAACAGAACTGAAAGGACGAAAATCGGATGTCAGCGGATGGTCATCCGCAATCCCATAGACATTCATTATGTCCGTATATCACCCGCAAAAAATAGGATGATATACGGACATGCGGAACGCCCGTGTGAAAGGGCCCTTAGTCTCATCAGTCCTGCCCAGGTCAACTCAACCACATAAGACTTATATTTCTATGTTATAGAGGTGAGGAGGAGGGTGGAAGGGGTAATCAGTAGTCCTAACACTTCCTGTCCTAAGGTGACAACACTGCCCCTCTATAGACAGAGTACTGTGAGCGAGCCTTAGGAAAAAAGGAAACTAATGCAGTCACCACATTGAAGGGCTGGTAAGCTGCCGTGCACTCAATGTCTGTTATTGGATTTAAATACACTAACTCATTTTGAAGTTAACCTGCCAATATTCAGCCAGCCTTTGAGACAAAGCCAATAAAATGATTGCACAAGGAAGAATGGTTTTCAGCTGTTGGGAGAATGAGGAACTCAGTTGCTGATCCCTATTTACATTGGAAGGACAGGTCAAACCGCATGACAAGTTGCAGCCTATTAGCAGCAATCGCTCTGTCCAAATCGTGTGACAACGACTTTGCAATGCTGTATCGACTTGAAAAAGTAGTTCCTGCACAACTTTTGGTGATTTCGGCTGCGATCTGTACAGACATCTGTGAATGAAGCGGTCTTCCAGATGTCTTCCAAGTCGCGCTGACATGTTGCTTTAAAATAGTGCAATTTCAGATGAAGTCGCATGATTTTAAAGCCGCGGTCAATGGAATGGGGGCTTATTCAAATTTGCTTTAAAAATGCCATAACTGCAAAGAAATAGGAAAACTTTCTTCCGCTGCTGTCTGAAAAGCAGTCATCTGTGTATCAAATCTTGAATGTTTCATTTAAATGTGTATAAATCTATCAGCAATAGATTATGCAATCGATGTGTTATAAATGGTTGTAAGTATGACCTGCATACAATTGGTGCACACTGGAATATCATGCAAAACACATAAAAGTAAAACATCCACACTGCAAGCTGAAAACAAGGCCTGGTCCCTAGATCTGTCAAATTCTGTCATATGATCAAAAGATGGCATATAGGAAAGGCGTGATGAACATCTGACTGTATAATGAGCACATCCACTCCAATGTGCAGTCATTGTATAGCCAATATTGGTGCACGGTCTTGGAGCCACAGTTGCGGAATGTACCAATCTGTCCTGGGTTGCTGGGCTATTGTTTTAGAATATTTTCTTTCCTGGTTTAATGTTTTTAGCTATTGTTTTAGGCCATTTTCTCTTCTGGAGAAGACTATTTTCTCTTAGGATTGAATATTCTTAGGGTATTCGAGAATGTTACATTCCCCCTGCCAAAGACAACTTAAATTTGAGAAAACATTTTGCACATATTAAAACATTTGTAAAGGCATTATTTGCAAAATTTGCATGAATGCTGATTCATTCACAGAGTGAATTTTGTATAAATAGGCCCCTCACGGGCTTCAGTTGGTACAGGAGAAGTGTGAACAGCAAGCTATGACAAAGCATGTGGAGAGCTATTTGTAAGCTTTGTTGAAGCTTTTAAAAAGTACCATTCAGCTCCAGTTTGTAAATGTTGAACACAGACAGATCCTAATGGGAGTGCTGATTGTCACTGTAAGCAAGCTATTTGCAGGCTTCAGCACTTCTTGAGGCGGGGCTCACATTTGTGTGGTGCGGTTTTCAGCCTGGAATCTGGTGCGATTCTGTTCACCAAGTCAGGTGCTATTCAGGTCTGAATTTTTGCTTGAATTCGAACCTGAACCAGACCCAAAATGCACAGGACCCTTTTGAATTCCTTACTGCGGCCCGCACCGGACATATGTGAACTGGCTCCATTGAGAGCCAGTCACACTCGCATATCCAATTCATATATATTTGAACCCGGCCTGAAGCTTGCTGAAAGCCTACTAAAGCCTGCTAGTAGCTTGCTTAGACCGCATTCACACTAGTCCGACTTGGACCGCGACTTGTCAGCCTGACAAGTCGCGGTCCGTCACGCTCCCATTGTGCTTTACAGGAGCCGTTCTAATAGGAGCGTCACAAGTTGAAAAAGGGTCCTGTACTACTTCGGGGCGACCTGGAGGCGACTTGCATAGACATTCATTTTATGAAGTCCGTGCAAGTCGCGCTGCACGCGACTTCACAGGTCGCCCCCTAAGTCGGAGCGACGTAGTGTGAACCGGTACTTAAAGTTATATTTAAGATTTGTTTTTTAAATAACAAACATGTTATACTTACCTGCTCTGTGCAGTGGCTTTGCACAGAGCAGCTCCAATCCTCCTCTTTTTGGGTCCCGGCCAGAGCTCCTGGCCCCTCCCCCCTCAAGCAGTGCCCCCAGAGAAAGCCCCCTGCCATGGGGGCACCACTGTGTGTTCACTGCCTAGCCGCCGCTCTAGGTGTCTCCTGAGCTCACCCCCTCCTCCACTCTATCCTAATTGGCTCACTGCCTGTGATACAAGGAGGGAGGGAGAGTCCCCATACAGCCAAGTCTATTGTGAATATCGCTAGATCTGAGGGGGCTCAGATAAGAATTTGGGGGGCTGGGGGGAGCCGAAGCAGGACACAGGTTTTATACCTTCATACACAGAATTCATGAAGGTAAAAAAAAAAAAAACCTTTAGCCTTGAGAACCAGTTTAAAGTGGCAATCAGCACTTAGGATCTGTGTTCATCATTTACAAACTGGAGCTGAATGGTACTCGCTCTGCTTTGTCAAAGCTTGCTGTTCACACTGTTCATATGCAGGCTGAAGCCTGTATGAAACCGGCCTTAGTGTTATATGCAGCCTTGGCATTATGTCTTGGAGGGCCCCCTAATACATAAAGAATACCCACACTAAAAACTTGCGTACTCTAGTTTTTCTAAACAGTAAAGAAATCCATTAATGCTGGATGGAAGCTGTCTATAGAAGGAAGAGTGGCACTCCTCCAGGAAAGGCTTAGATTTTTGGCTTTAGCTCAGACTTCCATCTTCTTTAGCTCCTAGCTAAGGTTTAAAGCCGGTCTACAGGTCCATTATACTAAGCTTGCAGCAGTCTAGCCGAATTTGGATTAGGGACCGAACTGTGAGATGAGTATTGTGTCCGAGCCAGCAGAAGGAGGACCATCAATTAACTCTTTAGACCACCACTGGGCAATTTCTTTTATTTTTGCAGATAGTAAATTTAAACCACTTGCTTGTCTCTTAAAGGATATGTTCTCTTCCCTCTGGGAACATGTTACATGTTCCATCCAATTTTAAGGTGGAACATGTTTCCAATGCTGCAGTCACCCACTCGGCCGCATCGATCAGACACACCGCTCCGTGTGTCTGAACGAACTATAAGACCCAACATCCTTAGCTGCTGTCGGCTTGTAGTTCTCAATGTAGAGCGCCGTGGTAGTTCCTTGAGTCTCCCTGTCGGGAAGTATCGGCTTACCAGTACGGGACGTATGGGATGTACAGGTAAGCCCATACACTGAGTGTGCAGGAGATCTGAATGGCATCAGCAATCTGCTGATCACTGGTCTAATGCTTTCCAGGCTCCTGCAACAAAAACTAATAAATGCATATTTTGTACCTGCAAAAAAATATGTGCATTTATTATTTTTATTTAAAAAGCGAACGTATCCTTAAACTCTTGGGAACTTTATTAAAGACGCATCAAAACCTATGTTCCCCACCCACCTAGATAAAATTGGCTCGTGGACATAGGCTGAGTGGGCTGATCAGTTGCCAATCAGCTGCTGGTTTTCCAGCATGTTATTTTGACAGAAGCTGGTTGTGAGATTGGCTTCTGTCAAACAAGGACCTGTACGCACGGGCCAAACATTTGCCAGTATCTACTGTACTGGCGGATTTTCGGCTCATGTGTACGGGACTTAAAAGAGGGCGAAGTCGGAAAGACAAACTTTAGACTTTGGAGATGGAGATGTAATTGAAAGAAACCTATTGATAACTCGAACTCACTTGTGCCCATACATACCTGAAAAATCTCTGTATTGAAAGAATAATGCAATTTTTCTTTACTTAAGGTTAACTATATAAATGGAAATTGGAGCACTACACCACTGCTAGGTGATCCAGATACAACTTTATTCCAAAAAAGGTCAGGAGGACAGCCCAAAGAGTGGCCAACGCACTTCAGGGATGCAAAAGTCCCCTTTATCTACTAGAAGTGATATGGACCTTTAATGTTAATTTCTTCCAGTGTGACTAGAAACATAGACCTGGTCATCAAATGGTTTGGCTTTCCAACCAGCTGCTGACAAGGCCTATGCTTGTAACTTGTGCTCACGCTGGAAGAAATACTATTAAAGGTCTAGCTCAGTTCTAGTACATTTATACTGTGTCCAATCATGTTGGTTACTCTTTGAACAATCCCCATGACTTTTATCGGAATCGTTTTATTTGGACCTCTTAGCAGTGGTGTGGTGCTTTAATTTCTATTATTGATACATTACACTACAAGCCAAAGAGACTGTGGAGATCCTCCAGGATGTAGAAGCCGCCTGCCTGGGAACCAGATTACATGCATCAACATCAATAGTTTAACCACTTGCTGACCACCAGCAGTACATATACTGCGTCATGTCGGTTCTATTGCGTGAAACAACGTACCTGTACGTCGTTTCATGCTATAGCCAGCGGGGGCACGCCCGCTGATTGGCCAGAGGGGGGAGCCAATTAGAGGGTCTGGTGGTATTAACCAGCCACCCGCGATCGTTCCCCAGAGAGACAGAATGGTGGTCTGCCGATGTAAACAAGGCAGACAATCGTTCTGTCAGAAATGAACACACTGATCTTGTGTTCCTGCTATTTAGGAAAACCGATCTCTGTGTTCAACTAGCGAGTCAATCCCAACAGTTAGAAAGCATCCCCTAGGGACACGCTTAACCCTTTGATCACCCCTGGTGTGTTAACCCTTTCCCTGCCAGTGTCATTAATGCAGTAACAGTGCACATTTTTAGCATTACTCTAGTAACGTCACTGGTTCCCTCAAAAGTGTCAGTGAGGTGCCTGATCTGACCGCCGCAAAGTCACAGTCCTGCTAAAAATCGCTGATCGCTGCCATTACTAGTTAAAAAAAAAAAAAAAATAGAAATGTCATAAATCTATCCCCTAGTTTGTAGACACAATAACCTTTGTGCAAACCAATCAATATACACTTTTATTGGGATTTTATTTTACCAAAAATATGTAGAAGAACACATTGGCTTGAAATGATGAAAAAAAAAAAGATTTTTTAAATTGGCTGTATTTTATAGCAGAATGTAAAAAATATTGTTTCTCTTTTGTTCATTGATGGACACTGCTCCTGATCTTCATAACCATTGGGTTATACTGTCCCCTACAGGAGTAGGACACTAGGCAAAAAAATAATCTGGTTATGCCTATGGGCAGTCTCAGGGGGTATACTCCCTCTCCCTGCTATAGGCACTCAGTTTTTCTGCCTAGTCAGGAGTAAGGACCTAGTTCCATGCTGGGATCTCTGGTCCTGGCAAATTTTTTTTTGATAGAAATTTTTTTCCATTTTTGAGATCTACAATCAACTGCCAGACTGAGCGACGGGCTGAATAATATAGATCCTATGGTCAGCTCAGTCTGGCCAGCGAGCGTGCGCAGACCTTAGCTCCTTGTTAGGTCGGCCGCGACATAGCCTTACTGGACGGGGGCATACGATCGTGTCTCCAACGTCGCAGCGTTCCTCCTGGCTGACAGCCCCTCCATTTCGATGTCGCCCGGTTCCTGGTATGGTTAGTAGCTGTGCCCCCTCTCCCCCTGGAGGGTCTTGGGGTGGACTTGGGCCCCTCCTTGGGATGGTCAGACCCCCGTGTTCCCCTCCTCCTCATCAGGCACCCCCCCCTTTCATCTGTCCCCCTACCACTTATGCAGGGGTTGTGATGGACCCAGCCCCCCCATCCTGCCTGGGTCCATCCTTGAGGCCTCGTGGGTCCTTGGGAGCCTCGTGGTGCCGCGCGAGTCCACCATTTTGCTATAGCCTGTGTGCTTCTATGCACAGCGGCCATGTTTGTGTAGTCCAGTGGCCATATTGCAGTGGTTTGCCATTAAAAATAGTGGCAGCCATGACAGAGGAACCGTGTGTGCAGCGATTTCGGCGGTGGGAGCACCTCCTCATCCCTTGAGCTGACTCCTGGATTTCTTTACTTCCTGTTCGCCGCATGTGGAGTGTGCATACTATCCTGGTGTCTGCAGATGCCTGTTTCTGCTGGGTGGTGAGTCTGACGGGGTTCTCATCCCTCTCTGCTGAGGATCGCTTAGTGCTTGTGCCTGGCGACCGGGTAGTGCTGCCAGCACGTTAGGGGTTGTCCCTTTGCAGTGTTTTACACTTTTTGTGGGCTACCCCTGGTGACTCATGGAGTCTTTGGAGCACATCTCGCCACCTGACCCCCTTCTCTGAGCCTACAGGGCCCTCCGGTCCCAACCATCCATCCATGCACTGACGGCGGTCCTGGAGTCCAGGGTGGAGGTGGTTTTCGGGCAACGGGCTACCAAAAAGCGCCCCCCCCCACCTTTACCTGCCTCATTTGTCTCACCAGATCCTGAATCTGATTCGACCGCCGCAGACGTGGGTCACCCTGCTGGGTCTGCGACCACGTGCCCAGAATCCTCAGATAGTGAGAATGATTCCTCCACATCTGCAACGGTGCACAAAAAGGCGCTGGTGGGAACACTGATTGTGCGTGAGACCTTGAAGATGAAGGACACAGCTGCAACGGAGGCGCGGATTCCCTTTGGCACTCAAGCCATCCAGAGCGACAAATGTGTTCTCTTTCCCTGCTTATTTTGACAGAATCGTCGCTAAAGAGTGGGGACGACCAAAGTGTCCTCTTGGGGTCCCTAAGCGATTTACTAGGCGTTACCCCTATGAGGAGTCAATTACTAAGAAGTGGACTGTTCCACCAGTGGTGGACCCTTCGGTTTCCAGATTTAACAAGGGAACCATGATTCTGTTTAAAGAGTCTCTGACCTTTAGGGATCTGGCTCACAGGAAGGCGGAGGCTGTGTACACTCTGACTGGTTCGGCATTGAGGCCGGTATTCCCCATTGCCCTGGTGTCACAAACTCTGACCGAGTGGGCTAAGCTTTTATGACGTGACCTGGAGGGAGAGCAGCTCCCCCCTGCCTTTGCTGAGCTGGCGGAGCAGCTTGTCCAGGGGCTGCAGTTTATCTGTGATGCCTCTTTGGATGCAGCTCCCCTTGTGGCTCGGCTGTTTCGGCAGTGGTCCTTCAGCATGTCTTTTGGCTTAAATGCTGGTCTGCGGATCAGACTTCTAAAAAAGGCCTTGACTGCTCTCCCTTTTTAATGGGATCGCCTCCTTGGGGCTACTCTGGATGAAATCATTAACGGTCTCATGGGGGGGGGGGGGGGGGGAGTACTTTTCTTCCGCAGGGAACGTCGTTGTAGACGTAGGCCTTACTTCTCAGCTCATAAGAAGTTTTTTCACCCCTCAGGGTCGACTGACAAGGGCTCAAAGCCTTTCAGGGGATCTTCAGGAGGATCCAAACGAGCCTGGTCTGGCATGCCAAGGAGGCATGTGGGGGAACATCTTCGCTGGTTTCCAGACCCATGGATTTCCCTGGTAAAAGACAAGTGGGTCCACAAAGTTATTTGATACGGCTGCATGATCAAGTTTTCGCTCTTGTCCTTCCAACTTGTGCCTGTCCCTGGACCGCTTACAGGGTCTGTTTGGAGCTGTATAAGACCTGTTGCTTCAAGGGGTGACTGTCTCGGTTCCGACATCGGAACATTTTCACGGGTTTTACTCAAACCTGTTTACAGCCCCCAGGAAGGCAGGCAAGGTACTGGAATGCTTTGTGCAGGTGCAGAAGTTCAGGGTGGAGTCAATTTGCACGGTGGTGGCATCCCTGCATCAGGGGGGATTTTCTTGCCTCTATCAACATCAAGGATGCTTACCTTCACACTCCAATATGTGCCGGTCACGAGCGATTACTCCGCTTTGCCATGGGAGAGGAGCATAATCAGTTTGTAGCAATATAGAACAGAAATTGGCCTCGAGTACCATGAAGGGCCAGGTGTCGGCCTTGGCAGTTATTTTCCAACAACCCTTGGCCACACACTCCCTGGTGTGTATCCTTTTTCAGGGTATCTGACATTTTGTTCTTCCAGTGCGGTCTCTGTTGCTGCCTTGGGACCTCAACTTGGTGCTTTCGGTCCTCAAGAAGCCACCTTTTGGTGTCATTTTTTGTGGCTATTACTTCTGCGCACAGGGTCGCGGAACTGGCGGTGATATCCTGTTGTTCAACTTACTTGGTGATTCACAGAGATAAGGTGGTTCTTCGCCCCTGTCCGTCGTTCCTCATAAAGGTTCTCTCTGATTTTCATTTGAATGAAAACATTGTGTTGCCTTCCCTGTGATCCAGGTCGAAACAACAGAATGAAATTGCAGTGCATGCCTTGGATGTCTTCCGGGCAATTAGGGTGTACATGGCAGCTACGGAGTCTTTTAGGATGTCAGACTCACTATTTGTGCTCACGGATGGGCCTTGGAAAGGGTTGTCCGCTTCCTCTGCGACCATTTTCAGAAGGATCAGATAGACGGTGATTCAGGCCTATTCCATCAAGGGTCAGGTTCCTCCTTTCCATGTCAAGGCACACTCTACTTGGGCGCTCAGTGCCCCCTGGGCCTTCCGTCATCAGGCGTCAGTGACGAAGGTTTGCAAGGCGGCCACCTGGTCGTCGGTGCACACTTTCACAAAGTTCTATAACAGGATGTGGTGGCATCTGGGGATGATTCTTTTGGCTGCAAGGTTTTGCAGGCTGCTGTTTAGGGGACCTGATCCTCTTTGAGGGTGTATTCTTTTTTTTCAGGTGGGTTCCAGTTGTTTTGGTTGAGCTCCTGTTGCATGGATGGCTACTGTTTAGCCTTGCGATTTTTTTTGCTGTTCCCACCCCTCATGTTTAACACTGCTTTGGGACGTCCCAATGGGTATGAAGATTAGGAGCTGTGTCCGTTAATGAACGAAAGAGAAAATTTGATTTTTAACCTGCGGTAAAATCCATTTCTCTGATGTTCATTGACAGACACCGCACCCACCCCTCTGTGGAGTTGTCATTCTTCTGACGCTGCTTGTAGCAAAACGGAGTACCTATAGCATGGAGAGGGAGTACACACCCTGGGACTGCCTTTAGGCATAGCCAGATTCTTTTTCTGCCTAATGTCCTACTCTGGTGGGGGGCAGTATAATCCAATGGGTATGAAGGTCAGGAGCTGTGTCTGTCAATGAACATCAGAGAAATGGATTTTACGGCAAGTCAAAAATCCCATTTTTCTTTTTTCAGAATTGTCGTCCTTTTTTTGTTTATAGCGCAGAAAAAAAAACCCACAGAGGTGATCAAATACCACCAAAAGAAAGCTCTATTTGTTGGAAAAAAGGTCATCAATTTTATTTGGGTACAGCGTCGCATGATCGCGCAATTATCAGTTAAAGTAACGCAGTGCCTAATCGCAAAAAATGGCCTGGTCATTAAGGGGGTAAAACCTTCTGGTCAAGAAGTGGTAAAGATAGCAAAATCAATGTGATAACCTTACAGGACCAGCACTATTTTCCCACAACTATCTAAATTTACTTTGTAGACAAGTTTTCTCAAGTATGACTGCAAAAGTGTAAATACAGTTTAAGTTAGCCAACAAATTATACCATTTTATCTATACAAAATGCATTTTCTGTTTACTACATTCTCAAACACTGGAAACGATAAAAAATAAGAATCTGCAAGAAAGCTTTCTGCTGTACAAAGTATATGATGAGCACAGAACTAATAAAAATGTTAAGTAGCAGTTACACAGGAGCTCTTTGACCCCATCGTCATGTGACATTGACATATATTGTTGGCCCCACTGCACTGTACAGTATATAAACAGTACAAACTATAACACGAACAACATAAAATGAAAAACAAGTTAATCAAAGCTTTTGTTCAGAACATTAGAAAACACAATCTTAATTCCCCACGTGATGTCCCATACAGCTCAATTAACCACAAGCTAATGACGTTACCAAGGACAGTTTGGCCACTTACCGATTATTCCGCTGTCTTTGCTTTCCAGGGTGGAGCTGGGGCTGCTGATGGTTCCGCTGGGACTGGCTCTGTTCACGGCTGTTTTGCTGATGCAGCTGTTCAGTGTGGAGCAAGGACTGGCAGTGCTTGGAGAAGCTGTGCTGTTTGTCAGCGTTGAACAGGGACTTATCCCGTGACTTGTCACTGTACACTGCAGAAAATCATCCATTAATTACCATGGCACACGAGGCCTGCTAAGAAAGATGCATCCAACAGAGACACTCTCTCTCTTTGTTAGCACATTGATATAGAGGAAATTCATATTTGTAATCCTTTGCTCTGCACAGCAAGGGGAAGGGTCAGATACAGCTGCAATAAAAAGTATGTGAACCCTTTGGAATGATATGGATTTCTGCACAAATTGGTCATAAAATGCGATCTGATCATCATCTAAGTCACAACAATAGACAATCACAGTCTGCTTAAACTAATAACACACAAAAAATGAAATGTTGCCTTGTTTTTATTGAACACACCATGTAAACATTCACAGTGCAGGTGGAAAAAGTATGTGAACCCCTAGACTAATGACATCTCCAAGAGCTAATTGGAGTGAGATGTCAGCCAACTGGAGTCCAATCAATGAGATGAGATTGGAGGTGTTGGTTACAGCTGCCCTATAAAAAACACACACCAGTTCTGGGTTTGCTCTTCACAAGAAGCATTGCCTGATGTGAATGATGCCTCGCACAAAAGAGCTCTCAGAAGACCGACGATTAAGGATTGTTGACTTGCATAAAGCTGGAAAGGGTTACAAAGGTATCTCCAAAAGCCTTGCTGTTCACCAGTCCACGGTAAGACAAATTATCTGTAAATGGAGAAAGTTCAGCACTGCTGCTACTCTCCCTAGGAGTAGCCGTCCTGTAAAGATGACTGCAAGAGCACAGCGCAGACTGCTCAATGAGGTGAAGAATAATCCTAGAGTGTCAGCTAAAGACTTACAAAAGTCACTGGCAAATGCTAACATCCCTGTTAGCGAATCTACAATACGTAAAACACTAAATAAGAATGGATTTCATGGGATGATGATCAGATTACATTTTATGACCAATTTGTGCAGAAATCCATATCATTCCAAAGGGTTCACATACTTTTTCTTGCAGCTGTATTTAAGGCTTATGGTAGCGTTAAGACCCCTTTTCACACTTGTGCCATTCGTCCTGCAAAGTCACATGACAAGCCGTACTCCATGATTTCCAATGGGTACCATTCATATCTGTATTACTTCAAGTCGCAATGACTTCAAAGTAGTCCCTGCACTACTTTGAGTCGATTTTAATACATTTTGAGGTCCAAAGACATTGGCATTGTTTCAAGTCCAGTCAAAATCACAGCAACAAAATCGCTGTAAAATCGCGCGACTTTTAGGTCTCACAAGTGTTAAAGGGGTCTAAAGCTGAACTCTAAGTATGGATTTTTTGTATTGTTAGATTGCTCCAGCTTGGACCAATATAGGAATGTGTACCCCATTCCTGAGGGAACCCAATGGTAGCAGAGAATCACTGTGCCAGTCACAGTGATTGCCACTGTCCTGCGGGACTCACTTTGCATGGGCACCATTCACGGAACGCCTTACATTTTCTCAATGGATGCAAGGTGTTTCCTGATTGAGCAGGGTGGTGGAGCAGGGAGGCGGTGATCTCCACCTCGCCCAACCAGAGAACACCTTACATTAATTGAGAAAATAGCAAAATGTTCTGTGAATGGCACCTAGCAGAGCAGCCACTAGGTGCGGGACTTGGAAGCCAGCGGCAATCACTGTACTGTCAGTGACTACTACTGCAATTCCCCGGTTCCACAGGGATCCCACAGGTATAGTATATATATATATATATATATATATATATATATATATATATATACACACACACACACATACTTGCATTGTTCCAAGCTGGAACAATGTATCTATGCAAAAAATCTATACCTGGAAATCAGCTTTAACAAAATTGCTCAAACACATTCCCCCAGCCTTTAAACTGCTGTGGCCCAAAATGGGGTTTACAGTGACTGTGTATTATAAACGGACCCTGTCACTAGGATAAAAAGTGGAAAGAAAGTCAGCCCATAAAAGGAGAAGCTGAATACTAAATGTCTACTAAAAATTCCAAGGGCCAGAATCTATTTTACCAGTTTTGTGACCACAACGAGCATTATTAAAGTGGAACCTCACTCTTCCAAACATCATTGATTATTTTTAATCCTCATGTTGATAGCATTAATAAACCGATAGGAAAGATGAAAATATATCACATTTACTTGCTTTACATTTTTTTAGTTACTTCCTGGTTTCCAGGCCTAGGCAAATGATGTCATACATCCCAGGAGTCTTCAGGTGGGGAGGAGAGGAGGAGGGGTTTTCTCAACTAAGCACACTCTCCTGCATGCATGCTTGAGCTAAGGGCAGATGGATTTCCGGAAGTAAATGCTACATGAATCATCTGCCCTTACTCAAGATGACCACAGCCAGAATTGCTAGGGGGGGGGGGGGGGGAGGTTTTAAGTGATTTCTCAACAAAATAAAGCATGGAGACTTGATGGCTGGTGGAGTTTGCTTTGAATATTAAACCTTTATTAAATTGTGTTCTTGGTTTGTGGTGCTCAGGTGCAGTTAAGACTCGCTTTAAAGTGATTGTACAGTCTCAGGTTTTTTTTTGTTTTTTTTTAAACAGGGCAGCCCAGATTCTCCTCTTCTCAGGTCCCTCTTTGCTGCTCCTGGCTCTTACTTCTGTTGAGTACCCCAACAGCAATCAACTTACTATGGGGGCACCCAAACTGAGCTGCAGCTCTGTGTGTCCATTCACACTTTACTGTGTCTCAGCCAAATCAGGAAGGAGAGTCCTGGACAGCCGAGGAACTTGTGGACATTACTGGATAGCGAGGGGGCTCAGGTAAGTATTAAGGGGGTGCTACACCCAGAAGGCTTTTCATCTTTATGCATAGAATGCATTAAGAAAAAAAACAACACCTTCTGCCTTTACAACCACTTTAGGTCCTCACACACAATGCTAGGACTAGGAATGTGCAGCAGTGCATGATCCCAGTTCTCAGATCCTGCTGTGAAACTGACAAATTAAACACAATTTTATAGTCAAGTTACCCAATAC